>NC_139353.1:57365349-57560349 GCF_055883805.1 Amblyomma maculatum
CCGTCCTTGACACCGGGGTAGAAGTTAGCAATCTTGTGTCTTCGAAATGTCGTTACTGGATATAGTAAATAAAAGGCTATGCACAGTAAGTACTCCTTCACGCGACATTACTTCGAGGGAACACTTGCTACAGAAACACGAGAGAATTTCTGAATATCCTATGATAGTAGCTGTTCATTGACGGGATGGCTATGAGCATTGGCGCACGGAACCACGACGGACAATGGGTGCTGAAAATTTAGGTGTTAAAAGCATTCTTGCATTAAATATAAACGAAATATGGGTTTCGACATAAACCCATATATAGGCTGCCACCTTTTTGCGTCGCGGATCTTAAAGCCAACGCTACACCTGCAGTCACACAATCACCCCAGTACGTCAAGGATGCAACGAGTTGCAATATAAACTTTCGCGAATATTTAGTATCCGGTTGTTTGGAGATAAATAGTTCTTTGGCTTCAAAAACAAAGCATTTTCATCAATTTCCTCCAAGATTCTACATCCAATTTTGTCTTCGTTTCTTTTCGGCAACTTGCAGAGAATTCCTCGATATTACCTGCGGGGAAAGCTAGCACCACACCGTCTACGCAAAATTTCTAAAGTGCACTTCATGAACCACAGAAGTTCCGCGAAAATCAGGTTTCATGCAAGGATTGGCTGGTGGTGGGCCAAAAGCGTTGATTTTGCATCGAAATCGGCTGCTTCTCCAGAAGTCCTGTCCTCCGTTTGCGAATTTCATTATTTATTGCATCTATACGTTATCCACTTCTGTAAGTCTAATGTAAGCGTTCAGCCGGCATTAAAGCTTTCACAGCATTTCTCCGAGGCTTTCAGTGAGGAAAGTCGCATCGTTACTGCTGAATCCACGTCTTATGCTTAACAGCAGCCAATCCAACTATCGTGCCTTGTCTTCTCGGCCTGCTTGTACACATCTCCGTGATTTATAGGGTGCCTCGATGTGCGCGCCCTCGACATGCGCGCGGAGTAGTGGAGAGGGGCGCGTGCATCTAGGCACCCTAATGATGAACGAAGCGCAGCGCCTTTATTAGTATTTAAAGGCTTTATGAGACAAACATCAACACACACAGAGGAAGCTAGAGAATCAGGTCTTATCAGAGGGCTCTAACTGGGTGGAGTTGTACGCAGTTAAGTTCCCGCTGTGTATTAACCACTCGCAGTCTGTCGGATGTCGAGTTTCTGTGCAACCGCATCGCCATCCTCGCTGATGGCACGCTGCAGTGCCTCGGCTCGCTGCCTCATCTCAAGGAGAAGTTCGGCAAGGGTTTCACCATCACGGTGAAGACGTACGCGGACCGCAAGGACGATGTGCGCTACCAGCGCGAGGTGGCCATCGCAGTCTGCGCGCATTTCCCGCAGGCAGAGCTGGTGCACTCTTACGAGGTGCGTAATTGCGTGCATGCCTCTTTAAATGAGACTTATACCCCGCTGAAATTATCAGCCAATGATACAGAGTTATAAAAATTTGGAACCAATCTGATATGGAAAACATATATGCGAAATCCTTGTTGCCATATCTTCACCATATATTTTTCCATATAGTGTATGTAGAACTTTTATTTGGTAATACGGATTCCGTATATTTTAATAAGCATAGTCCATATACTGCGTATATTCCATTTGTTTCATATGCTGCTCATAGAACTCTTATTAACAACATGTGAAATTTTGTGACTCATCACATGGAAAGTATTCCAGGTAGGCGCCCCAATACTTCAGGGGTCATGTTATGCAACGATTCACTTCGTTTTGATGCCATTTAGAGCTATAGTCGCTATGAAACAAGCAAGAGGACACGGGGAGCAGGTGGGGGGAAGAGCTGACAAGTAATCTGAACTACTTCACAGTAAAGTAGAGTAGGTCTGGCCGCAGCTTCGCCGTAGTTCTCACTGCTGCTTCCGAATGTCGGGCGTGTAAAGCGTGTCATGTTTAGTTTCCTGTCGGCATCGGCCGACCAGGGTGGAATGGTCGTGAGTGTGTTTAGGAAACAAAAGGGGGGTCACAACCATGTTTCTGCCATCAGCAGCTTTATTGAGCAGCCGCCAATGGCAGAGGGTCAAATGAAATGAAAAAGAAATGAATTGTTGCACGATTCCCCAAAGATTATAGAAACTTGTTGGTCGTGTGCATAGGCTATCTGGTCAGTGATATTGTACGGCACGAGGGCAGTCACGGCAAGAGAAGGTCACGTGATTTGTACGCTGCGGAATTACATTCACTAGTAGGCGGAGCGTGGCTTTCAAACTGGGTGAGAAATGGTACTTGAAATTCCATAAACATGAATGTTATAAGAGGTGGAATACAAGTCTCTAATCGGAAATAGGCATCCGTTCGTAAAGGCAAAAATGTATGCATTAAAATTTAGGCGACCATCTTAGTAGCTGACGTGATTCGCTTGTTTTGAGACGAACGTCAACAGGGGCATATTACTTTGCCTAAAAGCCTTTATATTTTTTGTTTCTAGCAGGCTTACCAGAGATACCTGGTGTATATATACTCTAGAGATTCCGAAAATAAAAATGTGCACCGATTTCGTACACAGCCATGTAGACATGAAATAAGTGTACCAGAGAATTAAGCGAACGTAACGACATCTCACCGCATGACTGTTCTATATCTCTCATTCTAATTCATTCCTGTGATCGGCGTCTCTGGCAGGTTGAGTCGCTTTGGGACGTTAAACTCCCCAAATCAAACCAAATCAATTCAAATCATTCCTGGGACCAACCCGACGACTTCCTGTTTCTAATTTCTGCATGCATAAAGGGGTGGAAATACTAACATTAAGCAAATCAAGAAAAACACCCTTACATTCTTGCACTAAAGTGCTCTTTAGGTCTCTCATATGCTCGTTCTAACATTTATTTGTAAAATGATTCGATTTATCATTGGAGCTGCACTACTTCATTTCCTAGTAACCTAACACATCTCGCCCCTTGATGTTCCATGCCGCAACAAAAGCTTCTATTCCTGATGTCTAAAATGCCCATTATAAGCACTTTTTTCCTGTTTGAAAAACAACTCTACCTTCATTGTCTCTTTCATTTGTCAGTAATGTTTTTGTTAGAAATGCTTTTGGAAGGAATTACTCAAGAGAAGATTGCAGGATTTTTTCTGGTGCTACTAGTTGTATCTGTTCACGTTTGCTTTTCCGCCCTTTACCACGGACCTCAAAAAAGCACGACTCTACCTTCTCTACCTCTACTCTTAAGACGTGCTAACCTACTTCAAAACTTTTGAAATTGTTTTTTTCACTACAATGTGTGGAAGAAAAGTTCACAAATTCGGCAAATACTTGACCACTAAAATAAAAAATGAAAAAAGGTATGAAATGTTCAGTAATATGTAAAAACATAAATTTCAAGGAACTTCATGCATTCCTGTAATGCATGATTGACAGTTCTTGTGGACACGCTTTGATGACAGGTTCTGTTCACACACACGCACACTGCTGACACATTCTGGTGACGGAGCTCATGAGAAATAATAGGAAGTGAAATTCTCGGGGAATATTTTGTTCCTGCCTCCAAGATGTCACTGCGGGTTGTTTCGATTTCCAACAATAGAGAATCGACAGGTTTTGACATCAATAAATTTGGCATGTTTTCTTTGAATTATTTCAAGATGACTATAGAGACAGACAAATGAGCAAAAATTAATGCATTTTTGTTATCTAAAAACATCTTTCTTTTTTTTATTCGCGTGAAATGTAGATCTATTAGAGGCGATTTTGTTTACTTTGAATATTTTTCTGCCTTTACATATAAAAACAAACTCGTCACGTCACGAGAGCAAATTGCTGAATGATGGTCTTGTCTTAATGTTGGCTAATCTTAGGAATGCCCGCTAGAGAACTGCCATTACGTGACATCATCCTGTTGATTGTGAATGGGGCTAGCGGCCGTCATGCCTGTATTACATTTCCGACTTTCCTAGAGCAATAGTGTGTTCTTTACTTAAAGTAACGCCGCTGCCTTTGGAACACGGTAAACCATGAATACAGGTGACCTTTCAATCTGTGTTGAAGGTAATCAATCATTATTTGAATGACTAGCAAAATGTTCATCTCTTTTGACATCGGTCATCGCTTAACGCTCCGCAATTCCCTTCTTGCAGGGCGTGCTGGAGTTCCGAATGTCTAGGGTGCGCATGCCATGGAGTCATATGTTCGCCCGCATGGCGCGCATCAAGCGGAACTTCAAGCTGCAGGAGTTCTTCATCGCGGACACCTCCCTGGAGCAGATATTCCGGAGCGTGACGCAAAAGGAAGCCAGCGAAGCGGCAGCCGCGGCCGCCAAGAAGCAACAGGAACAGCCTGTCGCGCCGGGACGCCTCATGGCTTCTACGCTGGGCTTCTAGAAGACTCATTTGGCTCGGATCTGTGCCCCTTAGGACCAATACACCACCCTTGGAATCCGGTGTCTCTATATGTGTCGTTTCTTGCGCCAGAGATAACGGCTAGATTATATGATTTTTGTTTAAGCACAGTTTGTTATTCGATGTTTCTTACCATCGTTAATCACTCCTTTCCTTGTGCGACGTGCCATTGCCAGTGGCAGACGTAGCCTGCCTGCAACGACTAAAATAGCGCTAAGCCTCCATCCTACTTTACCGGTAAGGCTTGTGTTCAGCAGGGTTGCTGTGAGTGCAAATTATCTTACTTGTATCTGTCCACTTTCATTGTTTTCAACTCCTTACCTCATGTACCAGACCAGTACGAAGCCTTCTGCACAACGACTACTCACGACATTGCGCATAAAGTGCACTCCATCAGGTATTTCAGCCATAGCTCTCAATGCGCTTTATTACACTGACACTGATGACGAGGGGAAGCAAAGAGCGCGAGGCCACAACTCCAAGAAAAGTGTCATTGCTACGTTCTCGACAGCAGATTCCACAAGCGTGGAAGCTTTCACGCCAAGCCCGCAAATTTCATCGTGTCCCGTAGGGCGCGAAATCGTCGCGCGGCGCTTGCGCATTCATGATGCCACGTGATGAGCGAGGCGAGAGCGCCACGTTACTCGCCATCACATTATGCGCGCGTTGACCGAATGTATTTATGTGCATTACTACTTATGGCGCCATTCATCGGCATGACATGTCACTGCTCGATGGAATCGCTAAAAGGAACGCAGCAAGAGGCATTGAACACGCTGTCAAATATCGCACGCCCATGGAGTTAATACAACAAAGACTACAGCGAAAGCGGCGGCGGCTCTTGTAAACCCTGTCCCCGCCTTTGATAATAGTTCGCGGGCGTAATGGTACTCCGCGCATGGTAGCCAGCACTTTCCATGTAACGTTTTGGCCAGACCTAGCGCAAATTACGTTCAAGAAATTTGGCAACGTTGGCAAAAGGGGAGCATGGAGGGCGCGCGCGTTTCAGAATGTGCATTGGGGTGCGGTGCGTGGAGCGGTGCTGCGGCACAATTCAATATTGCAAGTTGATTATTTTCTAGTTCGCTTGACAGTATACTCACTCTCATCAGGCCGGTTACTCTGTGGGCGCTAGGCCTCACACTTCGTCGATGTGTACCCCATTGTTCTCACCCTCAAGTGCTCCAGAAGGCTGCCTCTACATTCGCATCTACGTCCTAATTGGCATTGAGACAATAACTCGCATTACATCGTGATTTTTTTTCGGCGCAGCAATGTAAAAAGCGTATTTTATCTGTTCTCCTAGCAACTCCTACTCGTGTTAGAATATGACCGCACTGAGAAAACGCTTCATGCAGCGCTGTGCTATGTATCTCGTGCAACAAACGTTCCGAAAGCCCACATTGTTTCATTTTTCAAAATGAGAAAACATCAAATCCTTACGAGCATGGTAGAGAGCACGTTCAGAGGCGCATTCGTTGAAGAAGTGCACTAACTGCGGAATTAAGATTTTTCATCGTCATTGCGTGTTTTTCGTCGTTTTCTTTTTTTTGTGTGTGTGCAGCCGTTCACTAAAAATGTGCACAGCAAAATCAATTCGCTATCCCGCTTTTCTGGAGCAGCGAAAAGCTGCAGCGGAGTTATCATCTAATAAAAGTCTTATATGGATGTTACTGTACATGCAGAAAATATGACAAGGGCTGCGTCTTCCCATCTTTTTCTGATTCATTCCGTCTATAATTATATAGAGTGGTCCAGATTCAGAAGTTATGAAGACCACGTGTGCCTGACTGTGCCCGCTCATCGAAATGAGCGACGACTAGGCAGCACCGAAGGTCAGCATGTGACAGCAAATACTCCAATTACACGGTGGTTGTCGACCTTTTGATGACACCGATTTCCTGTAATTCTTAGTTTATTTTTGCTTTTACCTCACCATCGGGTAATAAAAGGTCTGCCCTTCCCACGCGTGTGCTGCGCGCAACAGGAAGTGCTTCACTTTGTACATGTGATTACCTTCGGTTCACTGTGACTGTGCTGAGCACAAAGACCAGGACAGGTGAAGGAAGTGGACCTGCTGCATCCGGTAAGGAGGGAAGTCGTTTCACTTTGTTCTGTAGATGCGTTTGTGTTTCCTTTTTGTTTTGAGAACGTGCTCCGAAAAGGCTCTTCCTGTTGAATACGAGGTTGTTGTCTGGAAATATTGAGGCAATTATGAACAGCTAGGTGTCCTGTTCCACGCGCATGTATGTTTAGGTTCCTCTGATTCCGTTTTCAAGGGAAGGTGTTTCAAGCTTTCTAGTAGAAAACGCCTTTTCAATATTGGGGTAAGCAATGAACACATTGTAGTCTGTACTGTGCAGTTACCTCCTGCGAATGAATGTGTTTGCTATGTGATATCCCTCATCACGCCGCTTTTATTTTACGTTAAGGCTTGACCTACCTTCTTTTATCCGCCACACCCTGCGTAGTACCTTTAGCATGTCCGAGAAGTTTATTCAAGAGAATCGTTCGCAGCCATTCACAATAGTCAGTTTTTTTTTTTTTTTTTTTTTTTTTTTTTTTTTTTTTTTAAGAGCAAAAGCCTCTTCGTTTCTTCTGAACCCCCCCTTTTCTTTGTACCGTTTGGGTCAAAATAATTGTGGCAGGGCAAGGGCAAGCGTTGCTAGAGAGGGATAGAAAGCAAGTGCACCTTTGTACAAGCTGCCTATGCCAATGTTTGTAAAAAGTGCCTAAAAGGGTGCCTAAATGACCATCCGTGCATTGAAATAACGCAAAGAAACAGATGGCTAATTTCTTCGGCTTTCAATACAGATCGCCCTTGCGTCAATTTATGCTCTAAAAGGGGCTGTGTTGAGGGAGCAAGCTTCGCGGTTATCTATATAATGTGAAAGCAGAAAAAAAAAAAGGGCTGTGGCTGGATGTGCGTGTGTCACTGCGTCCGTTGTTTTTTTCTTAATACAATTTATATATTCAGGTAGTATGATTATCCTATGGGCAGGCGCTATGCTGCCGCTTCTTACTGCACAAATTTAGTCACTGCTTTACGCCGAAGTAAATGTTTGAAAGCAATGCTAGTGTGTGGAACATTCCTTATACTGTAGTTTACAACATCCTTGCGAGAAAAAAAAAAAGAGATCTACCAGTCAGTCTAAACCGAAATGGTTGGCATTGAAGTTCGAGTCCAAGAAGAAAATGCATCATTTTAGGTTGCAAATATTTGGTGTTATGCTTTCTAAAAACCAGGGTACACGCTGTTTAAATATTACACAAAGAAGGCTCGTAATTTTAACGAAGTGTATATTTGTGACTATTATTCACAGGGTTGAAGAGTGCCTCATCAGGCGTGCAACATGACTTCATCAGGAGAAAACACCAAGCGGGCTGGTCAAGTGAGTAGAAAACTCTTTCTGGGAGTTAATAGGGAAGTTAAAAAAAAAAAAAAAGGTGACGGAGTCCGTCTTGTGCAAGCGACACGTGACAATTAGCTGTCTAATACAAATGGAATGATAATCTGACCTGAACGATCAGTAGTTGTCGGATCATTCAGTCAGCCTTCTATTCCACGTCCAACGGCCAATTTCGACCATTGCTTCTAATTGAATTGAAATGGAATTCAGCGTTCATAATCATATTTTAGCCGTTTCCTATTTTACGACCTCTGGATACCGAAACTGCTGCTTCAGTATTCGAGCTATTATTACGCTGTTATATAGGGCTGGCCGTCTTCTGACTCTGCGAAAGTGCACCGAGTGAATAGCTATTGAAGGACTTCTTCCTTAATGGAAGTATATACACCATACAATAATTGCCGCTTATGGATAAATGCAATACAGGTTCAAAGGAGAGAAAATATATGCTTGTTTTCCAGATGGATCTAGACTTCTTGCTTGTGTAGTTGTGAGGCTGTGTTCACTTGGATTCCAATTATTAATTCCTCCCTTCATTCAATTCCTCGCGGTTCATTGTTTTAAAGAGAGCAGCCTCTCTTTCCACTGGTCCTTTTAAAATTTTGAGCTTCTTGAGCAGGTGTTCTGAGGCATGGTGGGGTCTATAAGTGCTCATTCATGTACATGGATGTAACCAACATCACAGGACTGACTTCACATTGATGTGTCTTGAAGTTCACAAAGCATCCACTCTACCACGCTGGATGGTCGGCTTCAAGACACGCGGTAAGTGTTAACCATATGTTTAGCATAACCTAAAACAAGGATTGAAAAAAATCGGGGCAATAAAGAATGGTGAAACCAACAGCATATCGTTTTTTTTTTTTTTTTTTGTCAAGTAGTGATTCTCAGGGTATTTATACATTCCGCTCAATTAGTTAAATAACTGAGATAATTTCAGCAGAATCTTTATTTTCCAGTATGGGACCAAGTGGGTATCATCAAGTTGGGAAGGGGGTTAAAAGCAACCTATCCAGTTTATTTTAGCAACGTACCTGCAACGTGGCACTTTTTCTGGCGTTTGAAGAAAGGCTGCCAGGTATGAAAAACTGTCAACTATATGAAAATATAAAAAAAAGGCAAATAATATGTCCTTGGCTTCAACCAGCTGCAGTGTTCTGCTTTTTTCAAAGCCTTGATTCATGTTACGTGAAACACGCTGCATAATCAATGAAAAAATGACTGGTTCAGCCAAAAGCAGGAAGGAGCATTTCATTCTACTCAAGTTGCTACATACAAATTGACATTGTCACAACTCCAAATAGAAAGCGTTGTTTGGTTACTGGTACATGGCAAGGAATGCTTAGATAATGCTTAGTAAGAAGGAATCGTTTCCTGAGACTCTTTACACTCATTTGGCGATGCGTCAATCATTTCGTTCTTTTAATTTGCATTTTTTTTGCTCTTTTTTCTTTCTTTTTTTTACTTTCTTTTGCCAAGTGCGGGTATGTTATTTACTCGATTTTGACGCATTTTTCGCAATTCCGACGTCCGTGACTGTTTTAACGTCTGCACGCTATATCGGTGTCCTTGGCTATTTCGACGTCTAATTGACGTTTTTGGCTTTACCTAAATGGCCGATTCCTCCACATCAACGAAAATTTGCACACACACATTTTTCCACCCTCAAAACCCATGCAACCATTGTTTTCCTCATCAATCAATCCATTTTTCGGCAATCACAATGTGACATCCTCCACGGACGCACGAATACTGTCCACACTCATGAGCCTACAAAATCGTTTCGCGTTAATATCTCCAGAGCGCCTGATACACATTCACAATGAATATTCTCGGCACCGCTGCCAGTGCGCCTGGCCGCGGGCGCAAATTTACTTTATAACATCGCAGTGAATATGTGCCGTTCTCTGTTTAACTGCATGCATCTTTACGTACAGCTGTAGAAGTATTGCGACTAGGATGCAGTATACTGCCGCAAAGTCACTTACTGGCGCCATCATGTGGTGGAGCTCGGGAGACTGGCACGCGCCCGCCTTCATCGCTCGGAGAGCGAGCGAGTTCTCCGAGCGATTAGCCAGCCATGCCTTCTTTCGCCGGTGCTTGTGTGTTGGTACTAGTACACATGCCTACTTAGTTCTACAGGCTTCTGCGGCAGTATGTTGTGCAACTTAACATTTCAACCTATTATTTCTGGAGTGTGGTAGGAGGTAAATTTCGACGATGCAGGTATCTGCTGTCTTTACGCGCAATAAAAGCTGTATAGTAATCGAAAACAGAAAGACAATTGTACATGTTCTGTTACAGCGGTATTGTTCAAGCTATACCGAAGTCATTTGCATTAATTTTCCCCGGCTGTTTCAATAAAATCTGGGTAAAGACAGCGACCACAGCTTCGACGCATACCCGCGTTTGTAATAGGTATAGTAGTAGCAGTAAAACATTTATTTAGCCTAAAATGGAGGTCGAGTTATGGCTGTCCAAATTATAGACAGAATCCTAGGTTTCAGGATCCTGATGGGTGACGCGATCTGATTCGTTCGCTGAATCAGCGATTACTAAGAGCTCGTGTCTGAGCCAGACCGGGCTGCCTCCCAAGAGAAGGAAGAATAATGGGAACTGGGAATTTGGTTAGCTGGTGGGTTCGGTCTCTGCTCGACAGAGACCACTGCCAGATAGTGCGTGTTAGAGATAGAGGATTATGCTTGAACAATTGCACTGCGAACAGCATTAGAGGGTAGCCCATTGGCCTTGTGAAGCCTGCTGAAGCCTGAGAGCGTATGTAAAACACCCTTCAGCCGCAGTCATTGACAAGTCAACCTGAATCCGCGAAGAGTCGACCAAAGCCTACTACTGGCCCCTTGCTACCAAGGCAACTTAAAACGACAACTTGATTAACACCAGCATGAGTGCAGACGTACGCCTGGATGAATATTATGTGTGTTAGGAAAGCAGATAGGCGCGTGTCTGTGCAACGCCATGTTGTATCATTCCTTGAGTTACTAAGCACTTTGTACCAAGTTGTACTTTTTTTTTACTATGTTTTTGTTTTATCTTCATCAGGCAGCGATGCAAAGTGTGCGACTTAAGCGAGAACGTTAGCATCAAGCCTGTTTCGGTGATCGGAATTTCCAAAGAATCTCTCGCAGCCAAGATCCTCAGAATCGTAAGCATAAGTTCATTGTCAAATAGGTACTAAGTAATATACAAGAGGTGAAGAAAAACAGCGCGGAAACGAAGACGAGACCACACAACACTGCGCCTGTGTTGTGTGGTCTCGTTTTGGTTTTCGCGCTGTTTTTCTTCACCTCTATTATGCACCAACTTGCCCGCCAAGATGCTCTCTTCAATATACAAGACTGTAACATGTCATTATGAAAACAGTGATACGCGCACCTTTGAAGTGGAGCACGCATGATCTAGATGTATACTTTTGATTCCGAGAGTATATTACTGCACAAAAATGTTATTTGCAGGTGGTGGCTGGAGACCCCCATTCAGTCTATCACGAGGTCAAAGGCCTCCACTTGAACCGCGTCTTCAATGAGTGGGTCATTCAGTCGGCGCTCTCGTACCAACCACCGGACGGTGACGTCTTCGTCAACAGCTACCCGAAGTGCGGCAGCACGTGGATGCACCACATCGCCTATGCAGTGCTGACGAGCGGAGCCGAGCAAGACACCATGGGCGAGGAGCGGTGGAAAGCCATGCCGTTCCTCGAAATCTCGGGCGCCGAAGGAGCTCGGGCCATGGCCCGACCGGGGGTCATCAAAACGCACCTGCCATTCGACAAGCAGCCATATTCAGCCAAAGCCAAGTACGTGTACGTGGCACGCAACCCGTACGACTGCTGCGTGTCCTTCTACTACCACACCAGGTAGGCGACACCCCACTGCTTTAATTTTCAGTGCAGTGCAGTTTTAGTGTCAATAAATTAACTGAGATGGGAGCATAGCCTTTGCTAAAGGCGCCTAGAACATTTTAAAGGACTGCTCTTAGTTCTCATCTCTGTAAAGCAGCCGGGTTCGTGAGAAACGGGTATTATCATGCACCGTTCAACGACGGAGACACGAGCATCTCCCTAACCCTTTCAATGACGGAACACTGTCTGCTGGATGTTTTGAGAAAAGACTGCACATGACAGTTTGCTTGTGTTTTGAAGCCCTCGGATATGCATATTCAAGAAAACCTTATTCACCTATAATTGACAATATATCATTATGGCTGCTGATCTCTGCATTGTCGGCTATCATAAATAATACAGCTCGATTACCGCAGGCGCAGTTTCTTTGAGAAAAAACATTTTCTGCCCGACATCTTCAAGTCCCTTATTAGCTACACGACGCCATCCCATTTGCGTTGCCGTGAGACAGGCCGACAGGTATAATTTGTTGGGACCTGGCTTTATGGCAAAGTTTCGCGCATTAAAATCTCTAAAAGTTTAAATAAAAACGCACTGGCTGGCTTATCTAAGCCCAGTGGTTTTCTGTTGGAAGTGCTGCACAAGCAGAGGCGGTCGAACAATAATGGTGCACCAATAAAAAAGATTCTCCCAGTATTTTCAGGAAGCGTAGTTTCAGGTAAGCTCCTGCAACGAATAAGCAAAGAGCCGATAAGGAGCATGCACATTTGGATTCTCATTAGAGGCTGCTTGCGCTTTTGATTTCTTGCCTCTCACGGCTGGCCCACACCTGCTAGGCAATCAGCTGTTGTAAGCTTTCATTGATAGATTTTGTAGTCAGATACTTAAACGTTTGCTACCCAGAAGCCTATTTGAGTTACTGCGACCATTCGGCCACGAACATAACCAATTCTCGGTGTGTTGCTTTGTCACGAAAACTTCTGATCGACAACGTGCTTCTGAAGCAATTGAGCGAATGTGCTCTAGTTCGGGTGGGTATAACAAAACAGAAAATGGAGACAGGATAGAATGGGCTAGTACGTACTCAGCCTGAAACATGTTCATATATATTTTTGACGATACTTGTGACAGCGTGTAAGTACTGTGACAATTACTGCAGTGAGATATAGAGCGATAGGCTTCTACGTGTACACTGGGAGGTGGAAGCCTCCATCTAGAGACATCGAGATTTTGAGCAACAAAGCAGAGAGTATAAGCACATCTGCAGCATACTTGATTGATCGTTTTTATTTTGCAGCCGGCTTCCGACGTATCATTTTGAAGATGGCACGTTCGATCAGTTCTTCGATATGTTTGTGGAAGGCAAGGTCGACTTCGGGGACTACTTCGACCACCTGCTGTCCTGGTACGCGCACCGCGACGACCCGAATGTGCTTTTTGTCACCTACGAGGAGCTCAAAAAGGACACTGCTGGTTGGATTCTCAAGTTAGCCGACTTCTTTGGAAAGGAGGAGTACGGTGACAACCTTCGTAAGCACCCCGAGCGGCTGGAAAGGATACTGCTAGCGACCAGCTTAAACAGCATGAAGTCCATAAATTCGAAGTTGATGAACTGGACGGAGGTCATGCAACACGTTCCCGCGGAGGTCAAGGAGCGGTACATCAAGTCGGCGAAGGAAAACTTTGGCGACGTCTGGGAGAAAAAGGGAAAGGGAGAATTCGTGCGCAAAGGCGTGGTGGGGGACTGGAAAAGTCACTTTACGCCGAAGCAGATAGATATAATGAAGGCCTTGATTGGGCTTAAAACACGTGGGAGCGACGTCATGCACTTGTGGAAGGACGTGGGCCTTCCTTGATACTGTACTCCTGCCAGTATTTTCGTTGAAATAAAAGTTGCACTTTTTGCCATTCCTACAGTTGTATCACTCATCTGGTAAGCTTGAGGAAGAAGGCACCCAACTGCTTTACACGTGGGGCTGAGTGAGAAGTCTAAGCATGACTGTTATTGTTTATTTACCGACATAAAAAATACACACGAATAAGTTCTAAAACCTTTGTGCAGTTGAGGAAGTAAAACCTGTCTTTTAGTTCCCGTGATTGCATCATGCGAACTAAATGTGACCATGTAAACCGTCCGGGAGGCTGCTTATGTGAGGATCGCAACTATGGGCCAGTTTCACCGGTATTAATACGTCTTTCTGTTACGCATCCAGCTCCCGCGTTCTAACTGCGGATTGTGTGGTTTAAGTCCAGAAGCGACATGTGCTTCGAGAAACGCCAGACTGTTGGGCTCCGCACCTGGTACTCTATAGCTGGATTTTATGTACTATAGGTAATTATATCTATAAGCATGTGCTTACCATGTGTGCGCAAGTAGTAGTAGATACTCGCTGGTTTTCAGTATCGATAACCGGATACCTACTACCTTATAGGTTCGTTCGTGAAAGGATCGTACGTATTACGGGATTTCGGAGTACTTGAAGGCGACATTTTCCTCTTTATCCATTATAATTAAAGGGGAACTGAGACTATATGTAACCATTTTTTTCATAGACAGTGCCCACCAAACTCGCACTAGTTCTTACTATAGTAAAAACTAGTGCGAGTTTGGTGGGCCCTTTTAGAGCAAATACAGTGGAAAGGTTTATGGATGGTTATAAAACAGGTTGACAAAGCGGTCCATAAGCTGTTGTCGGCCCATGTTGCGGTACACTGCCGGGAGACGTGTTCTACTAGAGTGGATACATCTCAACCTAGTCTTTGAATAACGTAACAGGTGAACATTCCGGCAACCTTTATTATCCATTCTAATGAGAACGAGGCATGGTACTCAAGCCTTCATGCGACAGCATTTCTGACAGTCAGTAGGAAAGGATACGCCGTAAGCATTGCTGCAACCACCTTTCCCAGCTTTAACTGGATAGCTTCCGCCAGGTCATGGCGCTCGCCAATGCTTAATATCCGACCGCCTCAGTTGGTGCTCTGCGGAACGAGGAAAATATTGCTGTATGTTATGTTTACATGTGATTCTAATGGTCGCCCTCCAGACTTGCACCCCAACAAGCCTCTCGCAGTGTTATAAATGTACGGCGTCTTTGAAATGGCGTTTTATATTTTCACGATCTGTTCTAGGGCGTTCATGGTTGCTCAAAATCAACATTGCGCCGGAAATCAGGGAGACGTTCATTGTTAAACCGCTGCCCAGGAATATGGACCCAGCATGGCAGAAGGAACGCCAGTCAAACCCTTGACAAGCACCTGAACGAAAAACATTTTGTGATGCACGTCAACGCAGTGAGGTACAGAGCCACAGAGGCAAAAGCAGCCGCAGTCACTGACTCGCGAATACTACGAATATATTCAAATATGAATAACTATAACCAAATGCATTTGGAGGTCAGAAGAGGTGACAATAGCCCTAGCAATCTCGGAAGCAAACTGAAGACAACACAATTATTGGATAATCTCGGACTCACAAGCCGTCTGTTGAGCCTTCCAAAACACCATGATTAGTCGCATAGCAAACAAGTTCCTAGCCGGCCGGCTGAACAGGCCCTGGCAGGCAACGCACGATTGTTTGGGTCCCCGACGCTGGAGTAAAGGGTATATGCCGTCGTCTGAGGTGTCCCTTGCCGGGCGGCGAAGCCATTGGTAGAGCCTTTCACAACAGCATAAAACATACGGGGAAACAATATGAGCATGTATGGAGAGGCGTAGGAAGTACGCACTTCCACATGACACACTAAGCCGAGAGGTGCCTATAAACAAATATATTTCCAAACATAACCATGTACCCCAAGATATAGGCAACACGATGCAAAAGCGAATATCTGTTGCGGAGACACTGCTCCACTTTACCACACAACATGGGGATGTAGGGCTAGACCCATAATGCCTAAAATAGTCTGCTCTAGTCATGAGCAGTGGGAGGATCTTCTAGTAGACTCGGACGCTCAGCATCAGCTCATGCTGATGCAGCGAGCCAGAGCCGCTGCTGAGGCCAACGGATGCCTTTAGCAAGGACTGCCGACCATTGCTCTTTGCTAACCCACTATTCAAAATTCCCCATTTTCCCAGTAAAGTTTATCAATTAATCTGCGCCAAAATACGACATCATAGGTGTACTATGATATATGAAAACTGCTTTGAAGACTTTCTCTCCCGCGTATTCCTTTAGACGCTATCACCTCCAGTCTGCTGCGGCGTCGCGAGCGCTTTCTTTGTAAACATGGTGTTGGTCTATACAAACGCAGCTCTTGTGCGAAAGTACGAGGAATTCATTCATACAAACCAAACAATGCGTAATCTACAGTAAATGCAAGAATAAAATTAGTCAATTTCTGGCGTAGTAGAGCGGAGAGCGCGTCTCTTCACGCCGCTTCACGGAGTTTAGTCACGCCGTCGAGTGGTGACTTGTCAGGAATGCTCATGGGCCGCTACGGCTTGGAGGTCAGAGCATGGACTTCGCGCCGCGTGCTGGCTTCGCACACTATGGTGCGCAAGCTTACTTCAAATGGTAGCTGAATGAAATGTGCGAGCTTGACGTGACAGCTTCGACACTAGTGGGGTCGGCTGTTGACAACATGGCAACGACACTCTTGTAGGAAGTATCGCATCGCGCTCATTGCTTCTTCTCGGCATAGTGTAAAAGTTTAATAACGTAAGGAGAGCTTCGCCAAAATACCTAATGGCGTGCACTTAACGCAGAGATCGTAATGTTTTGAGTAGTCGTTCTGCAGAAGGCTTCATAGTGGTTTCGTGAATGAGGAATTTGAAATCAGTGAAAGGGGACAAATACAATTAAAAAACTTGCACTCACAGGAACCCTGCTAAACACAAGCCTTACCGATAAAGTAGGGCGGGGGTTCTGGGTACAAATCGTGGCTTAGCGATTTCATCCCTAAAGGCAGGCTGCTTGTACCACTGGCAATGACTGACTGCATCAGGACTGAACTAATTAGGGCTGAAAAAAAAAGCATCGGGCAAAGACTTTGCATCAAGTAAAAGTTACATAAGGAACGTTACCATTGTAAACAGAGGCAAGTCGGCAGAGTAAAGGCGGGACTAATAAATATATATCTGAAGCACAGAAACGACACATATACAGACACTGGATTCCAAGCATGGTGTATTGGTCCTAAGGGGGACATATCCTAGCCAAATGAGTCTTCTAGAAGCCCAGCGTGGAGGCCATGAGGCGTCCCGGCGCAACAGGCTGTTCCTGTTGCTTCTTCGCGGCCGCGGCTGCTGCCTCGCTGGCCTCTTTTTGCGTCACGCTGCGGAATATCTGCTCCAGAGAGGTGTCCGCGATGAAGAACTCCTGCAGCTTGAAGTTCCGCTTGATGCGCGCCATGCGGGCGAACATATGGCTCCACGGCATGCGCACCCTAGACATACGGAACTCCAGCACGCCCTGCAAGAAAGGAATTGTGTAGCGTTAAGCGATGACCGATGTAAAAGAGGTGAACATTTCGCTAGTCATTCAAATCATTCTAAACATGATTGAGGACCTTCAGCATAGATTGATAGGGGACCTGTAGTAATAGTTTACCGTGTTCCAAATGCAGCGGTGTCACTTTCACTCAAGAGGAAACCTTTCCTCAAGAAAAGGTCAGAAGTGTAAGAGTGATGAAGGCCACTCCCTCCATTTGCGGAAAACAATATATCAAGTAATTGTAGTTCCCTGGCGAACATTCCTAAGATCAGCTCACACTGCGATAACTGCATCGCACAGCCATTGCTGTCGTGACGTTACGAGTTTTGTTTTTGAAAAGTGAGAAAAATATTCAAATTATATAAAATTGCTGCGCCTAATCTAAATTTCACGCGAAACAAACCAAATAAAGAAACGAGACCTACGATAGATGGTTTTGCAAAATAAAAATGCATTAATATTTGCTCATTGTGTCTTTGTAGTCGTCTTCAAACAATTCAGAAAAACATGCCAAATTTATTGATTGACCTTTCGATTTTCTCTTGTAGGAAATCAAAATAAGCAGTAGCGAAGCCTTAGAGGCGGGAACAAAATTATTCGCCAAGAATTGCACTCCCTATTACTGCTCAAAACACTGGCCCTTCGTTATCTGTATTTGCAGTAATAATGAGAAAGCGTTTCTTCTTTCATGAGTACTGTCACCTGAATGTGTCAGCAGTGCGTGTGTGAACAGAGGCTGTCATCAAACGAGTGCGCGAGAACTGTCAATCATCCATTACATGAATAATTATTATAATGGTTAATTCAACAAGGGTACATATAGGAAGAAAATTTAATCAAACCACACAAAAGTTCAATTTGTTTTGGGTCATTTCATTAGACATTAGCTAAATAGCCGCGCATTTCAATTATATTTGAATTAGTGCGCTATTAGAAAGTGGTGGGTCACTATGCTTACCAAATAATTACTAATTTTAATTGAGAATGTGTTCTTATTTGTTAAGCAGAGTGACCCACCACTTTCTAATAACGCACTAATTCAATATAATTCAGAAGCGTGGCTATTTGGCTAATATGCCTCAATAATAAAATTACTCATAAGAAATTGCAATTCTGTGTGGGTTTTATTAATTATTCTTGCTAGATGTATCATTGCTGAATTAACCATGATAACAATTAGTCATGTAATGGATGATTGAGAGTTCTCGCGGACACGCTTTGATGATAGGCTCTGTCCACACAAACACTGCTCAATTGAATCAAATGGTCAACCGGCCAACGCCTAAAGAAACGAAGTTGCCGCAGCATATTCTGCAGAAGAGTAATGCTTTCGCATCGGGCCACTTAAAGACGTGAACCCCTGCTATTTTTGTTATCTATTCTAATGGGCTTCGCTTCGCTCTAGCAGGCGCGATCTGTTCTAGATTTCTTGGCTGGGAGAGTGATGGCCCAGATAAGTGGGTCCAGGTTCAGAACTTTCGACTCGGCCAGTGTTATTCCACTACGAACGTTCCTTGAAATATATACAGGTTGAGCGTTATTTTACAGGCCACGAAAATTTAAAACGAAAGATAAATTCCTTTAGATTTATTTTAGCCTTGGGACTATATAGGGTCTAGAAGAAAGGATGCAAAATTTTCATGAAAGTTTCATGCCTTTTCTAACTTTTAATTTTAGGGGGCAAGTATTTGCGAATTGAAACTTTTCTTCCACACATTCTAGTGAAGACAATCATTTCAAGAAATTTGAAGTGCGTTAGCACGTCTTAAGAGTTGATGATGAGTGGTTTTCTTTCTGATCAGTCGTGCTTGCTTGAGATCCGTGGTGAAACACGGAAAAGCAAAGACGAACAGGTGTGACAAGAACTACTCGAAAAAAAACTTGCACAATGCTCTTCAGTAATTCGTTCAAGAAGTAGGTATAATGAAAAGAATTACCGGTAAAGTAAAGAGGCAATGAAGGTAGAGTTTCTTTTCAAAGCGCCAAAAAGTGCTTATAATGGGCTTTTTGAATAAAGGGAAGAGAAGTTTCGGTTGCGGCACGGAACCCGATAGGGCGAGATATGTATTAGGCCACTATGTAGCGCCGCTCCAACGAAGTAGCGCCGCTCCAATCATAAATAAAATCACTTTGCAAACAAATTAGTCTTGGAACGAGCATGTGTAAGAATAACTTAGTTCTCAGGGGCACTTCTGTGGAAGAATATAAGTGTTTTTCTAAATTTGCATAGTGCCTGCTATTCTCACCCTTCTTTTGCATGCAGAAGTTGAAAGAAGGCAGTCGTCGAGCTAGTCACAGGAATGAATTAGAATGAGACATGTAGTAGAGTGATGCGGTGGAATCTTGAATTTCAGTTAACTTAATTCCTTTATACGATTCTGTCACTTCTACACTGTATGGCATTAGTTGCGCTCTATTATGGTTATGCATGAGTAGAACTCTACCCAATGCAAACAATTGTCACTTTTGAGGAGTAATATTGCGACCAGTTTCCAGCTATATGTATACATACACAAATATATTGTAAGGTAGCAAGCACTTGCACGAACGTCTGTTCTTTTCTAGAACCAGTTAGCACACCGCGCGCGACGCTCCTAGCAGCAGTCAGCGATGATGATGATCATGGATCTAAACAGATGAAGGAGGTGAAATTTCGCGCGTTGCGAGAACTTTCACCGTATGTATATATATATATATATATATATATATATATATATATATATATATATATATATATATATATATATATATATATATATATATATATATATATATATATATATATATATATATATATATATATATATGTAAGACTCGTTCCCCCTGCTACGTTTTCTTTCCATTGAAAACTGAATTCCAAGGGAAGGAAAGCGTAGCAGGGGACGGCAGAAAGTTAGGTGGGCGGATGAGGTTAAGAAGTTCGCAGGGGTCAAGTGGATGCAGGCGTTTAGGAAAAATAATCTACCAGTGTTGACGTTCATCCCAAAACAAGCGAATCACGTCAGCTACTAAGATGGTTGCCTAAATTTTAATGCAGACATTTATGCCTTTACGAACGGATGCCTATTTGCGATAGAAACTTTTAGTTCAGCGCTTATAATATTCGCTTATGGAATTACAAAATGCGATTATCTTCGTCGCTTTCGGCAAGAAAATGTTTACCATTCATCAACCAGTTCGAAAGCCGCGTTGCACCTATCCGCTGCAAACATATCACGTGACCTTCTCGTGTCGTGGCTGTCCTCGCGCCGTTCTATATGGCTGACCAGATAGCTATATGCACGGCCATGACGTTTTTATGATCTTTGGGTAACCGCACAACAACTAATTTCGTTTTCATTCCATTTTACCCTCTCCCATTGGTAACTCCTCAATAAAGCTCCTGATGACAGAAACATGCTTGTGACACCCCTTTTGTTTCGTAAACACGGTCATCACCATGCCACACTGGGCGCCCGATGCCGCCCAGCGGCATCGGCATTTAGCGGCAGCAGTGTGAACTGCGGCGACGCTGCGACCAGATTTACAGTACTATACCGTGCAGTAGTTGAGATTACTTGACTGCTTTTAATCTCTTTACCACTATAGCGACTATTAATCAAAATGACATCAAAACAAAGTGAATCGTTACATATATGGCCCCTGGGACTATTGGCGCGCCTACCTGGAATACTTTTCATATGATGAGTCCCATAATTTACACATTTTTAATATGGGTTCTATGAACAGCATATGGAACAAATGTAATTAGACGTAATATATGGACTATGCCTATGAAAATATACGGACTCCGTATTGCCAAATAAAAATTTTGCACAAATTATATAGGAAAATATATGGAGAAGATATGGCAACAAGGATTTTTGCATATATGTTTTCCATATCAGATTAGCTCCAAATTTTTATAACTCCCTATGATTGGCTGACAAAAATTTCAGCGGGGTATAAGTCTCATTTAAAGAGGCATGCACGCAATCAACGCACCTCGTAAGAGTGCACCAGCTCTGCCTGCGGGAAATGCGCGCAGACGGCGATGGCCACCTCGCGCTGGTAGTGCACATCGTCCTTGCGGTCCGCGTACGTCTTCACCGTGATGGTGAAACCCTTGCCGAACTTCTCCTTGAGATGAGGCAGCGAGCCGAGGCACTGCAGCGTGCCATCAGCGAGGATGGCGATGCGGTTGCACAGAAACTCGACATCCGACAGACTGCGAGTGGTTAATACACAGCGGGAACTTAACTGCGTATACAACTCGAGCCAGTTAGCGCCCTCTGCTAAGACCTGATTCTCTAGCTTCTTCTGTGTGTGTTGATGTTTATCCCATGAAGTCTTTAAATACTAATAAAGGCGCTGCGCTTCGTTCATCATTAGGGTGCCTAGATGCGCGCGCCCCTCTCCACTACTCCGCGCGCATATGTCGAGGGCGCGCACATCGAGGCACCCTATAAATCACGGAGATGTACAAGCATGCCTGGAAGACAAGGAACGATAGTTGGATTGTCTGCTGTTAAGCATAACACGTGGATTCAGCAGTAACGATGCGACTTTCCTCACTGAAAGCCTCGGCGAAATGCTGTGAAAGCTTTAATGCCAGCCTAACGCTTACATTAGATTTACCGAATTGCAATAAATAATGAAATTAGCAAACGGAGGACAGCACTCCCCGCGAAGCAGCCGATTTCGGTGCAAAATCAACGCTTTTGGCCCACCACCAGCCTACCCTTGCATGAAACCTAATTTTCGCTGAATTCTGCGTAGACGGTACTGTGTGGTGCTAACTTTCCCCGCAGGTAATATTGAGGAATTATCTGCAAGTTGTCCGAAAAAAAAAAAAAAGAGGCGAAAATTAGATTTAGAATGTCAGCAATTGATGAAAACGTTTTTGGGAGGGGGGGGGGGGGGGGGGGGGAGCTAAAGAACTATTTATCTCCAATCAATCGGATACTAAACATTCGCGAAAGTTTATACTCGTTGCATCCTTACCACTGGGGCGGCTGTCATCGTTATGAACTTGTTTGTTTGAATTCATCATTGGCCAGTGTAGAAGCATGGTGCGCCACATGGCAAATGACTATGAATGCAAAGAAAACGGTCGCTATGTCAATCACGCGAAAACGAAACCCTTTAAAATTTTCTTACAGCACTGGCGGTAATATTCTCTCCACGGTCAGCAGCTACAAATACTTGGGTCTCGTAATTACATCTGACCTCAGATGGAACGAGCATATGTCATATATTTCAAAAAAAAAAGCAATGCGCAAGCTTGGTTACTTGAGGAGGTCGCTTCGACAATCAACACAAGAAATCTGTCTTTTAGCGTACAAAACGTACATTAGACCAATTCTTGAGTACGCCTCAGTAGTATGGGACCCGTATACCCAGAAAAACATAACACAGTTAGAAAGCATTCAAAGCAAATCGGTTAGATTTATATTCAACTGTTATAGCTGGCAAGTATCTCCGACGGTTCTTCTAAAGAACGCAAACTTAGAGCCATTAAAATTGAGACGGTATAGGGGCAGACTGAAATATATGTACCTACTATATCATGATATGCTGGGAATAGATAAGGATGTGTACATTAATTTAGTTTCTAAGCGCCCAACACGATGTAATCATTCGAAAAAAATTAAAGAATTAAAGCCGCAGTAGCCTATCGTGGCGGCGCTTGCATTTCACTCGCAAAATTAGCCGGTTTATGTCAAACCCCATATTTCGTTTATCTTTATTGCAAGAATGCATTTAACACATTTTCATCACCTATTATCCGTCATTGTTCCGTCCACCGATACTCATAGCCATCCCGACAATGAGCAGCTACTATAGATGAGTTTTCGCATGTTTTTGTAGCAAGTGTTCGTTCAAAATATTGTCACGTGAAGAAGTACTTACTGTGAATATCATTTTCAATTTACCACATCCAATGACAAGATTTCGAAGGTACAAGAATGCTAAATTCCACCCCGGTGCTAAGGATGGCTGCTGGTGTGCACTTGCGCCATTTATTGGACTTGTTGCGCCGTCTGGCGCAGCTGAACTGCACTGCAGTTTTACTGGAATGGCATTACAAAGGCCTAGATGGCGGTATATGTTCTGAAAGTAGCCATATACTACGCTTGTCAGGTCCAATTGTCCCGACAGCACAGGAGTACACACGTGGCTAAAGCTACGTTTCTTCACAAGCTGTGCTTTGTTTATGACGATAGAAGAAAGGCCAGCACGCATGCATTCCTGCAGTGGCCATATAGAAGAAGGGCCAGCACGCATGCATTCCTGCAGTGGCCACTGCAGGAATGCATGTGTGCTGGCCCTTCTATTGGCATAAACAAAGCACAGCTTGTGAAGAAACTTAGCTTTATAGTCTCGTGTGTGCTCCTGTGCTGTCGCGCAGGCCAGCGAGCAGCGACATGCGATAACGAAATGCCCCTCATTGTTCATGCTGGTTACATCGACGTAAAGTGAAAAGATGTAATCAATACCATATGCACTTTAGGCAGTGACTTCATGTGGGTAGCCTAGCGCTGATTAGACAGCCAGTTCTTTTTCTGTGGCTTATAAAAGCACCTCTTTTGAGGTGACACTTGCTTGTGATTATAGCGAAGTACCTGGTCTAAACCTGTGGCTATATGCATGGGTGTCTTTCTGTGTTGAAAGGGGCACAATAAATGACAGCACGTTTCAGTTTTTGTCTTGACAAAAGTAACTTCTGCCATATTATCAGGCTCAATTGTTTTGGTTCGACATCAGTACATATATTTAATTCTTATAAAATTGTATTACATATGAAAATAATATTCCGCTACGGGAACCAAATTCGTGGCGTCAAAGCTCAATGATATCGCTTGAAAGTAAACGATGGTGTTGCCTAGCTTCAAACTTCTGCCCGCAAAGAGGTGCCTTAGGCCCTTAGCATAGGCGAAGTTTGTGAAATCCAATATTGGGCGATACCTTACTGTTCCTTCCTCTTCTCTGGCTTTAAATAGTTAAGCAACCCTTTAGCCTCCATAAGGAGGTAATGCGTGTAAACTGACCAACTTCAGTTTGTCGCCATTGTCTTTCAGAGCGGCACCGACTGACAGTCTGCAAGTGCCTTCGAAAACTGTTTTTGCGACTAAACATTTCGTCTCTTCAAAAGGCTATAGTTAGTTATGCAATAAGTCTGGAACAAAACTAATCGAAACCTTAAGGTGTAAGGCTCGACATGGCTCCCCTTAGCTCCCAAATGGCTTGCGTCTGACTCTCCTAGCGGATTTTGGTGAGCAAAAATTCAGTTGGGAACTCGCTTAATTACTATTCCCCTAAGCTTACAAATACTTTTAGTTTGCCGCTTTAAGTTATATTCCCTTATGCGAAATAAAGTATCATGCCGCACCTTCATATCAGGGCGGTCTACCAGTAAGATCCAAGGGTTCAGAGTTTAATTCTCATATTTTGCCAACTAATATTAACTCAGCAATGTCACGTGTGGTCTTGACATCACGCTACAACCAACCAATATACGTGCGGCGATATCACATGCCAATTATCACTTGCCAGGGCTATGCATATTATGATTTTTCGTTCATAACGTCAACTAATAAAACACCATTCAATGCTTTCTATGCCTCGTTCTCCACACCATCCGGCATCGACAATGTGAGCGAATGATCAAAGGCATGGCCTTGACAGGTGGCAGACGCCAGGTAAAAGATTCGGGCACAGAAATGTCATTGGGTTATGTGACGTTATGAGACATGACATGGCTGACTCTACTGACTCTGCTGACACTGCCCTCCCTGGCTTAGCTTTTGAGACAGGAAGGCTAGATGGGAAGGCAGACTTCCAAGACCCTTGAATCTCAAGCTGCACACACTGCCGCTAAGCATGCAGAGAGGTTTGGACGACTCGAATTAAGTGCGGACATATATCTACGTCGAGGTGTCTGATCGAGTTTTGTAGATTGCGCCTGTATGCAGGATGTGTGGGGCAATACTGAAAACTTGAAAACTTGTTGACGCACGAATAGCATGAATCTACATGAACTAGAATCTGATATGTGGATTGGCCACGATATCCGTCCATGCCGCAGCGCATACGTAAGGACGAAGCTTGAGTATCCCCTCAATTTTTACTACTGCTCCCACTTGCACCCGCGTGACAGTGTTCACAAGGTGTTCCCTAGGAATACACTAAAGGAAACAGGAGAGCGTACACTATTCTTAACAGCACTCGAAGTACTGCTTCATGGAATGAAGCTTTGCCGTAGGGGTCGCCATGACTTTATCAGAGGCCCTGGTACAATATTCCCGCTTTTCTTGAAGGCGTTCTCAGATGAATTTCATTCAGAAGCAATGTCGAGAGGTGGTTTATCGACCTAGATTTTTCTGTAAGAAGGGCAGCGAAAGATGCCACAGACGAGCCAAGGGATGTATTTCAAAACTCGAATCGAAAGGAAGAGGAGAGCAGAAGCTGGATGCCAGATGCCAAGGCAGCATTGTCCATGTGGGTAGAATACATAGATGAGAGCTGGAGTGGGCGTCCTTCTCTTACCCCAGAAAGGACACAGAGGTGACGGAGTGAGAATGTGACACTTGCAGCGATTTCGTACAGGTGGCGAACTTTATCCCTTTACAGATATAATGACTTGTGACTGAGGTGTATCGTTATTGTCCTCGGTTACGTACCTGTGAGACGTCAGCACAATAGACATTTTCGCGATGTGTTGCAGAGCACTGATGTATTTGACGACGCGTCGGCGACCCGCGGCACCAACGCCTACGTAGGGCTCGTCCAGAAGTAGCACCCGTGGCATCCCCAGCATGGACACACACAGCGACAGCTTGCGGCGATTGCCAGCACTGCGCACCGCAGAAGCAGGCTCATCTCGAACCAGGCGCAGGCGTAGAGTGGGTGTTCCTTATAAATAATTTGAGTTGCGGCGACGTTCGAACCAAAGCGCACCATTCATATCACTAAATTTGCGGTGTTTGTGTAATAATAGAAGTACAAATAAAGTTACGCAATTGATGAAGGCAGATATGCTATCGATAATAACAATTACATCACAAGCGCGGGCCGTTGGTTATTAGAAACGAGACTCAACTCAAGATTTTAGAACTGCATTATCATAAAAGAAACAGCAGCTTAGTGCACTGCGCGATGATTATTTGTGCATAAGATTTAGTCTGCCTCAATGCAACTCCGAGGAAAGCTCTCTTCCCCATTGGTCGGCATGTGTTTTACTGGGAAAGTGTTTCTTGTCTCATAGATAGCGTCACAAGAGCCTGCCACCAAAGCGTGTCACCAGAGCGTGTTCTCATGAACTGACTAAGAAACAAAATCGTGGCAACGGCCGAAATCAACCACCATCCTTCCACGTACCAGTATAGTGCGCTAACCACTACTCTACACTGACTTCCTGCGAACGTGTCCATAATCGTCCTTGTTTAGTGCAAAGAATCTGGGCAGCATTGAGGCAAATAAACAAATAAAACATTAAAAATAAAACTAAAGAAGTTTAAGCCTAAATGATATAAAAGACAGAAAGAATAATGAGTAAAAAAATAAACTCACGCCACGTATACATTTGCAGCACCTACAGCGGCAACTCTACATGCCTTCGCAGTTCTCTAGCGCAGGTTCTGTATTGTCCGTAATGCTCACAGATTTTTTCCTACCTGTACGTGCTAACGAGTTGGTCCGCGATCTCCTCGAGGAGGAAAATGTCGAGTAGCGCGTCCAGGTATTGTTGCGTCACCGGGACGCCCCTGAGGCGCATGAACAGCAACAGCGTCTCTACTCCGGTGAGCATGTCCAAGAGGCCATCCTTCTGGGGACAATAGCCCAGGTATCGCTGGAACTGTTGTGGAAAGGCGGCACAAGGATATCTCAGCAAGTTGAGTTGTCGGAATAGACAGCGAAGTTAGTCTTCAATTAGAAAAGTAAAACAAGTAAGGCAACCAAAATACGGGACAGTGCAAGCCGCATTCTCATAAACCCACCCTGTCTTGTGAGTATCAAATTTTAAGCAAACGTTTTTGGCCTAATCGAAAAGAAACAACATTTTCGAACACACGTTGGAACGATGCGTTCCTCAGCCAACTATTTATTTGTGACATCAGCAATTCCCATAACTTTTCCACAAACAGCGTTCAACTGCTAGCAACAAGACTGCCCCATAATACCAAGAAAGCAGTTTGCCTAGTGATTTTAGCTATTAGAAATGCAAATGTTGTTTTAAGTGCGAAAGCGATCCTCCTCCATTAACATGCCACCATTCTTTGTTGTTCCAAAGACTTGTCCCGCAGTGCGCCCCCAATGATGTGGATCCAAAGGTTAAGTTTTCTAGTGTTCTTTTCTCTTAAGTTCTCAATGGTTTATGCGAGAAGGTGAGTGGTTTACGCAGATGCCTGTATCCACACTTGTTCAGCAGTGTTATGGACACATGACTGGTCAATGGGCTCTGCAATGGGCACTGCTGTGGCGGGCGCCATATTTCGACCAAGTTCCTTAACGTGCAATGACATCACACAGTACACAGAAGCCTTGTTTTTTGCCTCCATCGGAATGTGACCACTGTTATTTGGATCGAATATGGATCGTCTGGCTCAGTATTTGGACGGCGCCCTGGTTACAGAGACGCCGCGGCTGGTCTCCGAGATGTGGATGCGCTTGAGGCTCAGCGTTCCTTTTCCCATGGGCCTCAGTTGTAGCTCGCAAGCGCAGCCTCGCTGGTAAGAGAAACAGCTAGCCGTTGGACTAAACTTAGCAGTATTCACGCGCTCCCTTAGTCCAGCCAACATTTCAAAAACATTGTACTGGTTGAAGCAAAGAGCGATTAGGTTGTTTATGGCTCATTTGTGCAGCTGCTTCCGCAGGCGTTTTTTTTTTTTCGCCAGTAAAAGTACAGATGCGCACATTTGCAAGACTTAGCAGCCTACACTATGTGATGGCCAATTTAGAAAACGCGCTCACCTGCCGCGTGTCCTTTACGACCGAGAACGGCCGAATGTAGGCATCGCCGGTGTGTGGCAGTATCTCTCCAGTGAGGATTCGAAAAGTCGTGGTCTTGCCGACGCCGTTGGCACCGAGCAGCCCGAAGCACTCACCCGCTCGAAGCGTGAAGCTTAAGCCCTGCATTACAGCAGATACCAGATACAATGGCGGAGCATAAAGGGCAACCAACTTCCATGAGGTGCAAGAAGTATTTTTCACCTTTCTGAGTCAGCCTAAAGTGGGGAGAAACACACAGTGGCACCTCAGCTGCCACGCCGGAAAAAAAACTATGTTCTTACAGTCTCACAGCTGCAACGCGTTCCTAACGTGACATGGTTAATTCCCCAAAGTTATAAGCCACATCGCAAAGGAAAATGCAGCGTCGGTCACGTAATTCCCAAGACTGGAACTGACACCACCAAACCGGTTGCGACAACTATACGCTTCAATGTATCTGCACTGCGTCCGTGTTGCCATCTTGTGTGCAGACAGTGGGAACCGACGAGTGTTTAGCCAATGCGCGGATGAAAGAACCCTCAAAAAGAGCTAGGATCTATGTCTGGATGCGAAAACGACTATGGCTCAAGAAACGCAATCGGACCGTGAATCAAAACTTTCTCAAACAAAATCAAGCAGGCTGGAAGAAATGCAGGAAAGAAATTTTGGAGACATATAAAAGGAGAACAGCTGACTATCACCTCCACCTCCTTAATTATGTGACGAAATACACGGTATAGAATATGAAGAGGAAAACTGCGTCTAGTTCATAGATGAATATATGGTCTGCAAACTGCGTTCCGATCCGCAGACGACACAACCACCATTACCACATCCTCAATGCCCTGTGACTCGATTACAGGCGGGGAACTGGAAGTAACACAAAAAATGTCAGGGCAGTCGGCAGCAGGGCTAGATGGTGTGCCACCGCTCCTACTAAAGAGAATTCAAAGCCGGAAGATATCTCCTGGTGGTTGCCTTGAATGCGGTCATGACATCAGGACACATCCGGACATGTATTGGAGACAGAATCGGATCAGAATGGTACCAAAGATAGGTGCTGACAAATGTCTTCCTGAAAGTTACCGACCCATCACAGTGACCATCTACCTCGTGCCAGCTGTTTGCGCATACCCTAAGGATGATACTACAGAGGTGGGCAGAGGGCAATGTTCTCGGCGAGCTACAAAATGATTTTAGGCAACGCCGCTGCCTAGAGGACAACATTTCATAACCACCCAAGCTATGGAGATTGCAGCAAAGGAACATCGCCCGCTACTGTTTGCTTTCCTGGACATTGTCATGGCTTACGATTCTGTGTAGCATGCTAGCCTGTGGAAAGTATTCGACACACTTGGCCTTCACGGAAACATGCTATACCTTCTAAAGACTATTTGTACAGGAACAAGGGCAGTTTTTGCATTGGGGAAATGCTGACCCTTTTGAAGTCTCTAGGGCCTTGCGAGAGGGCTGCTCAATGTCCCCGCTACTCTTCATGCTGTACATTGCAAGTCTGGAGCATATAAAAACTCACTGGGAGCCAAATCGGGTTTGATCTTAGCTATATCACAGAATGAGGCATTAGAGATCGGCGACTACCAGCGCTGTTCTATGCTGATGATACTGCCTTGCTAGCAGGCAGCCTGGCAGAGCTCTAAACCCTACTAGACATATGCTCCGCCGAGGGCTATGCTCTTGGGCTGCCCTTCAATGCGGGGAAATCTGCAGCCTTGTATTTTGGAGCTGGAACCGACGTAGGGGACAACCCAAACCCCACACTACAAAGCAAGCTGATAATGTTGTCATCGACCTATATATATCTGGGAGTGGTAATAACGACATCACCCAACTATGTACAAAGTACGAGGAAGGGCTCTGGGCAAAGGCGAGAAGACGCCGGGCTTTCCTCGAATCCCGTGCTATATGGTCCTTCAGTCGATATGAAGCGAATCGGGCGTTGTGAAAGTGCGTAGCAGTTCTAAGCTCTACTTTCAGAAACGCTGTGGTGCACCTGTCATCATCTACTCGGCTGGCGCCCGACGCATGACAAAGACCAACTGGGTGCGTTCCTCTTGGGGGTCCACGGCTCCGCCCCCAATAAATGCCTCCTACTTTCGATTGGCGACTAAGCGAGATGCCGGATGGTCGCTAGGATCGGGAGGTGTACGGGTACATACACCTTCGCTCACTAAAACCAAATTTGTTATGAGGACAAGATGCCTCGGCGAGAGGTAGTGTCCCCGCTGTCAGCTTTTATGCCCCACCTCAACATGACCATCGCCGAAAGGTACCCGAACTCGCCAAGAAGAGGGAGATCGACCGGTGGAAGATTGCTGGCCAGGGGAAGACGGCAACGGTTTCATACGCGTCCAACCGAACCATCATTGACCAAGAGAGTTTCTACGAACCCTCGAGAGGTAGCAGCCTACTGTGCGAATATCGTAGTGGAGTGCTCCGGACACGAATGTTCCGAGCCAAGTACATGGACAGACTGGACGTAACCTGTCCGCGATGCAAATCCGATTCGGAAGCCATCCGCCACGTTATTTTGGTATGCCCAGCCCTGGAACCGTCCCCTTAAGCTGTGGTGGACTTCTCCGTTGCCGACCTCCGCCAAAAGCACTGGGCTTCCAGTCGGACAAAAAACCGCCACGGTGGATGCCATTGAGGCTGCGAAGCGGCAGCTAGAGTTCTGGCGGCGCACGCAACTCCCAATTCGAAGGAAACCGAGTACCTGACTATCACTGTGGTAGATCGCCTGTCAAGACGGTTTGGCCTCAAGTATTATCATCATCATGCATTGGGGACCTGTCGCTAACAAAGGCATGAAAGCATGACACAAAGCTCCATTTGTAAAAAGTGTCAAAAGCTCCTAATGATATGGAGTAAGCAACACTCAATAAAATTAGGCACCTCTGTTAGTTTCGATGAAATATTTGCAGATGTTAATAAGGCGTTCTGATAGTTGGAGGGTTAACTACAGCAAATGAAATTTCAGACATGCATCGTCATAAGAACGGTAAAACAAGAGTCTACACAAATGAGCTGATTATTGCGACTTTTTTCAAGGCTAAATGCAGCCTTCCAGAAAAAAATCTACAGGTAATTAGCCTCCCTAATGGCCAAATAGATAACTGGTGCCTGCAAAAAAAAAAGCTAATTATCCACATCGAAATCTCAATAGCCGGTACACTTTTGTCCGAAATTTTTCCGCTTGTAGGATTACATGGAAGATATCGGGTGTATGGCGCTGAAGGTAGGAAATACACCACAGCCATGGAGGTCGTCAAATTGTAACAATTCAGAATAGATTGAGCCAAACTATAGGGCTCTTTAATGTGCACTGATATGGCCCAGTACATGGGCGCCTTGCGCTTCACCTGCGGCAGAACGTGGTAGGTAGAGCAGAGATTGCACCCAATGTTCTCAGAATTAGCAGTCAAGCGTACTAATTACTGATCCACCACGGTTGGGCTGGTTCCCACAAAACTAAGGAAACACTGTGCTCATAACACATGTATGGAAACAACCTTTTCATCTTCTGTTTTCCACGTATCCACAAATTCGTTTATTTCAGTACTCCCCATGTTCTGCATATGTAGGCTGCCATACGAACTCGCTATGAATTTCTTCTTGTCCGTGGTGCCCGCAAGAAGTCGGCTTACTCCATGAGGCTTCCATACTCCATGCGGAATAGATATGATATTATAGGAATTATCATGCGGTACGTTTCATTGTGCTGGATGCGATTATAATGGCATAGAGTATACGTATTAGCGCAAACATATTTAAATTAGCGGATGCTACCTGCACTCACCTAATGGCACACGCTGGGGTCAGTGGGCTATTCCGTGCGTGCGTAGTGGGTGTCCGGTAATCCGGTAGTATACATCCACGCTAATTCGTCTCCGCTATGCTGAAGCTTTCTTTTAAGTCTACAACGGAAGGTAGAAATTTAGTTTTGCTGCATATTACATTTACGGCGACGGTGCTGCCCTCTGTAGGTATTCTGATATACACAGCTACAGCTGTGGTGTATATCGACTTGCCTTGAGGACGACGTTGCTTTGGATGTAGCCGTACGCTTTGTGCAGGCGGTGCACGATCATAACGGGCCTGGAGGTTGCATCCGTGATGCCCAACTGTCCGCTTACCAGGCCCTTCACGAGCTCGGCCTCCGACATGACGTCTGTATCCTCCCAATTGGAGCGCTGCGCAGTCAACAGATTCTTTGTTTGCCCTCGTGGTTTTGCTTCATATTCACAGCATAGTGAATGCATCATAGCACTGTCATCAAAGCACAGCTTTTAGTGTGATAATTCAGTGGATACGGTGTCGTTGCCTTTTGTGCGGAATGCCAAAAAATGGCACACAAGGGCCACTCTAATAAGATAGGATGATGCATACAGTGCCCCAGAATTCACAATTTTAGACGCGCGAATGAAATGCGCTCAGTGTAGAATGCATGCAGACCATTCCCGCTCGATTCAATTATAGCGTGCATATCATGATATGCCGCATTACTAAGCCAGTTTTGAGTCTTAGGTACCATGTCAGGGCCCCCAGAAATCGGCGTCGTGCGAACGTTTCTTTGCAAACATAGAATATGGATTAGGGACTCTGTTAGATATTCTCAAGAGAACGGTGAGTGAATTCACTTACATCTGCGTCATTGAGAACTCACCGAGGTAGTACACTGCAGCAATACGTAACGTTGAGGTATGTATCCTCAAGTTTGATTTACGAAGCTTTGCTAGTACAGACGCCAAAATATTTGATCGCCAAAGCCGTTTCTCCACTTTTGTTGAAAATTAGGAACCATCAGGTCTTGAGAGTACAGTCATTACTGGTAACCAACGCCATAATTAAATCACCTCAGCTTGGTCCAGAAAAACGGAAAGGGACGAATATTAACACATCCCAAAATGCTGACGCGAACGATCTTGCTGCCGCGAGCAGCGTCAAAGTTTCCTTGTGCTCCGCTTACGCGCTGCTTTGCATACGTATAAATAACTGTTATAGTAAAGGCAGAATTCTGCGGTGCGTTTCCAGCTGTTTCTGCCCTTTCTTGCGTTTGCAGTGGTGATGTGAAGCATTTTCACCCCATTTGTCATCACTTCTTTCTTATTAGCGTCGACAAAAAAGAAAAAAAAAAAAGAAACCAAGTTACAACTACACGCGCGATACATCCGGGCAAACGCGCTAGCAAAACCAACAGAAATTTCCCGTTTGCCCTCATCAACAGGATTGCGCCTATTCGTCGGATCAGGTGGATTTGATCAGGTGGATAGAATTACCGCCAGCGAGGAAGTGGAATCAGGTGATCTTTGCCGATAGGAATTCCTATGCCGATTAGCCTTGAGGTAACCTCTTTGCATAGAGTGGAAATAGATACACATGAGCTTTTTTTTTTTTTTCTAAACAGCAAAGGCACTATGGGAGTTGCCCTATGGGGTTATCATTACCTGTAGAAGAGCGCCAACGACCTGAATCGAACCACATGTCTGGTTTTCTTAAACGCTACCTTCTTGCTCCCGACGCGTCTCCGCGATGCGAACGCCCGTTTCTTGGTGTACGTAACTCCCGTGTCGTCGTCGCTGTAGGAGACCGTTGAAACCGAGCTGAGCGCCTGATCAGCCCTCCGAAGCCAACGGTCGAGGATGAGGAGTATCAGGAACACGACGGCGCCCTCAACAGAGAGAGTCGCGACCTCGTAGAACGCCGAATACGGGTGCACGTCGAACGGCTGGATCAGGTAGAGCGTCGGGTCCGGGCTTTCCATGTCTTCGAGTTAAGGATGAGGACTTGAGTAATACGCCAACACTCAAATCGTTCATAGGATAATATTCAGTGTGAATAGGCAAGCGGAAATATCTCAGATTTTCGGAGGGTAGTACACACACAACCATTTGCATGCGGTTTTGAAGGTGGATATTGCCACAGAGGTGTGGTGGTGTAGAGGTAGAAAATATGCTGTGCGCCTGCATTTAATCGTGATGACTAGGTGTAAAGTATAATCTGATATGCGACTTCAATGCCAAAGTAAATAGCAAGCAGGGGGAGGACTAGGTATTGAGTGGACATGGCGCATGATCTAGAATTAGAAAGAGGGAGCTATTGCTAGAGTTCTCAGAGGTAATTAGAAATAATAAATAAGGTCTTCAGAAAATGGAGTAACCGGGAAAGGACATGGAAATGCCCCACTGGGGAGACTAAAATGAAATAAAATTCTTATTGTGCTTAACGCCTGGCATTGCGCAGGATGTGGATGTTATTGAAAAAGTGCGATGCAGTGGCCAGACATAGAATTCCACTCGAGTTCATCAGCCCTTCTTGATATAAAAAAGAATTTCTTTTTCTCGGCAGAATATTGTCACTCTTTACGTGGGGTACAATTTTTGAATGGCCAACTAAGGCCGAAACGCAATAAACGTGTGATGAAAGCATGGCGTATACATTTGGCGCGAGCTAGAGGAGCAAGCTGGGTCACCTTACTACTCTAGTTTTTACTGCTCCGTAGTTTTGCTTGTTAGAAAGTGTCAACGTTGGACATTTTCATCTTTAGTCATTGCTGAGGCTGTTGCAGTTTCTCTAATTTGTTGCTATTGTTCGTTACTGCTCGTTCGTTAAGCGGCAGAACACTGTGTAAGCTCCAGTTACTGCCCGAACAATGAGCTCAGCAAAACTTTGATTAGCCAAGACGCTAATAGGCGAAGAAGAGAGTGATCCTCGTCATGTGTGCAGCAAGCATTTCAACGAGTAAAAAATTGTCAGTGGAGTTGGCTCTAAACAGTTCGGTGAGTGCCGGCCGAAGGCCCGGCACTTGCGTTTACCTTCTTAAGCTTATCTCTTGTGAAGGTGTAAAGGTACCGAAGACTAATTGCCGGCAGGATGGGAAATATGTTCGCTTCTTCAGAAAACATTACGCTCCCATGAGCAATGAAGTTTCCTCCGAAAGTCCGGACGTCTCAGCTTTTCCCATTGAGGGCGTTGAAGCCCATCAATGAAAGTTTCGCTAAAACGAATTAATCAATTCTGTCACCACGCGCATTGGCACGCATGATGAGTCGTCTTAGGCAGCTTCAGCGGTACAGAAGCACTAATTTCAAATCAACGGAAATGAAAATAAGCATAACCAAGAACATTACAGGTTGCTGTCTACTGATTAAGGGTCAACAGAACTACCTCTGTGCTAGAATAACGAACTCCCACTCTAAGCCCGAGTGACGATTTGCTACTTGGAACTCAGCTTCGCCCAGTTTGATTAAAATATTTCCCTGCGTCGTCCCCACTATTCACATTGAATACTCTGCTACATACAACTGGGCAGTCCGGCAGCGGCAGCATCCGAAGGCGCTCCGCATTTCTCTGACATTAGATAGCACCGCCTGTCTAACAAAGACATCTTATCACTGTGATAAGTGACAGCTTACCTCTCGCTAGATGTGTGTCAGCTTCAGTTATTTTCATAACAGCAACAACAACATTGTAGCTGATGCATGTAGTAGTCGGAATTAAAGCTCGCCATGCTGCACTTCGACGGCCTGCTGACTCGGTGAAGTCCTTTCTTACCGAGTGAATGGGCCTAATACCTGAACTTAGGCTTACAAAACAGACCCATACTGAATTGTTCATTAAATAAACACGTAAATGAATTCAGTGACAACGCGCAACTAAAGTACTTAGAAAAGGGAAGGTAGAAGGAGAGGAAGAAGATGGATAACACGATATAAAAGAGCCCTGAACAAGGGTAGAGGGGGGAAGTCTCAGTTGGTCGAGCCAACGTTTCGACAAGTGGACTTGTCTAAGTTTTACAGCGGCAGTTTTGTAAGCGTGTTATCCACTTAGTGCATCACGTGAACGATGTCGACAGGGAGCGCCACCGTGTGCCATATGGCACCCTGTAGTGACCATTCACCGCAGTTCTGAACTAATCGTTATTTTATGCTTGCTTCCCATCGCTACATTAGCTGCAGCCCTGGACCTTGAACGGTGAGGTTTGGCTTGCTTCAAGGGTTTAACGTCCCAAGGCGGCTTAGGCTATGACGGACGCCGTAGAGCACAGCCCAGAAATTTTGATCACCTGGGGTTATTTAATGTGTGCCGAGATCGCATAGCACATGGGCGCCTTTCTTTTTGCCTCTATCGAAAAGCTGCCGACGTGGCCAAGATTCCATCCAGCATCCATGTTTTCAGTACTCGAGTGCGCCCCGACGACTGAGCCACTGAGGCAAAATTGAATGGGTAATAACTCACGCTCGCAACACTGCTTCAGTGACAGCTTGGCCTGGGTGACCTTTGTCCTGCACTGGATCTGGAGCTGCACACCTCCGAGCCGGCACACGGTGCTCTCGGCGGCTAGCTGCAGCACCTTGGTCATGGCACGGGAGTAGGAGCAGGAAGGCAGCAGTCGCATCACTTGTCGCGCTGTGCCGATGACGGCGGAGACGATCTCGCTGTCCACGTCGGCCGCGTAGTGCTCCATGAACACCTCGCCCAAGCAGCCAAGGGTAGCTGCAGCCAAGAAGAGATAATACCGCCTCAAGAAATGCGACAATCACATAGCCTTGCCCTGTGCTGCCATCTGTGTACAAAGCAAATTTCTTACAGCCGCGACTCAATGATGGCCAGAAAGTGTATTCACCAATCACATGAAGTGCATATGAAGGGGGTCAAGAATATCGTGGAAATCACGGAGAGCGTTCTCAGTTTTGGTCAGGGGGACATTAGTGGTGGAGTTATTTATTTCTGAAAAGCCAACTGATTGGAAAATAGAAGCTAGTTCACCACATCCGGACCCACGTATACATGCGTCCGTCTAAGAATGCATGTGCCCACTCCTATGGTTGAGGTTGTCTGTTAAACACGTTCAACGGTATTCCCCACATAACATAAGTAGATATAAAAACAATTTTATGCTTTTCTTGCTTCGGATGACTGTTGGCTTTCTACGTACGTATGTAATAACCAGTCCCTCATTTTCTTATCCTTGTTGGCATACTAACTTAACGAGGACCTCGGTTCAGTAAGCGGGGATATAGTTTGTAGCATAGGAGAGTAGGTACCTGCAGGGCGACCGACTGCACTCCCTTTCGGCCAAGTTCCATGCGACACTTATGGCAATATGGGACGCCCTATTCTCGCCTCTATGGAGGAACGTGACGGTGGTGAACACTGCAGTATATATGCCAGCAGCATGAACACCAAAGTGGGCGGTTGGGCCTGCATCGTGGCTGTACGTGGCTCAGTCGGTAGAGCATAGAAGGCTACATATCGAGGTAATGAGGATGAGGGCATCAAAATGCAGCAGTGGCATGCGGTTGTCTTGTATTCTACTTTCTAATCAACCATCTTCCCGGCAAAATAAAATATTACGCAGCTGATTTTTCATTATCAGCGCCACGCATAAAATCATTCTACTGTGCTTTCCTTGGTTTCCGTGGATGTCGGCTTCTTTTACACGTATATCGCAACTATAGTCGCCCATTCTCTTACCTTTGACAGCTCGAAATCTAGTAGTAATTTCGGAATGTTTCAATTTCCCTTTTCCGTTCACCTGCACCTGTGCCGCCGGGAGCTAGACCAAATAATATCGCACATGTTTGATGGCATCATAATCTGCATAAATTTGTCATTCTCTCCAGTAACACAAAAGAAAATTACACCTGTGGTGGATGGGGCAGCAGGTATATAGCGAAGCATACAGGGACAATCAGAAAAACCCCATGAAAGTTTCGCTCTTTGTCTTGAGTCGTTCGATGTGTGTATACGGTGATGCTTTCCGGCTGCGAAAGATCAGTGTATCAATGAAAACAAAATCCACTTATACCTGAATCCGCTGAACTGAAGCAGCTGAATCAAACCTTGTGATGCCGCAATAACAAAGGGACACCGTGATCCCTGCTTGAAAGTGAATGGCCACGTAGTTCAACCAGAGATATCAGCGGCATTTCCCTTAATGACGTACCGAAAGCTTGCATTTGAAAACAGCTAGCAAATGCGGCACCCGCATTTATGCTCCTTTTTACCTTTCCAGTAATACAAAAGCCCCGTTTTCAGCGAACGTTGCCTCTCTGCAGTTGCAGCCTATATTCTATGTGTGCAAGCCATAATCCTATATGTATCTGCGTCTTTTTAATAGTTTTTGAATGTATGCAAGTAAAAATGTAGCATAAATGGTGCCATTTTGATCCGCGCAGATCTGGACAGCTATGTCCGGATGTGCTCTGCTTGAAAATACACGCTGCTTCAAACGTGCGGTCATGCTGGGGCTGCTGGTGGCGCGCGGTCTCACGCTGGGCATGAGTATATGTTGCCAATGGCGCGCCCGAGATGTGTTGGGAGCAGGTAACGTACAGATGATGAACGTCAGGATAGCGAGCATGGCGAAGCCGTGGCCCGGGTTGTCGAAGAGGAAGGAGATGATGTAGACGCAGGGCAGAGCGGCGTATCCGTGAAGCAGGTTGAGCGAAAAGATGAGGGCTGCGAAGGAGATCACAAGTGGATACATGAGTTAAATATTCGACTCTGCGGTTGTTTCACTTCGGCCTTGGTTGGTTTTGAACGACGTAAATCGGGGACCGTTATCAAGTAACAACCGGTGAAAACATCGGTAGTAGCATTCCAAAGATAAGATGCGGAACTAGATTGTTACTTCCTGCTTTGCATTTCACCAAACATTGAAGAAACAAACAACTGTATAAGAACTGTAGATTGGGTTAGTTGGTGTTGCTTCATAATATTGATGTAAGCTTTGAATAGAGAAATGAAATGCTTCACAGGTTTTCCAAGACAATATATAGTTGTTTAATAATTGCGGTTTGACAGCGCAAAACATACACAGACCAATAAAGAGGCGAGAAACACGAACTAGAGCTGGTTCGTGTGTCTCGTCACTTTCTTCGTCTGCGTATGTGTTGCGCTGTTAAACCGCCATTATGCAACAACTGTATATTGTCTTAAAAGGTCTGTGAAGCATTTCATTTCTCTATTCAAAGCTTACATCAATAAGCTGGCTTTTCTTGAACTAAAACAAAGTGCTGCTATCAGCCAGTAGTATCAATGTTTGGCATGAGCTCGTAATATTGTTTACGTCTTTAATCTCCACAAAAAAATGTTCTGGTACTGGAATTATTTTCCTACAAAAACGGCAGCCGCAGCGTGTTAAACCGTCGTAATGCTAGCGTGCTGGCGGACCCTAATTCATTCCCGTTATATATCGACGCTACCGCAATTTCGAGCTCTGTGAGCATGGTACACAGTGGCCTTGTTAGACGCTGCCCTCGTGCTGAGAAAGGGGGAGAGTAGGAATAGTTCCTATAGGCTGTGGAAGGGCAATACAAAGGTAGAATGCGCCTAGCAAGCAACAGCCTCAAAGATGAATCACAAGAATCTGAACGATATGCCCACCTCTAGCGATAGCGTTGCCGCAAGGTGTGTCATGCACCAACAACGCCACCGGGATAAACAACGAAAAAAAACCCAGTACTTATCATAAATAGTCTTCAAATTGAGTTATTTTTTGCCTGTTGTAATTTTAAGCGCTCTGTTTCCTTTTATGAAACTGGAAAGCCTCCTGTTCAGTTTTGGTTACTCCTGGACGTCCAGCTTTCTCCGTGCCTCGTTCATTCGAGCTTTGCACTTCACACCAATGCGTGGATGTCTTGCGGAAGAACACTGACGTTAAGTGGCATCGTCGGCAAATAATAGAAATAGATGCACATGTTATGCCACATGCTATTGCGGTTAAGGAGAAGAAGCGCGTGAAGTAAATGGATCTTGCTTGTACAATTGGTACCCGAGACAATTATTTTTGTCAAATCGTGCTCTGTTGCCAAGACTGACTTCATCTGGTCCTATATAGATATAATCTATAGTGCATCCCTAATCTATGTCCTCCCCTCCCCCCCCCCCCCCCCCAAAAAAAAAAAAAAAAAAACATCAATAGTTACGGACTCACCGATGTCAGTCGCGGAGAGGGTACCCCACTGGAACAGGGCGAGCGGTGGAAGCACAAACAAAGAAGTGCCCAAGTAGAAGAGGAAGTCGAACCCATAGTTAAGCGTCCAGTAGAGGTCTAGGCTCAGACCGGTCAGTAGCTGAAGGTGCTTTACCTGGGGGCAACGACCGCAGCTCGGGTTTAATAACTGACCCTTGCACTTCGATCAGGGCTCTTTTTCGAGGCATTGTGGTGGCTACGAATGCATTATAGTCATTCAGTGTATTTTTGTTTGTTTTAAATTCTAATCCTTCATACAAAATCTTTAAAACCATCCAGTGATGTCAGCTATAATTTGTCCCATGTCTGATGTACATACAAAGGATGTCAATTATATTTTGTCCCATATCTTATGTATATGTGCGTTGTGAGAGTGTGAAAGAGGGTGACGTGTTTTTCAAAAAGGATGCAGTGATGTGGTTTTAATGAAAAGCAGGAACTGAGGAGGGCCCCTTGAAATAGGGGCCCTAAGGGGGAGAAAATATGGCATCTGATCCCTAAGGGAAATACCTAAGGGGGAGAAAATATAGCATCTGATCCATCACAAGGGTGCCGATGGCTCAGTCATTCTTCAGACTTAAGCGAAAACACAAAAACGGGCAATGACGCAGTCGATAGCAGGAGCAAAACAAGATATAACGCGCAAAAGAAGAGATAGCACGAGCAAGGTAGCACGAGCAAGATAGCACGAATAAGATAGCACGAGCAAAAGAAGAGCAAAGAAGAAGAGACAATTGATTACAATATAGACGCAGAACGTTTTCTTTGTTTGGTGGCGTATACTCACCAACAAGTTTTGAAGCTTATCGTGGGCACTCGCAAGCAGCATTGGGAAAGATGATGCGGTAAGGAGGCGCTCGGAGAAAGTGGAATAGGTTTTATACCGGAATTTGCATCACACTAGGATTCCTCTAAACGAGTGCAAATAGTTTTCGTTTTGGAGCCATGATTTTCGTTTTCATCTCATTTAACAAAGAGCTGGTAGGTTTCTGTTATAAGTAGCATTGCAAAGGGACACAACAGCATTGAATAATTCACTGCCCCACCAGCCATTACTGTGGCCTTTTTTGGATCGCGAATCCAATAAATGTAGTTGCTGGAACGTGATGACAGATTGTCGCTGCTATAATCTATATAACTATATAACTGTATGCCTTCATGGAGAGATAGTATTATTACAAGAATAATTTTTAATTGGCGACCACATTTAAGCCACCCTGATGGCAAACTAGAATGCCGAATTAAAATTCCGAATGTCGAAATCAGTTGCCTCTGTCTGTGTGAGAAGGTACAAAATCGAAATTTATACATAATATTCGCCAAAGCATATATTTACTGCATCGAGTAACGTTTCCCAGTTTTGTCGTATCCCAGACTATTTTTGTTACAGATGTGAGCCATTTCTGATGTAATTTATTCCGTGTTTCTTAAACCGCAACCGTTTTCTAGTTATTTCCCATTGTAAGTTATTTCATCCGTTTGTTATACGCTACATTATTTTAATTTTCGTCCCAGCTCATGCAATTTTTGCATTATAAATTTATGCGACTAGGGCTGCAGCCTTAATTTCTGTGTCGTGAGTTTGTCAGTATGCACAACTAATCCCAAAAAACAGATCTTGAGGGAATCCGACCGTGTCGTCATTGATATCCGAGTGTAGAACATTATAGACTAACTTAACTGAGCATGTTTAGAACTCCGTCTGCACTGCAGAAGAAGCCAATACGTATATATCAGCTTGCTGCCTATTCTTACCTCTACATATTTACGCTACTCCTAACTCTATGGCAACCCGACCTGACGTCAGAAACAGACGCCAACTCGGACTACGCACCAGCAGCGCCCTCTCTGCGATGGGGAAGAGGATGAAGTTGCTGCACATGAGACTCGAGACGAGAGGGAAGAACATGGAGCGCAACACCTTGGGCAACATCTCTCGGTACGTGTTCTGGCGCTCCACCACATCGCCCTCTTCCTTGGCGGAGCCCGCACCGTGGCCACTGTCCGTCACGTCGAAGGTGAACTGGGCGCCCTCCAACCCGGTGACGTTGCGGAGTCGGGCGTCGTTATAGGTCGTCACGGTCAGCAAGGCACAGTGCTGGATTTGACCGTTGTACCACAGCACGTTGCTGTAAACCGAGAAGCGTGCGAAGAGACGGTATTCCTGCTTATTTAGAAAGATTGCCATTCCCCTTAGAGATTATCGTAGAAAAGATGCAACATTTTCGATGTACAACGATGACAACAAAAAGCACATGAAATAATGCGAGCATGCAGCAAAATGTGCACAGGAAGTGTAGCTCAGGAAACAACATTAACAATGGCGGCAATAATAAATTCAGCACTATCTACGCAAAGGTAGCACAGATAACAGCATTAACAACTGCATGTTACGAACAGCATGAGAGTAATAACAAAACAGAAAAAGTGCCTGAAAAATTGGGACGCACGTAAGCTCCGCCTTTAGGGTATGACGAGACATGTTTAATGGCTCTCGTCTACGGCTGTCAAGAAGCAGCGGCCATTTTGTTTCTTGACAACCGCGTAGCACGAATACCGTTATTTCCGCCGCCGAAACGTTCCTTTCTTTGAAGGAGCAAGCTAGTGCGGTAAATTTCATTTTTGTCGCATCGCTCACTCCCGGTCCGCCGCCACGACTGCATGGCACAATGCTGATTCCAATGTGCTGACTTAAATTATATTCAGCATTGAAAGAACATATCATTGGTGTGCATGCCAAGGAGCAAGTGGAGGCACAAGCATCCATGCTTTGTTTAATCTCACTGAAGTGTGCTTCACTACGGCCCAGTAACATCGGGAGTACCAAACCGATCAACGCCGTCAGCCGGGCGCGCAAGTTTGTCTTTCCTATGGGTAAATTTCCGCTTTTCGCCACCACAAGTGGCTATATATAAGGGAGGATTTCGATGGCGCAGCAAAAAATAGCTACGTCGTATGGGTAACGCAGACTCCAGTTTTATGGAACGCCGTTTTAACCCTTGAAGACGGCGTATACATGATTCAAGTTCAAATTCGTTTATTTCTCTATATGCATTGTAGGAATATTTGGGCAAAAAATATTGTGTAGAGGCCGAACTCGCAGCTTCTTAATTTTGAGAGCGAGTGCACCGGGCAGTGTTTTTTGTTGATTGTTTCATTTGAGTTTGGAATGCTTAGTTCGGCAAATAAGATGCTCTTTTTATGGCACGTAATGAACGCAGCCTATAATTGGTTGCACAGTACGCTGGATGAACACGTGATTCATCGTTTTTAGGGGGATTTTCCGTATACTTGTGAGGTTTTCACTGTTTTAAGCTTATGATGCGCACCATCAAAATGAAAAATAATGTCCCATGCCTAGCACCATTTCTTCCTAATAATAAGAAGAAATGGGCATGGGCAGGACATGTAGTGCGAAGAGAGGATAACCGATGGTCGCTTAGAGCAGCAAGCTAGATTCCAAGGGAAGGAAAGCGTAGCAGGGGCGGCAGAAAGTTAGGTGGGCGGATGAGGTTAAGAAGTTCGCAAAGGTCAAGTGGATGCAGCTAGCACAGAACCGGGTTAAATGGAGAAATATGGGAGAGGCCTTCGCCCTGCAGTGTGTATAATCAGGCTGATGTTGTTGTTGTTGATGATGATGATGATGATGATGATGATGATGCCTAGCACCGCGCGGCCTCCGCGCTGGGCCGCAACGACGACGAGGCGCATGGTGAACACTCGGGCTACACCTGGTTCTAAGACTTGCGGAAGGCTTCGTGGGTTGGCCTACGGCGTTCCTGTACGTCCGCGAAAGCCTACTCGCATGTCTGCGACTCCTTGGGTCATAACAATATGTTTACTATTTTTGGGCTGTACAGCTGGCAAGTCGTAGCATTTCAATGCTGCTATTTACGTTTTCTTTCCACTTAGTGCGAAATGTTTCCCCACCGCAGGAAACCTCAAGCGCTGGTCTTCTGCGCCAGAAAACTAAATTAGGTCTGGATATACTCTTTTTACGCAGAAAAATGTATTTAGGCAAAAAAAAAGGCACCTGAATGGTTAAATGAAAGGTACCGTAAGGATATTTAAAATAATAATAATTCTGGAAAATAAGAACAACATACCCTGCCGTTTTTGTGAGTTGGTAGCCGAAGTGGAAGTTGAAGACGTATTCGAATAGATGCTCTCTGGCGAACTTCAGGAAGACATCAGAGAGATTGACAGTAGGCGCGAGGTGTGTCAGTTTGTACTGGGCCGGGTTGGCGTACATCGGTTTCAGATAATTGTTCAGGAACCTCTCCTCTGTGTCGGCCTGCTGGAATCCCTGTAAGAAAATAAGAATGCAGAAAAAAAATATATTTCTAGAGCCACTCTTCGTAGCTTAGCGCGTCGGGCAGTGTGACTTAACTGGTATTAGCCGCCGCCGGAAGGTTTGAATCGTTCATCTTAATATTGCCGTTTGTATTCTATGATAGCACCCAGTAAATGTAGAAATTGTATGGGGCTCTGAAACCTGGTCAGGTGCAAGTACGCACCTTTTGTTCGGGGTCCTTTAGTTTCTGTATAACGAAACTAAGAATAAACTTCAACATCAAATGAATGTATGAATAAAAACAGCAGGTAGCAACGGCTGCACCCAGTACACCGGTAACTATACATTTCATGTTTTGTTTTTTTAAGGCTAGACCACGAAACCAGAACTTTCTCTTACAAAAGGGGACTTGGCTATGTTTCAGTAGAAAAAGGAACCCAAGGTAGTTTTGATTTAGTGTTGAAAAAAATTGAGGGGGAATTGCAGAAACGATGAAGTTTAGTGCACACTGACTGCGAAGTGGATTCAACTAGAAGCAGGGGAAAAGGTCGGATTAAAATTTTTCCCCAAGTTTCCTAACCTAGAATTGAAAAAAAAAAAAATGTGCTGCGGGCCGCAAAGTTAAAAATTGCAGGGACGAATAAGCTCCGCCTGTAAGGTTATGAAGTGAGAACGTTTATGGTTCCCATTTGTCTACTTCCTTTGAGAACCCTAGTTACAGCCCAGGGTGTTTGTTTTTCAGCCACTCCGTGTGGTTTGTAATTCATTCTTAGAGTTTCAAATTCTATCCAAACAAGACATTTTTTACCTAACCTCTAAAATAGGAAGGAATTTCATCTATGCTAAGAAGCGTCACTACAGGGGTTAAACGTTTGACTAAGAACGTACGTGAACTTTACTACCAGCCTTATAAGTAATCGTTTCTTTTTTGTCTCGATTATTCAGGACGTACCCTAGGTCATAACATACAACGAATATTACTAGTCATAGATATGAATCTCCACGTTATCCAAGCCATACGAACGTGCCTGCGTCCTGGGCAGCACATATCATTGGCACAATTTTGGTGCTGTGATGACAGTGTCCTGCCAACATAAGATCAGCGAATGACCATCACACCGACAACTGTGCCACCTCGGCGTGGCCTAGGGGTAGCGTGTCTGGATAGGGGATCAAGGGTCCTGGTGGACTGTATTCTGATCTCACCTGTACATCTCAAAAGCGAAGGTCGAGGTGGCATCGCCTGCCCGTTCGGCCATGTCACGGAATCTCATCACTTCACCTCGGCTATATCACCTGCTAACTAAATATGGCTACCAAAGCGATGTCTGTGATTTTTCTATCACAATGCCGGCCCCGACGATACCGTATACCAGGATATTTAGGCAAACAGGGCTTTTGACGCTAACGCAATAAAATGGCGCCAACGGTGAAAAGATTCAGTCTCTGGACGCCGCAGGGCATTGTGGGACACATGTGAATCGAAACTCCATTTCTCCCCTTTGAACCGGCCCAAGTCAATGCGTGAGCAAGCATTTAGTGAACGTGTCATCATGGGCGTGAGAAATTTGCTGGTGAACTGTCTTCTACAATGACGTATCCTATTACTGGTTGTATTAGGCGACACCGAGGGATGGATGGATGTTAGGAGCGTCCCTTTTGAAGCAAGATAATGAGTTGCCACTGTGCTCAACCCTTCTATTTATATTTATTTAAGCAATCTATGAGCTTCCACTAACTTGCTATATTAAGGCGACATATATATATTACTTTTAATTCATAATTTATTATGCATACATCCCCATACTGCCGATTAGCCGGCAATCTTCGAAATGCACTTTCCTAATTTCTACTGCTAAGTCACTTCTTTTTCTTTTATTATCTTTAAACCCGATAGCTTCGGTGGCAGTGAGTGTGAACGCATCGACACCTGGATGGATATATACCGCCACATTCTAGAATATGTAATCTTCGTTGTTCTGCATATACCCGAGAGTGCATAGATTTGATTTCTTTGGTTACCTTCCTTTTTGTGTCTTCGCATTCTATGAGATCCTCGTGTATCTTCACAGAGGAGGCCTCTGCCACTTGAGTTGTCACAGAAGCCTTCTTTTTAATTTTGCTGGGTTTGGTTTATCAGGTTTCGTTTGGTTTGGTTTGTGGGGTTTAACGTCCCAAAGCGACTCAGGCTATGAGAGACGCCGTAGTGGAGGACTCCGGAAATTTCGACTACCTGGGGTTCTTTAACGTGCGCTGACATCACACGCCTTTTGCCTCCATCGAAATGCGGCCGGCGAGGCCGAGATTCGATCCCGCATCCTTGGGAACAGTAGTCGAGCGCCGTAACCACTGCGCCACCCCGGCGGGGCTTATGATATTTAATGCCCGAACGTAAATCAGATTGAGAAACACCGCAATGGAGGACTCCAGAATTTTTTTTTTTTTCTATAGGTGCAAAGTGCGCTTCATTTCCCTTTAAACTAATCCAGTTTACACTTGTGCTTTTTGTACCTCGCAAGTTACGTTCTTTATTTCTTCGTTTTGTTTCCTACATATAGTAATTGGTTAGTTTCTCTGTTCTTCTGGAAAAATGCAGTACCACTTCACGAAGCATATAAATGTCGTACACAATTTTATAACTCACTTCTTCCTCTCCAGGTTGAATGTTGAAAGGTGCGGCAAGACCACCACTAGACAAATAAGAATAATGACTACAAATGTGCACACTGGTCTGGCAATGTAACTGAGTGGATTTATGCGGATAAGAAATAAAGCAGGACATACTCTATATTAGTTGCTTGTTTCATGGATGAAATGCATTTTTTGAACCTTACTAGTGCAACAGCGCGTGCCTATTGCCACTCAAAAATAACTCGCTCAGCAAATACGGATCATCGAGGGACTTGAAAAAAAAAAAAATTGCCGTCTTACTGTCTTAGCATATCGGCGAATTGTAGAGAACACAGTGTGATTTCAGAAAACAAGGCAGTGCTGAACTAAAAGCATAGTTTATAAAGGAAACGTTGGTATTTTTACCAACGGTCGTTCTCGCGGGTAAGGTGCGGCAATATGACCAGGCCAAATTTTTAAGCGCCGTTTTGCTCCGATACGTGATCTTAAGTCTTTTTTGCTCTCGACGTCACAAGCTCCAATATTATGCTGAAGAACAATTGGCCATTTCTTAATTCAACTTTTCATCAACAAACCTGCCTAAATTCGCTTCAAGAGAAATTTCAGCGCTGCCACCAGCAGTCGGGCAACGATTTCTGTTCAGAATAAAAGTCTAAATTACCTGCTATGTCCAAGTCGAACAGGAAATCAAGCTATTGGTACCCCATTGAAAATTATGAGACAGCCACACCGCGATGTACAGAGGACAAGCGTAAGTGAACAAAAGAAGCGCTTCTCCCGTCCATTAACGTCTCCTTAGCCTCTGCACTGTTCACAGCAAGGACGGGGAGAAATGACTTCTCTCACCTCCGCGTATCCGATGACTTCGGGGAACGAGTAGCTGAGCGTGTCTCCCGCGTGTAACACATCCGGGCTGCTGCCTCGCAGTCCCACGTACTCGAGCAGGAAGAGCACGGAGAGCAGGGCTGGAGGCAGGATCCAGCTGAAGAGCGGCATCCTCCGCTCGCGCCACACGTGAATGGCGCGTTTGACGAGGATGGCCCAGAAGCGGGCAAGCAGCGACGCCTCCGAGCCCACAGTCTGGGCCACCATTTTAACCACCGGCACTGCGGCAGAAACATGAGCGCACACAACACTGGGTCTCACCACGTATCTACGGGCATATGAACATATATGAGGTAACAACGTGCAAAACATACAAACGTATATCATGGGAGTGCAATGGCGCGTTGACGGTCCCACTCTACACCCCACATTGTTCTGTGGCCTCGGCCTATGAAAGCAAACGAGTGCGATTCGTTCAATTTGTTTTGCGCTGCAAACGTGTGAGCGCACCCTTTCACGTTCATGCATACACAGGCGTGCGCGCGCATGCGCCTTTCATACAGATGTGTGTGAAGCGCGTAGTCGTCTCAGTTGAAGCGAAGTGAACAGACACCGAAAACAAAATAGCCTCTGATGTGGGCGCAGTAACGGGAGGTTATGCTCACCCTTGGCGTTGATGACCATGGCATCATCTTGGCCGCCCTTGACGTTCTCCGGTTGGTTCCGGCCGCGGTGGACGTGATATTGCTCACCGACCCGGACCATCACGTCTTCCAGAGAGGTGATGGTCAGACCCACCGACTCTATGCCCAGCTCCTTGGTTTTATCCTCAAGGTCCTGTGTATTTTTAGAGTTCAGCGTATTATTTAGCACTATAGAACCGCACGGAAGGTTTGAGTGGCTCCACCATGATATTTCAGATATGCCAGCATCTCCCAATATTTCTCTACGGTAACGGTGAACTTCAATAACACATTCTCAGTAGACCTGACAGCGAGATCCTTTTAACCTGTCCCGCAACATGATTCCATGCCTCCTTGTGCGGCACGTCAAACTGGATAATTTCTTTCACTAAAAAGGGAGTATTTAAATGCTAGGAATTTAAAAAATAAAAAATAAAAAAGATGATCAGAGAGCTGAAAAAGAGAACTCTTTCTTTTTTAAAAAAGGCGCATATTTAAAATTATAAGAAAGAATTACAAGATTGGAGATTAGGGGTGTACGAATAGTACTTTTTCCAAACCGAATCGAATACGAATAGTGCACTCTTGCCATCGAATCGAATACGAATAATGTAGCTAAAAAGCGAATCGAATACCAATCGAATAGTGAAAGCAGCAAATCGAATACGAATCGAATAGTGAAAGCAGCGAATCGAATACGAATCGAATAGTGAAAGCAGCAAATCGAATACGAATCGAATACTTTGCAAGTTATATTCATATCATTTGTACGTTGATTACAAAACATTATAAAGTGTCTGAAATTCAATTTTATTCAAAATGCTGTTTGATATATAGTTCACAACAATGTACAGCTGCGTCAACCTTGACTACAGGCGAGATAAAGTGTAAATATTTAAAAGCAAAAAGATTGCACAGAGCCATAAGCAAAAGAAAATAGCACTCAGTAAAGTCAAGTGGAGTTGGCAGGAGTTAATAAAATTACTAGATGCAACTTGGCTAGAAGTACATTCTGGCACTACTAGAATGCACAACTAGAAATTCAGTACTGTCAACATGGCATCAATCCAACATCACATCAACTAAAATAAGACTTTCTCATACTAGTCATCAGAAATTTTAAAAATGCTTGACTAGATTAAGGCTCTAACACTGCGGGGAAATCACACAGAAAATGCAGATACATGTCTAGATTAATCTGCTTTTATTTTTTATTTTTTTATTTTTATTTGAGCTTTTAATGACTAGGACTGAAACTTGTTGCAACAGTTATGAGAAACGACCATTCACAAAGATAAAATTTGATATCCCAAAAGATGGAACATTTAGAAGTAGTGCAGATGCAGTGAAACAAAGCGCATTTCACAAAGATTTAAATGAGTATATGGAACACTGGGCATGTTGCAATGGCAGCACTATACGCAAAAAAAAAGTGTTTTAACTATGGGAACAAAATAAAGGCAGTCTTGTGCATCATAATGTAACTAGGGATATTCACCCACAAATGGTTCGGGACTGTAAAATTGCACAGCAGGTCTGTTGGGAAATGTTGTGGAAGCTTCGACCGCACTGAGTTGCTGTGCAAGAAAACAAGGTGCTCCACACTGTCCGATGAAAGTGATTCCCGCCGACATGTTACTGTGTTGGAGCAAGTTGAGAAGAGTCTCTCGCTTGCCACCTGAGTAGCCGGAATGGCAAGGTACTTTCTGGCCATGGTTGCAAGAGCTCCATACTTGATTTTTCCTTCTGTTTGCCACCACTGAAATGGACTGCTATCACAAGACAACACAGGGGCCTGAAGATAGTTGGACATTTCTTGCATCAAAGAGCAAGGGTTTTCATTGTGTTTTGATGATACCACCAAAGTATTAAACACTCCCCAAACGGATGACTGCTCTCCTCTCCAATCCATCTGCTGCTGTGCAGAAGTTTCTTGCGAGCCCAACTGTCACAGCCTTGACTCTTCCTGTTCCTGAAGTACTGAATACAAGAGGGACCTGCTGAGCAGCAGATGCTCCGCTCTCATACTCTTTGCGGGCTCCCGGATGCCGTCTGAGGTGGTTGATCAAAGGCGTCGTTGTGTTAGCTGGCGTTTTGAGAACCGCTCCGCACAAGACGCACTTGGACGAGCCTGCCTCTACACGTTCGTAAAAAGCCCAAACACCACTGCGTTTCTTTCGGCATGCCGAAGTCGCTGTTTCATCTTCATTCATGACGAGGCAGCAAGAGGCGTCGGAGCAGCGGCGTCAATCGGCGCGCAGAAAGCAGCAGGCAGAAACAGATCAGCAGTATAGTTTCGTTATAATAGTTCCGTTTTTCTTGTGGCGTGCGCGCAGGAGCAGCGGAGCGGTAGTGGTGGTAGCGGCGGCGCTGTGGTAGAGCGCTATAACTCGTGGAGTAATAGATCTGACGGGAAAACGGTGATCTCCTCTAGGGGGCGCAACTCATAATCTCTACGCACATTGTCAGTTGCTGGTTGTTTTTATCTACAACAATTACGTTTCAACGAGTTTATTTAGTGAACTAGATTGCATGATACAATATATCAGAGATTACGAATGGCTGAGCGACGCTTTCGTCCGACTTGCGTCCGCGTAACCCGAGGCCATAGAGTTGCGCTTCCCCTGCTGTTGGCTCTTCGAACTAGTTATCGCCGAGCGCGCGATCTCCTCATCGTCCTCTTCTTTTCAGTGACTTTCGTTGCTTTCGTTCTTTCTCAATTAGCTCGCGTGCTCCCATCTAGCTGGCGCTAGGCGATCACAACTGGCGCGACCTGAGATATATAGTGGAGAGATGTATGAGCATGAGCTGACAACATTCATGCAACTCTCATGTCATGCGCCACTCGCATAATAAACTTAACCTCAACTATTGATGATGAAAGTGAATTAAATTTTCAGGGAATAAACATGTAGCGTTACTTCTCGGCAGATTAGAGACGTGTGAAATATGACACGACTACGAGAAGTTGCCTTCGCGATTCGGGATATGTCCAATCTTTAACAATGTTTCCATGCGAATGGACCGTGTCGCGGCCACGCTGAAGCATGTAGGCTCCCTAAAACGGTGATCTCTGCTTCTCGCGTAGGTTTATTGCGGCAGCAAGCTGTACCTGCTCGGAGCTGATGCTGCCTTCGCGAGAATGGTCGGAGGTAACCGAGACGTTAATTCGTGCCAGTTATTCGAAAAGAATTATTCGAAAATTATTCGGAAATTATTCGAAAATTTGCGAAGATTATCGAACAATTTCGAATAATTTTCAATTTCCACTATTTGATTCGTTTAACGAATCGAATATTATGATATTCGATTCGATATTCGAAAATTTCGAATATTCGCACACCCCTAGAGATTACACAACCGATAAATTGGGAAATCAGCATTAGTGGTCATGTGGAGGTCGTTAACCGCTCAAACAGAGTTTGGGCGTGGCATCCATGTGGGCAAAGGGCCCAGGGCAATCGGTATTTCCGGAAAAGGGCAGCTATAGGGAAGCACGATCGGAAAGTAGTTGCTGCGTCAAGAAGAATAGACATTTGTACTGCGTGACATCTATTGCTTTGTGCTGCGTGACATCTACGCTTTCCTTCCAAGGGAAGGAAAGCGTAGCAGGGGGCGGCAGAAAGTTAGGTGGGCGGATGAGATTAAGAAGTTCGCAGGGGTCAAGTGGATGCAGCTAGCACAGAACCGGGTTAAGTGGAGAAATATGGGAGAGGCCTTCGCCCTGCAGTGGGTATAGTCAGGCTGATGAGGATGATGATGACATCTATTGCAGGGTAGCTCACAGCAGGCGTCGGAGGGAGTTGTCGAATTTCTTCCTGACAGAAAAGTTTTGGAGATTCAAGTCTTTTGTGTATGTTTGTATAAAAGGAAGTCATTCGGGTGTTACAACCAATTCTCACCTTGAACATGTCGATGATCACGTTGGTGGCGATGATCTGTCCTAACAGGAAGATAGCCTCTCTGTGTGAGTCGTTCTCGAGGCGGGCGTTGGGGGAGTATTTTCGCAGCAGGGTCTGGATGCCTGCCACGTTTGTCCGCCTGAGCTTATTGATGCGCATGCGGTAGCCAGTGTCGAACCGCTGCTTCAGGAATGCCGGTGAGCCGCAGCACCTGCGAGCACGGAGTGATGAATATGCCCATAACCGTTGTATGTCAATTTTACACCGAGCGCTTAGACCCGTTTTAATTAGAGCGCAGCTTTTTGGCGCCCGTTCCTGGGTTTCGCGTTGTCGTCACCGTCATCTTCGGCGTAGCCGTAGTTCCTCGTAACCAGCTCCGCAGCCGGGACAGCGCGCGCTCCTGCCGCCACCGTTCGCCGTTGCCTGTAGCCCCTCCCCCTCCCCCCCCCCCCGTCCCTCTTCTTCTTGCGTGACGTGACGGCGACGGTGTTCTCCACTTGCCGAAGCGCCGGCTAGGCATCAGCGGATCCCGGTGCGTGCATCCCAAGCTGAAACGTAGAGCCTAGAGACAGAAGTGAGCCGGCTCATTTGAACGGCTCACCGGTCACTTAACTATAGGTCGCTCAGGAGCGAGTAGTGGTTCTATTGGAAAGAGAAAGCCGGCTCTGTCTCTCTTTTCTCTCTCGTGCACTGATCTGAGCCCGTTTGACCTCCCGAACCATTCCGTTATAGCCGGATGGCCGGGCACGACTTCCGCGCTTCTGTTAGCGATGGGAGGTGGACAAAGCAACTGCTCTCCTGCCCTTCCCCCTAAGAGTCGCAAGCAATCTATCGCTAGAGCACTGTACCCCCCTACCTTCAACTGTTTTTTCAACCGCTCTTATTAAAGAGCGAATGAGCAGAAGTTTACTAAAAGTGAGCGGTGGTTCTTTTTTACTTTGGAGAGCCGGTTCGCCCTCTCGTTCAGTGAGCCTTTTCACTGATCGTTAAACGGTATCAGTGAAAATACATATAACACGGTAAATAAGGAATTCATACATGTTTCTTAAAACTCTGTTATGCATGAGTAAAATATGGCGGGGGGGGGGGGGGGGTGAAATATTTGGCTTGAGGGGGGCGGGGGCCTCGAGTGACTACTCAAGTCAAGCTGAAAAGAAGCCCCGTCCTCAAAAAAAAAAAAAATGAGGAAGTAATTGTGTCGCCATTCTATTTACCTTCATGGTGACTACAAAATCCCAGCAAACAGCAATATCCGCTTTTTTTTAAGTATGATCCTTTTTCTTTTTTTCCGCCATATTTACTGAAGGTGCACTTATTCCCATGAAGGATTTCGTTCATTTCTTTACCTATCGTTCCAAAATCATCTGAACAATATTGAGCATCATACACCACACTGATGATTATCCCTAATAAATACTTGGTGCAATCAATCTCTAAAAATAGCCCAAAATCTCATGTGGGCTGACTATTAATCAATATAGATAGGGATGATATCGACAGATATAGATAGTGAATAGATAGAGAAAGCATATTAACTGATTTGAAATCGCTCCTATATTTCCGGAGACAGTGAATTCAGGTGGGCCTGAAGTATAGTGTAAGTGCATCATTTTTTAAAGCAGTGTTCGCTTTGTAGCTCAAGTCTGCGTTAGTCCTTTTTCTCTTCTCTAAATTGCGCTTTTTTGGCCCTGCCCTCTCTTGATTCGTTTTTCATATATTATTATAACCATTTTATTCAACGTTAAGGCAGTTTTTCTCAAGGCCCACGGCTCTGAGCCCCCCGACTTCTCCAGTTGTTTCTTTTATACCTGGCGACCGGTTTTTTTCCCTGTCCCCTACCTCAAACATATAGACTTTCATGTTTTCGCCGCCACATAAACACACCGACCATATTTTGTTCACTGACTCATTCATTTGGAAGTCTCATCATTCATGCTGTGAGGGGTGGTTTTAATTTTTCAAGGCATCTATTTCCCGTTTAGAGCACACGACGCGCTGTAGTCGGTGCAGTTTGTACGTGACCGAACCAGATGATTTTTTCTGCGGGGCTGGGTGCGGGAAAGGCTATGCATTCGACATTCGCCTTGTAATGAAGCTTGAGAAAACTAAGCTTAGTAAGCATGTAAAGCAAAACGAAAGACGCACACAGCTGGCGGTGACCTCCCTGCAATCACGCACATGCACGCGCATGCACGCAGCATGCACGCCATTTCGGCTGCCAGGTCGCCGGCGCACATCCTCGACGACACGGCGGCGAAGCAGCCGACCGTGCGCCGAACGACGGCATGCGGAGGATCATGCAGACGGCAGACTTTTTTCTTTTCTTTGTTCCGGCTCGATCCACCCCTGCCTGCCCACTAAAGTTGCTTTCTTTCACTGCTAAGAGATGCGCTGATGTCGGAGCAAGCAGAAGACCCGACTCTGGCGGAACAGTTCCTAACAGCTCACTGAACAGGCGGCTCTCCAAAAGTGCCGCCGCTCAATGAGCCGCCGCTCATTCTCGCTCTCTTGAAAGAGCGGTTCAAAAGACAACCGAAGGCGAGTGGATGCGATGGGATGTTTGCGTCTCTTGTGAGGAAGGACGGGAGGCATCGCCTCCGAGATTACCTTCGCCCGCACGTTTCTTGGAGGCTATGCGGAAGAGCATATGCTTTCTCGCATCGCTAATAGATTGCGCTAAAGTCGCACCAAGAAAGTCCAAAGGGATCGAGGGGCACGAATCGGATCACTGAACGAGAGAGCCCGACTTATGAAAAGAACCGCCGCTCACTTTTAGTGAGCTGCCGCTCATCCGCTCTTTTGAAAGAGCCAATCAAAAGATCCGGCTCGCTCCTGAGCAACCCAGCTTTAGCCACGGCCGCTCCGTGCTTTAGCAGAGCCACGTTGATTTGACTCGCTAGCGGCGCCAGGGGCAGTGTTGCCAATTTAGCTACTTTGTAGCTAGATTTAGCGACTTTTGGACTCAACTAGCTGCCAAGAAACTTAGTTTAGCTACGAGTAGCTGTTTTAGCTCCCTTTTGCAAAATCTAGCTACAAATATAGCTATTTTGGTGAAATCTAGCTTAAATCTGGCTAAATTTCGGAAAATTACTATTCTGGCATGAAAAATCTTCCCACAGATGCTAGACATAATGAAACTGACGTCAGGCACACAGCGCCATCTGGTAGTTTTTAAACAAGGCGCAAACCAGACAAAGATATCTTGAGAGAAAGAAGGAAACACTTGAAAAGAGAGAGGAGGATACAATACAAGGCGCCACTTAGGGGGTGTTGACTCAAGGGCATATGTCAGTTGGTGCTATCTCTTCGGTGAGGTGTGCATCGCGGCGGCTGCAACGAACCTTTATGTGACTTTCGGCCGTACTCATTGCCTGCTCATCGGACGGCTCCGCAGAAAGCACGATTATTTTTTTTTTTTACTGCTACAGCAAATGTGCAGCCGTTGACGGCAGATTGATGGATTTGGGTGATTGTTGCTTGTTTTTTTTTTTTTTTTTTTTTGCCTCTAAAACACACTAACGACTGGTGTAGCCTTCATTTTTCTTTGCTTGTCAAAACATGTATTTTCTCTGCAAATTCTTATAGTTCGTTTTGTAACTGCACTGGGAGCCTATATCAGGTTCAATAGGGTTCTACCAGTGCTACTGACTTATCACGTGAGACTGTGTTTATGAGCCTAGTTATGTGATATTAGTTAGAGTCGGAGGCTCAGATCGTTACAAAAAAGCTGCAAAACGTTACCAAAAAGAAAAAGAAAAGCTGCAAGTGTAACGCAACCAGGCACGCGTATACCCTGAGGCAAGCTTGGGCAGAGCCAAGTAAGTGGTACCAGTTACAACGGAGAGCACGCTGTCACTCATGCCCAGAAGTGATAATTTTTTCTTTCAGTTCTACCGTAGTTGTTCTGCACTTGTTCGACTTCGCGTTAGCGGTCGTCCCTGGATATCTGAAGGCTCACTTACATTCTTTCGACGCTGATTCGTTGTATTTCTAAAGCAACAACAGTTACCTTGTAAAAAGCTAAAAGCAAGACACCAAAACAATAATCGCTGCATATAGTGCTCGGAAGATCGGGCCGTATCAGCCCCACTCGAAAAAACTACAGAACCGCGTCAAAAATACGACAAACTATTCTACAGTTCTGTCGTAAATGTCAGATTTTTCTGTAGTTCTGTAGTACATTTCTGTAGTTTTGTATTTTTCTGCAGTAAATTTTTGCAGTCTGTAGTTCTGTAGCACTTTTCTGTTGTAACTGCAGAAATTTCTGATGTTACTACAGAATGTTCTGTTGTCACAACAGGTTTCGCATCAAAAACCGCTCAAAAATTCTGTCTAAAAATTTTCTGTAGTTTTTTTCCGACTGGGAGCTGGCATAAAATGCCAGCGAGTACACTTCGCTGGTTCTTTGTTGCTACGCAGGTGTTCCGCTTCGTGTAACCAGCCTCCGCTGGAAGTATTGAACTCGTAAAAACCACGAGAGATGTGGATGTAGCATTTGGAGGTCGACTGTTTGTATCAGGTTCTTCTTTCACATCTGACGGCTCAGATGCCAGAACAGCCTTATACACGAGCTTGGCGAGCTTCCTCAAATTGTGCGATCAGCTGCTGTCCGACCTTTGCTTGATTAACTGTTGCATTCCCGCTAGGCCTCTGCCCACCATTCCGCAGTATAAAGCTATTGTGGGCCCACTCATTCCCCATTTCGCGATTTTCTCGACTCAAGGTTCAGTTTCAATTTAAATTACAATAGCGTTATTCTCTCATTCAATCAAATTTCACTTTGCTGAGAATATCAGCTATGCATTGTATATGAAAGGTTGCCTAATGCTCTAATGTGACATTCCACAGTTACAAAGACATACAAAAGACGGCGCTTCATGCATATACCTCCATCGCACGCACTTTTGTTTATGAGGGAAGTACTCGATTAATGATCTGGATCATCAGCGAAAACCTAGAGCGAGTCTTCACAATGCGCCTGCTGACAACATGAGGAAATAAAGTATCCACCCGCATTTTCACCGATGCTCGTCCCACATTCTGCAACTTGATTGCTCTGCCAGGAACTACATTGCCTCAAAGACTTCCTAAGAATCGCCAGAAGAGCCAGATAATCCTCTTGAAAAAGACAAATTTCAGAAAATTTTATAAAAGGAAATCTTTTGATCAAATAGTTCGCTTTCTAGGATGCTGAAGTAGCTTTCATTGAGATAAATTCGCTGATATTTTTTTTTTTCTGAAACGTAGCACACTCGCTTGAAGTATTGCTGTGAATGTTGTCAACCTTAAGAGTGTTGTTTGAATGACAAGTTCTTCTTCATCGCATTTTGCGATGCGATGCACAATGCGATTATAATATAATCGTAATATTTGGAGGTGTCATCATATCACTACTTAATTTTTAGTGAAGGATATTTGTTGATATATTCAAGGCGATTTGTACTGTGTTCTCTAAATTTGTACACTCTGAAGGCTTCTAGGTATATGTGCATCATAAGCATGCTGTTTTAAAATATGCATTGCGGCATGATTCGAAGGTACCCGTCTTCTCTCTGCTGCTTATTATATCACCTCTTTTAGGCCGCTATTTCGGTCACTTGAATGCCTCTTCAAATAGGTGATAAGTTTTGTGTTCACAATATTTCATTCTCTTAAATTACACCGCTTTTATTTTGCGTTTGCTGTGTTCCATGCCACTTGAAGTTTGTGTTCTTTGTGTTCCTTATACAACCTTCAAGCTGACTTGGTTTTACATTATAGTGATTTTAATATTTCTTTTTATTGAACCATACTTATATGCTTATTTTTCCTTTATATTATAAAAGGAGAAATGTGAAAGTTGAATTATTTTGCTGCATGTTTGGCTTGGTTTTCTCAAGCTTGCAATTAGTGGTACAATATGGGATCATATTCAAGCTCCGTTCCGCGCCTTTCTTTACATTCTTGCTGTGATAACTGTTCGGAAGCACGCAATATGCTATAATAATCACTTAGGCTTTATTTGATGCACCCAACACAAAAGAAGATTTTTTTTTGCATTTATGTCTGCACTGTTGGGTCAATGAATATTTGGCCATCACACTGATTTTTTCTCGTTTGTTGCCTTTCTACCCCATAAACCTGGTTAATCACTTTTTTTTTTACCATTGAAATCGATACCCAGCAGTTCTGGATTCCATAACGACGATTTTAGAAGTAGTTTCTATACTTCAAACACCGTGTTCATAACTCTTAGCACGCTCAAAAGACATTTCTGATAGATGAACTTTCTAAGCCAACCATTACAGCGTACAAGGGTACACGTGTTGTAGCAAATAATCTATGCCTATTTGGATGCTGTATACTTTTGAAAAGGGTACACCGCTTCAAATACATGTAACCTATGTATAAAACAGAAGTAACCTTTACTATTTGTGACCTTTACAAAGGTTAATATTGCAAAAGGTACATTTTGTAACTCTTAATTTATAGGTGCACATGAACTTGAAAATGCGTACATTTACAAAGGTTGCCCAACGATTACCGTGTTTAGAGTGATCGCATGCGAAACACTTTCAACAGCGCGGGCTACAGGCCATTATCAGCAGCTTTAACACGACAGAGTAGCGGCTCGGCTGCAGTACATCAGCCAGTAGTCCTCGACCAGTGATCGCGGTGAACAACCGTGCTACTGTCCGGGTGCAATGTTATTAATGCGAAAGATCCATATGTACCAAATGGCATAAAGCCATTGAAAGCATAAAGACAGCGACACGTACACATGACACGAAATTTACGAGAATGCTCCTGGCAGGCGGTAGTTGGCATTTTGAACGTCCAGTCTTTGATTGGTAGGCCGTAGCATGACGTCGCACTTTAGAAAGAGAAGTATTGCAAGGTGCATAGCTTGTATCCCAAATTTCTGTGGCACTTTGAACCACTAAAATGCGATAAGGCGAAAGCCTTTGTTTGAAACTTCGCTGATTCCTGGTTTTACTGCATCTGCTTCTATAGGCTGTGTGATGCGGCGTTCGAGGAAGCGCCAAATGAAAGGCGCCACACGGACGCCTGAATCGCTATGACGCGATAGCGTAAGCTACCAGCCAACATATAAAGGCTCGCTTTAACCAAGCCGTATGAGCGTGTCTGCGTGGCCTGGGGATGACGTGAATGCAAGAGCCTTAGCAGGCTGATTCTGATATCATCCTCCCATGTGAAAAGAGAGGCCCGAGATGGCAGCGACTGCTAAACGATAGTGCCCTGTGATTGGTCGAGACCTCTATGACGTCATCCCCGCCTCATCCAATCATAGCGACGCGAAAGCGTGACACTTTTACTGACGACAAAGATGTGCCATTAAAGGCTTTCGCCTTAATATTACACGTAGGCGTAACTTACAGTATGCAATGAAACATGACTCGTCACTTTTACAAAGCCATGAAAAGCAACCTCACGAATAAGCAGGCTTAAAGTGTCTCGCCACGTGTTGCAGTGCTTCTGTTCCTGCACGCTCACACGACTATTAGCATTTTCGCTTATAAGATATTGTGTCCAGAACCTATCACCTCTAACTGCGAAAGTTGCTCACACAGTGATGATAGGCAGCGTCCGCCTAGTATCATTCGTTGCCGAACAGCTTTAGCCCTTTGAAGCGACCGCAGACGGGGTTCGCCTACTGGTTCTTTTTGTTGGGTACCAGCAGGCCTAATGGTTTGTCGGATTGGTTAGATAGAGTAGATATAGTACCAACGAGTGTCAGAGGCCTCTACAGATCGACGGCAGACCAACGTGGATCGCCCGTTCCGACTACAGTCGGGCAGGGTTTTACTGTGGGCGCCTAGTTTATACCTTATCCAACGTTCGTTAATATAATTGTAATAGCTACTGAACCTTTAGGTAAGCAAACATTTTTCAACATTTTTGAGTCAGCTCGAGCTAGATACATGCAATGCAGGAGGCAGCTGTTGGCAGATGAATGAGAGCAACGAGTACCTTATGCGTCCGTTAGCCATAATGGCGATCCGGTCTGCCACAACATCCGCCTCGTCCATGTTCTGTGTTGTGAGCAGGACGCACGTTGTGCGCCTTAGCTTCAGCAGGACATCCCACATTTCGCGGCGGCCCTCGGGGTCCATGTTGGTCGTGGGCTCGTCCAATATCACCAGCTGAAGTCAAAGAATGAGGTTAGCGGGATTCACGACACGCTGTTATTAGACGCTGTGCCACGACCCAGTGACTGGACGCTATTTTTTCATTTAACATTAGCATTAGTCCTTTCGTTAGTCTCAGTGGCAATGGTGTTCGCCTAGTGAGCACTAGTTAGGCACCACCAGTGCGGACCGCACTGCCCAGTGTCAGAAAGCACGCAGAAAAAAAAAAAAAAACTTAGTTAATATTAACAGATGAGAGGCTTTCGTGTCAGAGCTGAGGACAAAGAATGCGTAAGGTTGGTATAATGAAACACTATGTTTTCAGTGCAGCCATTGGCATTCTAGGTCCTCCTTCTGGCGGTGAAGCTCTCTCCTTTTCCCATTTAACTAGAACACTTGCGGGTGCTTTTGCGTTTAGAGATAAGGTCGAAATGTTTTATTCTTTGAAACGTCTACAAGCAAATTTCCATGTCAGCGCTTTCTGAAGTCTTACAATACTAACTGGACACACAGTTTCAAACATGTTTGTGGATTTTGAGCTCAAATTTTGTCTTGGTTATTTAAAATAAATTCTGTTTTAGGTACGTTATTCATATTTGGTCAGACATTAGGATACGTATGGCCCGGCGTGATTACCTAATATCACCTCCATTCATGTGGCTTTAAATCCGCAGCTGGTGAATACGCAACCTACGAGAGACAATGGTGGACGTAAAATTGTATCTCTGGTAGACCAAATCGTAGCTTCAGGACTTTAAGTTCAGGGACTGAGACCCTGTGCAGTGGGAGACCACTTTGCTCCGCGATGCTGGACGACAGGAATGGCTGTGACAAGGCCACCACGACGTCATCGACCAATGGGGGGATTGACCGAGGTCTCAGCTATTTGATTTTGGCTGATTAAGGCTTCAATAAAGAGATGTTTCCCACTTGTTCGTCCCGGCATCGCCGAAGAGCTCGGGATTAGAGTGGGTAAAGCTCTAAATATTGAGTTGTTTAGGCACCTGTAATGCCCCTGCATTCTGGCTTGGCCATCGTAAAATGTACTTTTCGAACTTTTCATGGAACACCCTTCTGCTGAAGGGTGTTCTATGCTTCAGCGGAAAATTAGTTTATAAATATGCGATAATCTCAACTTCTCTTTGCCTTTGCCGAAAAGCTGCTTGATCATTTGGTTAATTGAGACCTAAAGTTATCCTTACTACATTAATGATTACCTTAGTAAATGCGCGGTACGCAACAGGTAGTAAGCTGATTGGTCTGTAATTTTTCAAGTCCTTAGCTTCCCTTTCTTACGAATTAAGATGATGTTAGCGGTCTTCTTCAACGAATCTGTAGTGAGCTTTTCTTAGCTGCTAAAGCTTTAGCCTTATCCTTTGTAACTGGCGGAACGCCTCCCTGCTCTTCACGACTGCCTATCTGATTATTGTCCTCAGTACTTCGGCTACTGTATAGGCCAGTATAGAACTGTCTGGTTGTTTCGACACTGCCGGCTTTATTCCTTATCGCATGCCCGTTTTTTGCCTATGTCTAATTTCCTCTTCACAGCTTTAAGGCTACCGCCGTTCTTTACAGCATGCTCGATATTCTTCATGTTATACTTCCTCAGGTCGAACTCTTTGCACCTATTGATTACCTTTGATAGCGCTGCCCGTTCTATCCCGTCTGTTTGGTTGGAGGCTTTAATAGCGTGTTATCTCTTTATCACATCTTTCACCTGTCAATGAGCAATGTAGAAATGCAGAATACCATACTGATGGGTGATTTCAATCCTAAGGTAGGCAAAAAGCAAGCTGGAGACCAGGCAGTAGGTGATTATCGCATTGGTACCAGGAATAACAGGGAGGAGTTATTATAATCTTGAATACCTTCTTCAGCAAACTAAAGAACCGGAAATGGACATGGAAAAGCCCTAACAGGAAGTATAAAAATGAAATGGACTTCATACTGTGTTATAACATTGGCATTGTACAAGATGTAAACGAAATGTTAAAACAATCTTAAATATTAACATCAATATAGCAGACGTCTACGCAATGCCTAGCAGGATTAGTGAGGTGTGGTACTCCGGCGGCTCCACGTTCTGGAGCTGTAGCGCCAGAGCCTGGCTGCTTTAAGTGGAAACTAAGATACAGTTTGACCTCCATAGGATTGTGCAGAAGGAATATGTATTTTAAGGACCAGTGCACCAGTGGCAGATAACGTGTTATCTTACCTTGGGTGCAGCCAAAATAGCGATTGCCGTGCACAGCCTGCGTTGGATAGCCAACGCGAGGTTCTCGGAGAGCACAGACCGGTGCTCAATGAGGCTGGTCTCATGCAGCATGTTCACCACCTCGTAGCGGGCTTTGTCGAGCGGCACGCCTTTGACCTGCGCGGGGTGTGGCGAATAGGGCGGGGCGTATTGTTCATGCGAAACACAAAAGCTTTTCCTCTCTAAAGCTGCTATAATAACTGGGTCATCGCCAAACCCTTATTTAGGCAATTCATAATTCATAGCAATTATTTCATAGAAAAATAGCCTGTTTCACGTACGTAGAGAGTTCATGTGCGCAAACGTAAAATCCCAATGTAGCCTACGCGAATGTCGTTTGAAAGTGTTATAGTCAGACGTACGCGACGCATGCCGCGCATTGCTTCTACAGTGCCAAAAGCGGACAGCTTTTAGTTGCCCTGCAGTGGAAGCTACACATAGGAAAGGGAAGGAGGCATGCGTCTGTCACTATGCCGCGGAGACTGATGTCAAGAGTTGGGTGACTTGAAAGAGGTAGTGTAATCTGCATGATATGGGGACAAAAGCAGGTCACCTACCGGTTCCTTCCTAGCCTGTAGGTATAGTTCGATACAGACACAGCCGCAGCCACTCTGGTCTCGCGTGATCTGGCGAGATCATTGCGACGACGACAAAGGCTTCTTCCTCAAGCTTAACAGCTGCAAAGTCGCCCTTTTATAAAAAAAAAAAAAAAAAAAACCTTTTCGTTACTTCAACCTTTACGGGATAGTAAGATTGGGAAAATTGAAGGCGAATGCCACAGTTTATGACACGATATCACGTCGAGGGATTAGGGACGAAGCTGTTATCGCCGTAAAGCTACTTACGCCAACAAAGCGATGACCTCAACGTGAAAATCCTAATCTCCTGTACGCGAACCCTGAAATAGATACGTGCTGTCATGGTTAAAAAGCTCATGTGTGGACTTAATTCTCCTTAGTGTGGAGATGAGAAAGCATTGAGAGTACGGGTCAGGTTCCGTTATGAGTTTCGGTGTTTCATTTCTCTTCCAACGTGTGCAAGTTTACTTTTCTTTCCTTTAGTTACTTTACTTTCTAGCTCAGTGTTTCTAATTTTTTTTCTTTTTGCTTTTTTGCTTACTCTTTGTTCTTTTAAAATTTTAGTTTTCGGTCTTTGATTTTATATCAAATTTAGTGTGTTCGTTAAAATTTTTACTTGAGTTCTTACTTTACGTTTATTAGCAGCCATCTTTCTTCCTTTCCCTAAACGCTTTCAGAGTCCTTACGCTAACAATGATAATTACGGATGTGTTCCCAGCAAATCGGCGTAGGGTAATGGTTAGCACGGTCGGTTGGGACTCGGAAGGAATGCGGTTACAGTCCTGGCGTGAAGACGGTTTTTCTTGTTTGTTTGTTTTTTTGTCTATGATTGTCAGCGTAATGCGGACATGCTCTTTACACACATCCTGTCCACAGTTCGTGGTGACACGCTCAGATGGCACCACTCAGGAGATAATAAATGCTTTTGCACTATTATGCCGGCTAATGTAAAATGCTTATTGTCCATTTGTGCAGCAGTGAGTTTCACACGCATTTTAAGCAGGGTTCATAACGATCATAATATTTTCGCTACTTGCTCTAGTGCAAAGTGCCGGAAACCGTAAAATTGAGTAGAGGGTAGACGCATTTTCGTCATCGCCCGTAAATGGCTTCTAGCGGACTAGCAGGAGACACCCCCAAAACACCACTGCGAGCACAGAGCGCCTCAAAACAGCTCATAGCTTGCTGATCCTTCTCAAACTTTTGTTTCGTTTGTACTGTAGGTCGCATTTCGTACATACAGCATGTTGGAGAGTTGAAGCAAACTGATTATTTGTGACGTAGTACAATCAGCGATGACGAAGCAGAAATTAGCGCGGAGTGTGCACTCATTACAATGGCGCTAAGAGAAAGTTGACAATAGAGGTATTGGTAGCTGTGGATTCTGCTGCGATTCTTAACGTACGTGCGTATGATCATTTTCGTAAACGCACCTGGCCAAAGAAACACACAGCACGAAAGGTAATAATGGCGTCCACAGAGAACCAGATTTATATAGCGATAACTGTCATGACAGCGACATTAATACAGCGACAATACCATTAATCGTTAAAGACGTGCTTGCGTTTTTGGGTCACTTCCGCCAGCTGTGCTGCATCGCAGCTGTTATTTGAAGAGAGTGACATGGAGTTCGTACGATGGTGAAGAACATGAGGTGCTCCTCGACGGTAAGGCCATCGAAGAGCACGTTATTCTGGGGACAGTAGCCGATGCTTTGACGGGCTTCGCGCGTGCAGATCCCGATGTCGTAGCCGCCAATCAACACCACGCCGGAACTGGGGTCTAAGAAGCCTGCACCGGAAAAACACGCAAAAATACAGCCCTTATCGAACATCCAGCTAACGCGGGTGTTTCTTGTTCAGCTTTAATTGGGCCTCTCTGGCAGCCTCTGGAAGATGTAAGCTTCGGAGGGGCAAAAGTGACAAATATACTCCCCCCGCCCCCTGCATGCTCAGACAGCAGGAGACGCAAATAAAGGCGCGAACTGCAAGATTGAAGTTTCCCAAGCTTCGGCTTAGAACGACGTTCCAGAACGCCCGAAGTGGAGCACCGCCCAAACCCATGCTTTCCCTGTGCTCAAGACAAAAGCCTTTTCTTTTTTTCTGTTGTGTATTCCTAGTTCACAGTCTGTGTAGAAATAGTACCATCAGAGCAGCAGGGTCCAACGAAATAATTTTATAAAATGGTTGAGGCTTAACCCTGCTAAAGCTAATAGGCGAAGCGAAAGCGCTATTTTGTTTGGTTTTGCTTTGTTAGCCTTAGTTTTAGACACGGGCAAACATAGCTTTGCATATGGAGTCGAGGTCTCCATGCATTACAAGGGGAAACATGTGACGCTGTATCTCTCATCACAGGTCAAATTTTAAGGCGAAGGGTTGAGTTCTGGTGTACCATAACGGCTACCATGGTTGAGCTATATAGCCACACTATGACCTCTGAAGCAGCGTGCCAGGTTGTTTTGGCTTACGCACATGGTAGTGAAACTTCCGCTTCAAAAGAGGCTTCAAAGCCCTTTCAGCTGTGCTCCTGTACTAAACAGCTGACGTCATCTGCTGCCAACTAGAAGCAAACATCGCGTAGGTGAGTTGGGACATTTAGCTACGAATTTTGGGAAAACTAGAACGTCCCCAGTGATGGTATGCAAACATTGCGAGCAACCAGTCCCGGAATCAAAAGTAAATATGGGATGTACCAAACATTCGTAATTCTCACGCTGAATTTGAGTGGCCAGTGCCTAAAAACAGCTGTGGTAGCCGTGAGAACTACCAGTGATTTTCTCTCACAACGCCGAAGCCGGCAACGGCGACCACCACAAGGTCGTCGCACTTTTTACAGAAGGTGCGACTAAGGCTGTCGTCTTAAAACATGAAAGCGAGGCTAATATTTTGTTGCGTGGAACCAGTGCCGTGCTCTCCCTTTAGCAGTGTAAACCTTCGGTGTTCATCGGACAGGAAGCTGCAGCGGTGCCTTGGCTGACCTGGCTGGTATGCTGCTCGCGCCTTCCTTGCCAGCGTGCTGATCGCGCCCTCTTGGCTAGTTTTCTCATGGGCGCGATGACCATCAGCAGATGGCCGGAGACACTAACGTTTGCCGACGATGATCATCAGACATCACTTTTAGCGATGGCTAAATGACGCCGCTGGTGGATCAAGGTGGGGAAGCATCTTACTTGTGTCCTGCGCTTACTTCACTTAGTGCATTGGCTCACGGCGTGTGTGTCGTTAATAGAAATCTTAGGCAAGTGGCAGGAATCGCGTAATGCAGGCGAGATAGCGAGCGGTTCATGTAAGATACGGCACTTCGGTAGGTATTAGAGCAGCAGGAATGGTCCATCTCCTGCAGCGACAGGAGAGAGAGAGAGAGAGCCAGCGTGCTGATACAGGCGAACTTACCGGCACTATGCAAATTCAAAGCATGTGTAATATACTGCACGCGCCGCAGTGTACATCAGTGTGTCTTGTGTGACGACACGCTGTATCTGCGTAGTCTAAATCTTTTGCAGGCCCCGGGAATGCCGGCGAACAGCGATACCCCCCGAAGAGCCGTAAAGCTTTGTCGTGGTAGCAAAGCCGTAATGCAGAGTTCCGGGTCATTTGAGAACACATCACGTGGTAAACGCCCTAACTACGATTACTGTAACAGTAGGCTGGTAGCGGCTGTAGGCACGCACAGTTCAGTGGTCAAAACGGCAATTTACACAATTGGCAATACACGCCATCTGGAAATGCAAAAACCCTGTGCCCGGATATTCAACCACGCGGGATTGAATTGCGCGCAGCAGTGCCACGGAGATTTCGTATGTCTTCCAAATCGAAATGTTGTGAGATTCTACCCTGCGACCTTTAGACCAGTGGCCCAACTCCAAATTGATGAAATGGTGTGGAAAGAACCAGAAATTGCAAGATTGCACTTCGCTCCGCTTAAGAGCTCATTGGCGAAAGCCTTTCCTTCTCCTCCTCTTCTACCTCTTCGCTCTACCTCTTCTGTGTACCACTTCCCTTCTACATATATCTTGCGTGTTTCTGTACTTGCTATAATTTCGTTTCTTCACTTTCGTTGCTTGGCAAGGAAGGAAGCCTAATTACCCGAAAGGGGAAATCCTGTAGACGTCAAAAATTATTGCAACGTCATGACTAGAGAAATTATGTCCACGTCAGAACTACGTGCGACGTCGGGCGAACACATCTCGCGGAATCTCGCGAACGCACCTCGTGAACGCGAGAAATGCATTTTTCCAGATTTTGAAAGTACGCGGGAAGTGAGATATCACAGACCATGAAGAAAACTAAGGAAGCCGAGCGACATTAATATAAATAAATAAATCCACAAAGCACATTCGTGTTTGTGAAGACGTTCGAGAAATGTGCACTTATATTAGAATTTTCACTTTATGTACCACGCATTTATTCACTAGAAATGTGCTAGCTGGCAACAACCTATAGGTGCTACAGCAACAGTGCTGCTGAAACGACCGCCCCTTTCTGCATGTTTGGGTCGTAGAAATTGCTGCAGAGGTTCGCAAGCCTTTTACGTCCCCGCTGGGGACACCTACTGAAAAATTGTGTGAGGCAATAACCTCACATTTTCTCACACAATCTCACGCAATTCACGTAAGAAATCACATACAGGTCTGATATAATTGCATACAGTCTCATAGCTTTTTAAGCATTATCATAAATTATGTACGACATTTTATGATAATGATGTGAACCGTATGAGAGCCTATGCGATTCGATGAGATTCTATGATGTTATTGCCACTTAGAACTTTTGGTTTTTATAGAGCATTAACTTGTCTCTCGGTCAGAAAGAACGGCGTCGGAAGGTGTACTGCATACCGTTATTTATAAGGTCATGCTTCCAACGTTGCACAATGAAAATGCTGACTTGTATAACTGAGGGCGTCGTTCGCTAGTACTCGCAGCGCCGCCCACCAAAGCATTGTCCCTTATTATGCCTCAACTGGCTCCATATACTACATTCTCACCCTTGTACCTGAACTAGAAATATGCGATGCTTTTCAACCTGCTCTTAAGATAGCTAAGAAGCCGAAATGGCGACGACTAAGACGGAATAGCGGAACTTAACGTTGTAGCCTTTGTATTCTACATAGACGTCTTATGAGCCTAGATTCTCGCCTGTAGTGACAAGGAATAGTCGAGTCTGTCACCTGACGTCTTACCGGCGATCATTTTGAGCAGCGTCGTTTTACCGGCGCCGTTGTGTCCTAGAAGGACGGTAATCTGTTTGTCGAAGATCCGTAGGTTGACGTCGTCGACAGCCACAACGCCATCATAATCCTGCGCAAGTGTGAGAAGCTTGAGCAGGGCTCGTTAGAATTCCTCAACATCATGAGGAGGTGGTACTAAAGAAGCAGTGTTAAGGCTTCCCTTCAGCGGAAAGCTTGGCATCGGCGTCGCAGTGCTGAACGAAGAATCATGAGCATATATTTGGCAAACAGGTTCAATGAGGTGATGGGAGGAAAGCCTTTATATAAAGTCCGGTGATCTTTATTGACCTGTGGCTGACTGCTTACTGACTCTTAAAAGCTTGTTAATTGATTTAGCAAAGTTTGACATTAGAGGTTTTAACGTTTTTTCGTGCATGTAGCACTTTCTGCACAAGGACGCATACTCATGAACCTATGAAGGCCTTGGCGTTCCTTGGCGCGCGTTCGTTTCAGGGTTCATTAAGTGTGGGATTGGCGGTGCAATGTCGGTCCTATCGAGCGACGTTCTCATAGCCACGTGTCATTATGACATAACCGGAAGAACCTGAAGTAAATTCGACGCTCACAAACTTGCTAGATTTTTCTAATCGCACCACCACTCTCTCTCCATGACGTCATTGAGTCGCCCCCATATTCCATCACGTCATGTTGTTGCTAAGATGCGCCATGATGTCAGCGGCGGCGGTATTTATGGCAACCATAGTTTGCCGTAAACAAGGCAAACTAAGATATAATTATTATATTCCCGGGCCGGTCCCGCGGCCGAAACGTCAAATACATTGTCTTCACCACGCCTGACTTTTTTTTCAACGTGTTCTCAAACCAAGACCAAAAAATACAAGGTACAGTATGAAGCGAGTGCGGTAACACGCTCTGCATTCAGCAGTTTTGAAGTGCAAGGAACGGAATGTGTTCGTCCAACAAAATTTGCGCCCGCGTTTTGCAAAATTCTGCTCAGCTCACAAAAATTCCAAATACCAAACATTCTTGTTTGTCCCAAAACAAAATACTGCTGGTCTTAAAGCAGGAAGTGAAACGGCATAGACCTGCAAATCGGTTAAGGAAAAATTAACTAAGCTTTTTGAAGCGATCCATAAAGAGCGTGTCTGGCGTAAACGACACTATATTTGGCGCAGCACAAACCTGAAGAGGGTAAATATTGAACACAAAAGGTGAAAGCACCGTAACAATAAGTTAGTGTACCGAATCTAAAACAGTACCTTAGAAACATGCACGAGGTCAACGGTCACCCGTTGATCAACGGGCTCATTTTCGAAGTTGGGCAGCTCATCAGTGGTTCTCTTTGGTGCCCGAGCGTAAGTCTTGCTGGGGAACCAGTAGCGGATCTGTGGAGGAAAAAATTACGAAAAACGAGGCATAAGGATAAAAATTAGAGTAATTTACACAGCCAGTAGAAAAAAAAAGGTGTGCTTTTTCAAGCGTCGCAGGTTGAAACGAATATGACTGACGAAGATTAAACTACAAATAACCAATAGCGCATTATGATAGAAGGCCGAAAAAAATATGCAATGTGCCTGCACCAGTTCCAATACAGAGTGTGAACATGTGAATTACTTCTACAAAGCTACATGCATTGTCAATGCAAATAAAAGAACGGCTGTTTTCAGCAAATTTCAAAACACGGGCATCAGCGCGCCAGCTTCTAAAAGTGCAGAAAGGCCGTAAAGTTAAATTGTTGTGTTTGTTTGGTTTTTTTTTGGCACATGGGCAACTAAGGCCATCATGCGCCAAGCACGAGGTTGCTGAGCTTCTTTATGAGTACAAAATATAGTCATAAGCGGAGATTAGCGCAAAACCTTTTTTATTCTAAAATGACAGGTTATTAACCGAATGATCATTCATGTTTCTAAAAGATTTTTATCGTCCACGTATGAACAAGATCATTCAAGTATTCTAACGTTAACTACCTTATGCACTGAAGTATGCTATTTGAGAGCTGGTACAGTAAAACAAAGACAAACATTTGATGTGGTTTAACTCTGGTTAACCTTAGTTGAATTGCGATAGCAACGGCGGAAGCTTCTTTTGCCTGCTATCGCGCCCAATCAGTGTAAAGTGCTACATTATTGGGGACACTTAAGCTCATCATTTAAGGGTATGACGCGAGAGTGTAGGCTACCAGCTCATATATAAATGAGAAGGGTTCAATGCTGCTCAACCGAATGTGGAGAGAAAGCATTAGCTGCAGGTGACCGAGCGTTCTTCGTCTTCTTCTTCGTCGTCTTTTTCGTTTTCGTTTTTTTCTTTGTCTTCGTCTTTGTCTTCTTCGTCTTCTTCGTCTTCGTCTTCTCGGCTGTTCAAGGTCAAACGTGGCCCATCCCGGGCCGACGCGACGGGCCGAAACCTGGCGTAGTATTGCTATCGCAATAAAATCTGCGAAGAGCAACGGCATTTTGCGTATATATAAATATTTTGCGTGCTGCGTCTGGATGCTTTCACGTGACAGTTGCCTGCTGCTGTCAGTACGATAATTCAGCCCAGACTGCTGCGCAACGGATCTCGGACGCGTTTACACCGAGAGGACCTTAATGCTGGGCAAAGAGATGCTACTGACAAGAAGTCGATATGAAGAACATCACTTTAGCTCCACTTCATGCCGATTTTGAATTCGCGGCCACGCAGTGTCTAGATCATCGTAGTTTAAGTGCGCTAAGCTAAATTGATTTCTTATGTCAAGAATGGAGCCGGATATATTTTCATTTAATGCGGTGATGAAGCGTCGGGCCCCATGAGTGGGTGCCTGGTAACGTCAAGCTGAATGCTAGAAATTGAGCAAATGCCTAAACTATAGATGAAAAATAAATTAAACCAGCTTCTTTTGTGTATGGGCATCCCTCCACAAAAGCTACAAAAAAAAAACTGCATATATTGTCGAGTGTATAAGATATATTGGAGAAATTTTGTTCTGTACAAATTTCCCACTTTTGCACGGCACTGCGTTAAAGAGACCACGAATAGCGACATATACTTATAGGTCATAATTTTAATTCAGTGTGCGTAACTACTACCACGTGAAGTGGAGCTAGCGACCACGATGGCCAATTACTTTGCCTTTCGGCTAGCAGGCCCAAGGTTGTGGTTTAGATGCTAGCCAGGGAGACTGCATTTCGATGGAGGCGAAGTACAGAAACAGTGCGCATGTGCTATGTGACCTCAAAACATGTTTAAAAGCCCCATGTGGTCTGGATTAATTTGCAGCCCTCGATTGCGGCGCTTCTCACTGCCCGAGCAAAATTTCACTTTCGGATAATAAACACTACAATTTAAAATTTAAAGGTCACTAGAAAATGTCTCAGTTAGCGCTAGCATAAAATAACGTGCAGCGAATGACTTACTGCAGAAATTTGTGAGGGCACTTCTGCTCATCCACGCCTCTGGGCAAGTATTCGCCCGTACAGAGATTTGCAGGAGTTACTAAAGAAAAAAAAAAAAAAACTCGCCACCAGTGCATTTCAAACCCAACACGCAAAGAGGTCAACTTCAGCATCCACGGTTTCAGGTCACTGAGCAAGAACGTTCTACTATATTTAGACTTCAGCTCGTAATCCCTTTAGCTATTTTGAGATTGCCGCTTCCTATACGGCTTGCACATGGCCGTGCTGAAATCATGGGCAAAGAAAGGGAATCTTAGCCCGAAATATCTCCGTAGAGCGACCAACTGCCCCTACTGTGTCGCCATGTATACATAAAGTTTTATAATCACGTACCATAAGTGGGTAATAAAATGGCTTGTGTATGCCGGGTCCCATAGCAAACACGTTGTCCAAGTACCACAGGAGTGCAGCCAGGACACAGTCGAACATGAAGGCGACGCCGACGATCTCCGCGAGCGTGACGTTATCCGGAGTTGCGGCAGCGTCGTAAAAGTTGCCCCAGTTCGCTCCGTGTGGCACTGTGGGAGCGCATACACATTAAAGAATGAGAAAAGAAAGAATTGACAGAAAACATTACCATCAATACCAATCTCCCCGATTAACGCTACCGTGAGATGCAGCCCAATTTGTATTATCTGCCAAGCGGACGGCGGGCTTCTTTTATGAAGTTAATTAAATGTGAACCTCGATCCTAACATCAAAACTTCAAGCTGCTGGTGAAACTAGAGTTGTAGCATGGGGAACTTGTATATTGGCCCATAACTATGGATGTACGCCTCTGAAGAATTCAAACGAAGGCTCAGAATGTGAGATAAAAGTGTACAGGGCTACCAGCCAGGTAATGTTTTTGAAGGCATGATGTTCTTCTCAGAACTGTTCTGCGCCAAATGCATTGAATCACATAGAAAAATGGAATGTGTCATTACAGTTGAATCTAAGGTGACAAGGTGATGCGAAGATGTTGGAGCTGAGTGAAATGCATTTAAAATTCGAAAAATTATCATCTTAATCCGACTCTGACAGTATAATGGAAAGTAAGGTATTTTATTCTACTGTTACTTTTTCGATAGAGGTTTTGAAGGACTATAAGCGCTGAATTTTTGTTGCACGTTTCGTTCTCTGTAATAACGAAAATTCTAGGGGGCACTTTGGATCACTAAAGTGCGATGAGGCGAAAGCATCTATCGCGAGGTGGTCCGAAGCCCTCCACTACGGCACCTCTTTTTCTCTGGTTTCACTCCCACCTTCGCGATGACGCGATGGCGTAAGCTACCAGCCAGCATATAAAGCCCCGCTTTAACCGAACCGTATGAACGTGCCTGCGTGGCCTAGGGATAACGTGAATGCAAGGGTCTTGGCAGGCTGATTTTGATATAACCCCTTCCCCCCCCCCCCCCCCCCCCCCCCCCCCACTGAGCCATTCATGAGCCATTCAAAGCTATCGCCTTAAAACAGGGATGCAACGATCCCCGGTATTAGCCAACGACCGCTAATTAGCTTTAACTAAACTTATTCACTTATGCTGCCTCGGTTTTATCAGCCGGACGCTGACTGTCGCAAGTAAGAGGTGTTTAGATCACTTGAGGTGTTAACAAAACGGCGATATAATAAACCCCCGCCCTAATAACTCCCGCCATCTCCCTCTCCCGAGAAGTAGTATCATCGTCATCATCATCAGGCAGATTACACTCCTGCAAGGCGAAGGACTCGCCCATATTCCTCCAATTTACCGGGTCCTGTGCTATCTGCACCCGGTTGGCCGCTAAAAACTTAACTTCATCCGTCCACCTAACTTTTCAGCCGCCCCCTGCTACACTTAATTGCCATCGCTTGGAAAACGATTCGTTATCTTAACCGATCCACAGTTATGCAGTTTTTGCAGTGCATACCACACCCATGCCCATTTAGCCTTCTTGATTTCCACTAGAATGTCGTTCACTCGAGGTATTTCCCTGACCCACTCTGTGCGCACGCTATCTCTTGACGGTGCACCCACGATTTTCCGTTCCATAGCCCTCTGCTTTGTTCTCAGCTTAAATAGAACCCATGAGATGCATGGAACGATTAAATCGTCGAATCTGATAAGATTCAAGCCCTTTTCGCAGGTTGGGCAGAGTAAGTTAGCCCAGTCGGGAGCCGCGAACCTGCATGACCGCTTAACAGTGCTACCTGTAAAGATTACTACTACAACAACAGCTACTGCTGCTACTAATTGCTGTTTAGGTAATTAAAAACAACGTATCAGGAATTACGCTGCATCCTTTTTCATTCATAACGTAATGAAAACATTTCATTTTATAAATCACAAGGATTGTTAAATTGTGAGAACCGAGCCTGGGACAGCATTGGGAAGAAATTCGGTTATAAAATTTATGTTTCATGAAGAGAACACCTCTGTGTGATCCTTACTTTATAACGTCTAAAGCATTATTCAAAAAATAATTAAAAGAAAACGCGCGAGCGAAACACGTACTGGATGTCGTTATACCGTTGCAACAGAAACGCGTTAGTGCAAGTCTAGGTTAAATATATTATGTCATTTGCATGCAGTGGCGAATTCAAGGTCGAGTATCCCTTGTTCGGCCGCCACTCGAAACTGAATATGAGGAAACCACGCAAAAGCCCACTTCTAAAGCGATAGCTCTACCACTCGGGGTACAAACATGCGGACCGTTGCGTAACACTCATATAATGGTAAATATATATCGAATAAAACTGTCCTGGATATACATTGTTTATAAAGCTTCCAGAAATACTGACGTCGTTTCTGCTGATAAGGGGAACGTAACGTTTGGTTATAAAAACTGAAATTCCTAAGTGATTCAAAGTGCAAGGAAGAACCTATTTCTCAAAAGGAAGCCAGCTTTCGGCTGGTTAACGCAACAATCTAGTTATGACGAAATTTTAGTTAGGCCGCAGTGCTACCAACCGCTGTGAACTTTGACCGCGAGGACGCCCTTTGGAGAATGCAATAGACAAAGCACGAATGCGGAGCGTTTTGCTTTAATATTTTGGCGTTCTTGATTCGCTGGCAGAATTTCCGCCATGTTTACATTGGTAAGCGACCAAAATTAGGGCAACTAAATTTAAGTCGATGAGTGCGCGCTAATGTTGCTACAGTCGCATTTTACTAAAAGTTTTTCAATATAAAAATGACGTAAAATGTACACTGTGAAGCCTGCTTGCGCCATGCCAGCTCCGCTCAATATCGCCTCTTTTCTCACTCACCAAACTTTTCAAAGCGCTCGAGTACGCGGAAGCTCCAGTGGAGGCTCATGCCAGGGAAGATGGCGGTCATAAGCTTGTGTTTGCGCTCGATGTAGTAGTAGCCCTGGCCTCCGGCGTGCTCGAGCATGAGGAAGGGCATGACGCAGCTGCACATCCAGTACAACATGGCTCCCGCCATTGCTGAATGCGCTGCGAGAAAACACCGGGAAGGGGGCGTTGCAAGCAGATTTGGATCCCTATCTGATCTTATTCTTATCTGCATCGAAAGCACCCCACTGTGCGTTAGATCTTGCACGAGCACAACCTTGCGAGATGTGATGTGGTCGCACAATGCACTTGTCATTGGAAAGCACCTTTTCATTTTGTCATTGGAAAGCACCTGCGGCACCTTTTTGCCCAAGAATGCGGGATCGAATTCCGGCCACGGCAGCCGCTTTTCGGTGGAGGCGAGGAGCTAGGCGCCCGTATGCTGTGCGATGCCAATGCAGGGCAAAAAGAAAACGCAGCTGGTCGAAAGTTTCGTAGCCTTATATCTTCTAGTAGTGCAAAGTCTATAATAGCCTGAGTCGGTTTAGGACGTTGACCTCTATAAACCGACCAAACCATACCAAACAAAACCAAACAAATATCCAAAAATCGCGGGAAAAGGTGGCGTTAAAGGCGTACTCATAAGCCGAAGCTAGAGCACTCCCTAATTCAAACCGCCAAGCCGTGATCAACCTTGATAAACCACGCAGCACCAGGTTTAACAGAGCTTGCGCTCGTACAACTATAGGTTCAAGAAATGCGTACGCCTCCATCATCTGTTAACTGCTGCTATGACATTTCAAATTAGCATGTCCACGACAATGGTTTACAATTGTTCAGGACAATCATACATGTAAGCTGGACCAGCGGCAAGTGAGTGGCGGTAGTTTTGTTTCTTGTAGAAAGTAACTTGCATAACTATATTTAACTCTAAGGACGGGCAATTTTACGAAGAATTTTAGTTAAGAAAAACTAACCCAACTGCATGCTCTGAGGGTAGCTCTGACTAGCATTAATGAGCGGCTGAACTTAAAAAGAGGACTCATGTACTCACGGTTGGCGAAGAAGGTGGAGAAGAACATACCGTGCACCATGCACTGGCTGCAGAAGAACATCAGTATTACGTAGACCAGTGTAGGGTCACTGTACTGTATGAAGGCGCGGCCCTCACTGTTCCGCTTCACGCACACGAAGAGCAGCATTAGGGTCACGATGATGAGGTGCATGAAGAAAGAGGTCAGGTAGTGGCTCGCCCAGTACACCCAGTCTTTGACCCCCAATGCACGCATCATCTCCCTTATGCCTGCGGAAGAAAATCATCGACCGTGTCTATGGAGTGTTGCACTGACTCTGCACCATGTCAGTTGGTTCCTATATACTTGAAGATCCAATGTCAGAAGTTGAAAGCATTGGTAATCGGATGCAACTGTATAACGCAATAAAATACGTTGCAGTGTTGGTTCGGTTTGTTTTACAAGGTTTCCGTCTCAAAGCAGCTCAGGCTATGGCTAAAGCCGTAGTGGTGGGCTCCGGAAACATCGACCACGTCTTCTTTTTCAACACGCGCTGATATCGCACTGTACAGGGCGCCTTGATTTTCGCTGCTGTCCAAATGCGTCCGCCTCGGATTGGTCTGAACTCCCTTCCTTACGATCAGCAGTAGAGTGCACTAACCACTGAGCTACAGCGGCGCAGTCCTTCCCAATGGAGGGTTTCCGACCCATGGTGCTGGCGAGTTCAATAACGTCGCGACGAATCACGCATTTTATGTGCTAGGTATCTACGATGCCTCTAGAGGAAATAGAGATAATGTGCCCTCCAAAGGGAGCGCACTACTCTGCAGTCGTTGCGATCATATGTAAATCATCGACATCTAACCTGAGGGCAGTGATTTCCATACAAACACTATGTACGAGGTGTGCAAGCATCTTTTTTTTTTTTTTTTTAAGGCACAGTCTTAATTTGCGAAAACTGCTTTTAAACAGTAATGACTGCCAAAACTGGCGGGAGCGTCTTCTCTGTAGTTTCCATGCCCCTCCCTCTTTCCTTAAAAAATTAGGCACCCTCTGCAAATTGTAACACCTGAGTAAACACCTGCCTGCGCGATCACTTGCTGCGCAGGGACTGACCTAAGAGCGAGGAACAGAAACTCGCGCCTAAGTCGTCAACCAACACTTGTCACGGAGTGTTACATATACGACGCCCCGGAGCGGTTGCTCAGGGACGGTAAGCAACGCTGGCAGTAAAAACGGACAATAATTCGTTTTCCAGTTTATGCTGTTTATTTCTATTGTTAATATGCTCCAAGAGACCTTTTACGAAAAAAAAAAAATACGATGCACAAGGGTTTCGCATCCAAAGTGTATACAAGGTGTTTCGGTGTGCTTAGGGTTAATGGGGTTTAACACACCAAAGCGACTGAGGAATCTTCCTTTTCTTCTACACAGAAACGAAACGCGGCCGCCAGGGCTGGGATTGAATCCGGGTTGCCAACACAAACACGCACGAAAACTCAGCGCCACTTACATAAGGTCATGCGCAACTTCACAGGAACGACACCATAGCTAGCACACACGCTAAGGGACCGATACCTGTGCACCACCAAGGACCCCAAGGTGGTTATGTACTCGTATGCAGGCAAAGAGTACACGGAGCTGGACACACCGTTCCAGCAGCACGACCTGCGGGCGGCATTAGGCAAGATGAAGCGCGGAACTACACCCGGGTGCGACAAGGTTACGGTCAAATGGGCCACATAGAGTCTTGCCTGCAAGCCGCGGCGACCGTAGTCGACGACTACGCAACCTACGGCCGACTGCAGTGCGCCCCAGCTAAATCTGATTTTTTACATGTACGTCCCTCCCCTCGAGGCGCAACTCAGCTTCGCATAAGTCTGCACTTGCGACGGATCCGAGGGGCCAAAATGAACCGCGTCCTTGGCCTCTTCATACACTATCAACGCAGGGCTGACACCACCCTGGTCAAATTTCGCACGGTGGGAGACCAGGTGGGCCATATGGTCCGCCGGGTCTCCAACAAGCGGGGTGGATTACGAAGCAAGGATGCACTGCGGCTTGCCCATGCTTTCATAACGAGTAGAATCCTCTACTCGACCCCCTACTTGTACCTGCGCAAACACGATGATGACCAATTGGAGGTTATCCACCGGAAAGTCATCAAGCGGGCTCTCGACCTTCGGGAGCTTCGAGAAGCCCACTTATTCAACCAATACACGAGTCTTACACAGGCCACGTCCGGTCGCCGCCTCTTGAACCGGCTACATATCAAACACGAATACAACATTGAGGAAAGGGTGAGAGTACCAGAACCCTGGAGACGCGCCCTCTGGGTCCGACCCCTTCCCCGCAACATGTCCAAAGACTACAGCGGTCGTCGCCAGGCGCGCGCGGAAGCGTTGGAGCGACACTATGGTCACCAACAACACGTGTATTACGTTGACGTTGCCGGCCCACACCAGCCCGTTTTCTTCGTCTCTTCTGTCGTTTTGTCTTTTGCGGAGCCACCGTACCGAGCAAACCCAAATAGGCTTCCTGCTTTCGATCCCGACCACCGGCGGCTACGTTTCGATGAAGGCGAAACGGGGAGGCCGTGTGTTGTGCGATGTCAGTGTCCGTTAAAAATCCCCAGGTGGTCGAAATTACTCCAAAGCCCTCTACTACGGTTTTCTCTTTTTCCACTTTCACTCCAACCTTCCTGCTTTCCCTTATGGACCCGTCGGTGTGGCGCAGTGGTTACGGCGCCCGACTACTGTTCACAAGGATGCGAGATCGAATCCCCGCCTCGGCGGCCGCTTTTCGACGGAGGCGAAAGGCAAGGCGCCCGTGTGCTGTGCGATGTCAGTGCACGTCAAAGAACCACAGGTGGTCGAAATTTCCGGAGTCCTCCACTAAGGCGTCTCTCATAGTCTGAGTCGGTTTGCGACGTTAAACCCCACAAACCAAACCTTCCCTTAGGTGTTAGGTGTCCACAGAGCAAATGTGACAGATACTGCGCCTTACCCTTGCTGTGAACGAGTTATTATTACTTCCTTAAACCACTTCTAGAACTGTTTGCGGAGTGGGCACGCTCTAAGCGGACGTGTGTTTAGGATGGGAGAAAATAGTATCTGGAAACGAACACGTCCGGTGATGAATGTTTAATGTGTCTGAATATTTTTCAGACTTCATCTTCAGAACCACTTTTCACACTGCCCCATGCGGGAGTGAATGTGACGGTAATCTTTGGTAATTGTCAAATGGCGAAGAATATATTTTAGGTGAATGCCTTAGAACACCACATTTGCGTCGCAGTATTTATCTTTTCAGTTAAGCGTGTTTTGCGCAGAATTCCGTAGTATAATGTGATCAATCCCATTAAAAGAAAGTTCTAAGCTATTTTTATTTATTTCTATTTTTTACTGTTATCGCACACGACGTCGATGTAGAGCACGAACTCGTCTTGTCAGTTGCGAATGTCAAACAAGTTTCCACGCAGTCGTCCTTGAAGCTTTCTGCCCTAACTATTCCTTAGGGAAATAAATTATTTTAACCAATACACATGTTCATAATGATAGATTTATCGCACTCATTGAGTTGAAAGCAAAAATGCCTTGTTCTCAAAAAGAAACTGATACCAAGAAATTAGACATGCGTCGCTGGCAACTATAGGACGAACAAGAGTATGGGCGCCTAACCTGGTCGCATGCTTCAAAAACGGACATAAAATAGTCCTGACGTTTGAAGAATCTGCGCAAACTTGAAGCGTTAGGGTATAGAAACCTGCATGGTCGAGATTATTTCGAATACTTTTATCGCCGCCTATATCGCCGCCTATATCGCCGCTCGCTGCCGCCGCATGCGACACCATACAAGATTGCCACCGTGACTCTCCACACATTTCCACTGGGTAGGGCTTTCGAATCTTGAGATCGAGGTCGGGGGATCGAATCCTAACCATGTCGGCCGTATTTGGGTTGAAGTGAAATGCAACTGACATATTTAGGACATGGCTAGGGTGTCCGCGTGAGGGGTAAGTTAGTGCTCTTTTGGTATCCGCACAACCATTACTAAGCAATGGTTACAGCAGTCTTCGCTAACAAAGGGGCAGCTAGCTGCATGGTGGCTGTCGCCTCGGCACAGGAGTGAGTCCCGCTAGAAAAACAAGAAAGTGCGGCCGCATGACAATTTGCCTATATCCAGTGACCGATTGGCTCCTTATCTGTGAATCCTCTGTCCTCACCGGTGGCCTTCTCGTCGGTGATTTTTGCGACGAGGACGGTGAAGGGGATGAGCACGCCAAAGCAGAAGCGGGTCAGGACCAGGGCGTAGTTCTTTAGGTCTCGGTGCTCGATGTAGGCGGGAAAGGGGAATCGCTGCAGCCGCAACTCCTCCACCGGATACTCGTAATGATATTGTTCGGCCTGCAGTTCCAAGTGGCGCTGCTGGAGAGCCCCGATCACTGGGAGCAAGGTATGGATCTCTGGGAAGCTCTGCTCTGCCACGGGACCTTCAGGCTGAGCGATGAGCCGCTGTCGGTAGCCCACCTGGTCAAAGGATAACGCGGAAAAAGAATGAAGACCAATCGGAATCCTGCACTCCTTCACCGTCAGATAAGGGAACATAAGAGATGAGAGACGACCCTGATGGTAGTAACCCAATCTAGTGCTTCGTTTTGATCCTGGACAGTTATCAGAAGTTTAATCGAAGAACCCCTTCTCAAGCGTTTCGTCACAATAACGCCGAACATCAGGCCGAGGGAAATAATGTACATATTCGAAAGCTGATAGGCATGAGGCCGCGGTGGGTACCGAACCCCGCATTCCTGTATAGAAAGCGGATGCTGAGACCACTGGTACAGTGCATGCGTTAGCGTAGTGACCCAATTACACTGCCTGGTGTACGTTTCCACCTCCCTTTCCAGGTGCTCGCCATATGCATTGTTTGGCAGCATTGCTAATAGGTGGCGTATCGCAAACCTTTCATTCTGATAACCGTGTAAAGAGGAAAGAACCAAAGAAAAGCAAATAAGCGCAGAAAGGCGCGTTAGCGACAGAATTAGAGGCGAGTAGCAGAGGAGAGGAAAGCGTGTTTCTTCTGAGGCAATCGTGGCAACATCGGCGCGCGTCCAGTGCATTCTGGTGCGGTTAAGTTTCACTTCTGCGATTGTTACTGTTTGGTCCGGTTGTGAATGCGCACTCGAATAACTGTACCAAGTCGGAAAACGCTAGAGAACCTTTTCTGTCGTTACAACCGAATTTCTGTGCGGTTTCTGGCAATGATTTTGTTGTCACAACAGACATTTCTGCAGCAACATCAAAATTCTGTAAACAGAAACGTACTAGAAAACTTCAGAATATAGAAACGCCTTACAGACAAACTACAGTACCACAGAAAAACTACGGCACTAGATAAAACTGCTACTACAGAAAAAACAACTACACGTGCACTATACAGAAAAGTACTTCACGACTACAGAAAAGTTATAACACTATATAAAAAACATTATAGGAAAGATATTATAGAAAAGACTTAAGACATTATAATAGAACTATAGAACAGTGTATTGTATTTTTGACATAGTCCTGCTTTTCGTTAACTGGTTAACGACGCAAAACGAGCCATTCCAGATATGGAATACAGTTAAAATCACATTTTCTTTCGAAGACGTAATAACCAGCTGTAACCCCCAACGCCTGCCTGCATAGAAAAACAATGCGGCCCATTTCAGAACGTAAACCAACCAGGCTACTGGGACAAATGAAGTTTCTCCATCAATCGCTGCGGACAAGGGTGGGGAGGTGCATGGGCTATACCTGCAGGTCGAAAGGCAGGCGTCCCGACAGGAACGAGACGTGCAGGTTGACAGGCTGCGAGGCGGTGTCGTTCAGACCTTCACCGCGGTACAGGAGCCGTAGCGATCGCTGTACCGTCTTTTCCTTCGATGGATGGGCGCGTTTCTCCTCGATTTGCATCAGCTGGCGCATGGTGCGCACCGGCACCAGCCTGCTGACGCCGAGCGTGGCGAAACTTTCATGAGTCAGCCGGTTCAGGTACTTGTTCTTCGAGGGAAAGTAGTACACCTGCAGTGGACAGTAGGAGAAAAGCGAATGAACAAATGGACGAATGAAGATACGCCAATCTAAAAACGTTGACATACGCATGAATGAATCGGTGTTCTGCAAAAAATTGGCGTCGTCATTGGCGGCGTTGTTGGGGACAAACCTCGTGCGTGCTTCGGGTACACAGCAGTTGGAAAGTGGTACATTGTGGGTGCTGATTGGCCGGTGGGTTCTTTAACATCATGAAATCACATAAAAGTGCAGAGTTGCTGATTGATTGATTGATTTATAGGAAGAGAAAGGCGCGGTAACTGTCTCACTTGTTTACTGTAGACACCTAAGAGAAGGTAGGAAGGTGGGAGTGAAAGTGGAAAGAGAAAAAGAGGAGACGTAGTGGAGGGCTACGGAGTAATTTCGACCACCTGGGGATCTTTAAAGTGCGCTGACATCGCACAGCACACGCAGAGTTGGTTGGGGTTGGTTCATAGGAAGGGAAAGGCGCAGTATCTGTCACACTTGCTCTGTGGACACCTGAACCGCGCCGTAAGGGAAGGGATGAAGGTGGGAGTGAAAGTGGATAGAGAGAAAGGGGGCCGTAGTGGAGGGCTACGGAGTAATTTCGACCACCTGGGGATCTTTAACGTGCGCTGACATCGCACAGCACACGACGCCTCTTCGTTTCGCCTCCATCGAAACGCAGCCGCCGAGGCCGGGATTCGATCCCGGGAACTCCGGCACAGTAGTCGGGCGTCTTACCACTGCACCACCCCGGCGGGGCTGGTTGGGGCTGCACCAGGTAACTCTTATGAGAAAGGAGAGGGGGGGTGCGATATAGGCATCTAAACGCAGCCACTGGCGGTTGGGTTCAAAAGTGAGTACTCCGAAACAATAGTCGGGCATCTTAACCACTGCGCCACCGCGGTAGGGCTGCACTTGTCTGCTCTGGCGGCGTGTGGTTTTAGCCGGGAAGAGATAGCTCGGCGCCTTTCCAGTTTTGCGAACATTCGTTTAGGTTCGTGTTCGCGTTGACAGGTGTCCACCGCGTGGAAATTCCGAGCATTTGATCATAATTTGTTCGAAATCAACCTTAGGTGCCTCACACAGGCACTTGGCAACTCTCCGAGCTCGAGCGATGGGAGGCTGCGGTGTCCAGCTCTGACACGGCCGTTCAAAAGCGGCTGACGGACTGGGCTTTGGGAGTCGCTGGGAAGCACTAGCTTCCGGCCACAAGACGCAGCCAAGAGCCGGCTCGTCATTAGGATGTAATCACTTAAGGCTCCCAACATTGCATAACGTTTTTCACCACCACCACCAAAACGTGAAAAGAGCGTCATGACGCCAATGTCATGAAGCCGCGAGTAATGTAAGCGGTTGGCAAATCCTCTTTATCTGTCACACCCTTCCTCTTTAATTCTTTTTCATATTTCATCTGTCATATAGGGGGCGTGAGGCAATTAATCGTGATGCCATGAGAATAACTCGAAGACAAAGACCGGAGGACTGTCCTTGAGGTCGTATAGCAGTTGATATTTTTTATTTTATGTGAATAATTTCCAATTGATCAACACTAAGAAGTGCTTTTGTTGAGTTCGGTGATTGTTGCCTTCCAATCATAATTTTGAGCGCAACGTTAACCCAAACCTTACAACATCGGTTTTTTTTTAAATGATGCTCCAGCATGGATATCCTTAATAATTCTAGGCAACAACAACAAAAGAATTTCAGTTCACGTTTAACTTTGCATCACACGAGGTGAATGACCGTCAAATATCCTCACCTCCCGTATGTAGGCCTGGTCACGCTGCGTGTTCCAGAAGGTGTCCGTTTTCGAAGTGTTGTAGATGGTGTCCCCTACCCGCACCAGTGGTTCCCTGACCACTGCTTCTTCTTGGATGCCCAGCAGCATAATGACAATCAGGGCGACCTCTGCCAGAGTCAAGGTGTAGTGGCGTGCCAGCTTCTTGATGTACACGTTCTTCCAGAGAATGATATACAGATGCTTCAGCGACATCCTGACGCGGTTGGCGGGAGTGCGGTGAGCGTCGGGGCCACCGGTTAAGTCTGCGACGATAAGCGATGAGAGCAATATCTGATTCGATGCACTGTATAGTGGAAATGTAGGTAGCCCTAGGTTTCTCCTAATTGCGTTTTCGTAATTGGTCTTGCAAATCCCGGTGATGGCGGCAGATTTTCCATGAAAGCGAAAAATATGGCCGATTAAACCAAATTAGGCGGAGTTAAAGCGTGGTGTTGCTTTGTTTCGCTTTTATTGGGTTTGGGTTTAGACATGGGCAGACGCGTCTTTGAAGCGATTAAGCTGCCTAGACTATGGAACCAAGGAAGTCGTCAAATACGAGATTTATTTATTTAGTACATACTGCAGACCCTTTTCAGGGTCCAAGCAGGACAGGCATATATTGTTAACAAATCTCAGAAGATACAGAACATAATCAAAAGAAACATGCATAAAAATGAACAGGCAAATTTTGCGAAACTATGACAGTGCCATAACATGGTTCCAATCGGATATTGTCCGCGGAAAAATGAATATTTAAAACAATCAGTCTTCACAAAATACGGCGTCAATGAGTGAATGTGATGATGTCGGGTATGCCGTGTGGATAAAGGGGATATGTACTGTGATGAAACACGTGATGCTCTGTCTGCTGTCAAAGGTCAAGTGGTGGTACACCATTGATAAGAGGTAGCATGGTCAAGCTGTATATACACACTGTGACCTGCGGCTCGTGTAAGGTTAAGCAGCCGGATAGGTTGACCTTGGTTGCGACATGGCGTACTGAAGCTTCCACTTCAAAAGCAGGCACCTGTTCACTGTGCGATGTCAGTGCAGAAACCGATGTGCTTGACATTTCAAGAGCCCTCCACTATGACCTCTTTCGTAGCCTTACTCGTTTTGTGACGTTAAACCACACAAACAAAACAAATTAACTATGTGCTTTGCAATGCTATGACTAAAAGAAAATTCCTCGGAGTAAAGAAACTCTCTGGTGGATCAGACTAGGCCTCCATTTGTTTGCACTGGATTACTGCGATTTTCACTTTACTTTTTAATGCACGAGTGGGAATATCTAAATTTAGACCAGTCGGCGCATTAACTGGAGCAGGCGCATGTATTCAGAGGTTTAGAATTCTTCAAACGACGAACACAATGAATTATGATGCTTAGTTGTTGTTGGCTTCCCCATTGCAGTATGCTATACTTACTTTGTGTTCCTGAATTAACCCCGCTTTGATTTTGTTGTCTTGCTAACTTTCGCTAGCTATATTACGCGCATTCTTTACCACAAACACACGTTTATGATATTCACTGTATAATTAGGCTCAAATAAATGAGTAAAAACGCTTTCGTGTTCTGCTACTAATTTGCAAGCGGCCTTGGACACAATGGCTGTTAATTGAGGACATAGATATCTGGAAGGGGACATCCTGCAGGATATCCTCACATCTAACTAGATGACCTAATAGTGTGCAGGCTAATAATAAAAGAAAATGCTATATATGTCCTTAAACAAACAGCGCTTAATTAGTCTTGCAAACAGTGTTCAAAACATACCTTTCGTGATTTTTTCTTAAAGAAAACGGTTTTCGTTTTTGGTTTCGGGGTTCTCAAATCCCAAATCGACTCAGGATAAGAGACGACGTGGTGGAGGACTCCGAAAATTCCGACCACCAGGTCACTTTAACGTGCGCTGACATTGATGGGCGTCTCTTCCTTCTACCTCCATCGTAAAGCGGCAACCGCGGCCGGTATTCGATCCCGCATCCTAGGGAACAAGAGTCAAGCACCGGAACTACTGTCCCACCCGATCAGCATCACAGGAAAGCAGTTTTTAAACGTCAGTCGCATACAAGTAATCATCGCTGTCTATTACCCAGTTGTCCTCAGATATTGTTTTGTCAATGTGAGTGTTTATACTCGCAGATTACAGGTCATTGTGTTTCTGGATCGTTAAATTTTATAAAGCTCCTCTTCATATGCAAGTGTTCCGATGTATTAGCCTGTAAACTTTTAACATAATATGCGCCAGCAAAGCGGCGACGATCGGCCTGAATATCGTTTCTGGTGTGGCGGAGTTGTTGTGCAAGGGGTTAATTTTGTTTGGTTTATGTTAGGTGTACGGTGATGTAACGTCCCAAAGCGAGAAACGCTGCAGTGGAGGGCTCCGGAAACTTCGACCACCTGGGAATCTTTAACGTGCAGTGACATCGCACAGCACACGGACGCCTTGCTTTTCGCCCCCATCGAAAAGCGGCCGCCGCGGCCGGGATTCCATCCCGCACCACCACGGCTGGGCAAGGCGATGATTTCGTCTGTCGAGCCGAAAATAGGCGGCAGACCTTTGCATGACGCTCTATCCCGTTTGCAAACGAAACGAAGTAGAAAAGTGCCGCGTCTCAACGGAAAGCAATTTCACTCCAATTGCAGCCGCCTTCCAGGTGATAGACTTAAAGGCATAGTTAGAACTATCAAGGTGATTACCTGGGAAGGCTGCCATGGTACGAAAATGCTAAAAAAAACGCAATAAGTACAGCCGTCGCGGATCAGTGGTTAAGATGCTCGATTACTGATTTAGAGTATTCGGGTTCGAATCCGACCGCCGACAGCTACGTTTCAATGGAGGCGAAACGAAGAGGCGTCCGTGTGCTGCGCGATGTCAGTTGTTGTTGCGAAAGTAGGAAGAAGGAAAAGAAAATGCACGGGCGTGCTACTGGCTCTGTAGCTGAGCCACCTCCGCTGCTTGTGAGGACAGAAGAGAAAATAGAGAAGAAAAAGAAGAGGTAAAGAAAGACGCGCGCCGCAACAGCCGTCGTCCAGGTGGCGGGTACAATGACGGCCTACACCAAATACAGATCCGGTGGTAGGCTAGCCCCCGCCGCAATTAAGCGGCGGTGACTTACCAGTCTCAGCCCCGTAGGGCCAGAGGGAGGTGGTGAGGGGTAGCTGTTCCTGGCCCTACGGGGCTGGGACGGTAGGTCAATGCCGCTTGCGGCGGGAGCTAGCCAGCCACCGGATTTGTATCTGTTCTAGACCGTCATTGCACCCGTCACCGCTTTGGTAGTGGATGATGGCTATTGCGGTGCGCGTCTTTCTCTCCCTCTTTTTTTTTCTTTCTTGTCTATTTTCTGTGCACACGACGAGGCAGCGGAGGTGGCCCAGCTACAGAGCCAATAGCAGGCGCGTGCATTTCCTTCTCCTTCTTCCTACAGGCGCAACAACAACAACAATCTCGCTTTATCCGGATGGAGGCGAAACGAAGAGGCGTCCGTGTGCTGTGCGATGTCAGCGCACGTTAACGATCCCCAGGTGGTCGAAATTACTCCATAGCCCTCCACTACGGCTCCTCTTTCTCTTTCCATTTTCACTTCCAACTTCCTCTTCCTTTACGGCGCGGTTGAGGTGTCTACAGAAAACAAGTGAGTTACTGTGCCTTTTCCTTCCTATAAATCAATCAGTTTCTTTATCCGCTAAGGCTGCCTTACCCTGCCTGCACAGAAGAGCTCACCGGCATATCAAGTTTAATCGTAGATGTACTCACTGCAATAGCATAGCTGATCTAGCCGACATGGTCTGGACTTGCACATTTTACAACGATCCGAATAGAAATGTAGAATATTGGGAGACCTTGTTACTCAATCACGAAGCAGAAGAGCAAGGCAAAGTCACCAGTCTCGCCCTGGCCGCCGCCGAGTCCCAAGGGATTCCCCGGCTGACGGTTAGGAGAATGAATGTGGGTTTGGGCTATAGCCTTCTTCCCTGTCATTCTTGACGGGAGCGAATAAAGGTTATTTCTCTTTCGGGCTGAAGAAATCGTAGCACAGGCATATCGGAGCCCTCGCAATTGCAGCAAGTGTGGCTGGACCGAAGATCAGATTTGAGTGCGCTCGAAAGGAGGTTAGGCCTCACCGTTCTTATCGCACAGGCCTACATACATAACATTCTCAATAACGAGTAGGTGAACCTCCAGTTTCCGGCTACGACATACTACTGCCACGGCGAGGCCTGTGCCTTTTATTTCGGAGAGTGCCCCTTGAGAAATAAGGCTGAGCCGTTGAAGTACTACACTCGGTCGAGGCGGGACGGAGCAATTTTCTGGCGCTGTGCTGCTGTGCAAAAAACAAAAAAAAAAAAAAGGGCCACTTACCCTGATCCGCGGTCATGGCTGTTGGTGCAAATATCTCCTGGCTCGTCAGGGAGGGAAAGAGACGTCGGCGATAGCGAAGTGCGCTGAACGGTTTCTCGCTGCGCGTGTTCGCTCGAGGAGAACTGAGGCGTGCTCACGAGAGGACAGGTCTTCTTTCTCTACTCTTAGAAACACACACGGGCCTGGTGCGGAAAACAAGCGAGGTCGGATTTAACTAAATTTTTTATTACGCAAGCTTACCTTGAGGCATATTATAAAAACTCATGTATATTATTTTCCGTAAGGAACCGGAGAAGGCTCCCGCTCTCATTATTGTCGGTGAGCCATTTGGAGAAGTCCTCCTCCCTTGTTGCGGTTAGTCCCACTTCCTGCAGAATCTGTGTCTTTGATGCCCTTGCGCCCAGCAGGTGGCGAACATCCACTTCTGCAGCTGTTGTGGAACACTTCGGGCACGTGGTTGGTTCAATGTCTGCTTGAGATTCCCATCGGCATGTTACCGACGGGGTAAGGGCCGCCCCAGCTCTTATCCTTCTAAGGGAAACCTCCAATCACGTTAAGTTATGAGGGAGGGGCAAAGTACACGGGGGAATGAGGGCACGTGTACTTTTCCTTAAAGAAGATGCTGAGATGGGAACAGCGGAGCGGGCATCAAAAGGGAGCCTGGTGGGGGTTGAATTAGTGTTTGGTTTATTTGCATTGCATTTTTTGCACTTTTGCAATGTGCTGCCAGGTTACCATTCGCAGTAATAGATCGCACTGTCGCGTGTATCTCTTCTGTGTGTTCGTCCTTTACTTACGCTGATGCCAAATTTAATCAAGAGTCAAACAAGAGCGAACAGGGGATGTTCTGCCCCTTCTTACATGATGCAGCGCCATTCCCACGTTCCACTTACTTGGTGCCACGCTCTTGCGCTGTTATTCTGCTCGATTCGAGCACATGTTGTGCAGAGGTTAACGCGACCACATGCGATAGAATTCGCGTCCAGTAAGCGCCAACTTTAACTCTATGGCGTTATAAGTGTAACGTTAAGAGGCAGAGGCTAAAGTTGTTCAGCGGCCACACGCGATCTTTAATCATAGTCTGGTCTAAATCAAAAAACTTCCATGAGCAATGAACATAAGAAGAAGGTAACCGAAGCTGGGGACAGCAGAACGTCTTCTGGGCGCTTATAGTAAGGAGGCTTGCCGGAATAATATTCACTCAGCTAGAACTGCACACGGTTGATTGGAGAGATGCCGAGAGGAAAGTATAAAACGGAAAACCCCCGCTTTACGATACTGCATTTCTACGGAGCAAACCGAATTATCTACCCGCCGCCACACTGTAAGCTAAAGACTGAAGAGGCCATCGATCTGCGTAAGCTACAGACTGGCACTTTGGTCAATTTACGTTAATTACATATATACAACTTAGAGCCTTGAGGGGTGTATGCCCATAGTGCTGGTGAACTCCAATCTTCCCCCATGTCATAAAGTCTCAAATAAGAAATTCAAATAGAGATCAGTGGGAGGTACTGCTAGCCATCTCGGACCTAGTTCTTGTTGGAAAACGAAATAGGCTTGAGGAAGCCAGCGAGCCATGAAATAGAAACCCCGACCATTGATGTGCCTAATGGGTTATTGTTAGGTACTCTTGTTCATGCATTGATGGGAATAGTCGAAGCTTCCGATACGTGGCAAAAAATTCGCTTTTGAAGCGTTCCTTCCATCGCGCCCAGTAGTTGCAGGAAAACATAATTCTGGTTGCGTGTTTCATTATTGCAGTTCTGCATTGCACCTGGTCACCATGCATTATATGCCTACGAGCGCTAAACCGTTTATAATCTCATTTCATTTGTCATCTGTTTCGCTTTCATCGACTGAAGGATGGGAGTGAGTAAAAGTTCCTTATATTTCACGTAAGGGATGAAGGAACTTCTCATATAATCCCTGCTACTTCACTCCCGGTAAATCCATTTCTTGGCTACCTTTAAAGTTTTAGTGAATCAGAACGACGAAAGAGCGATCACATAGCCGTTTTTATCCCTCACGTGACCTATATACAACTTTGATTTCATAATCATCGCTAAGCTGTAGAAATCGAAGCCGTTAAGAGAAAAACTTCAGTTAAAATTATTTTGTTCAGCAGTCGTAGGCTCATACACCACCGGGTGATACGAAAACCAAAACTTCCTGTCTATAATCTTTTAAGACACCGAAAACCAATGGGCTACGTTTTTGGAAGCAGTGAAAGAAACTGGAGCGCTGTAAGATGATTCAGCTTGAATTCAGAATCAAGAATGTAATTATCATGAAAGACACGGTGCAAGTTTCGGATTTGTAGCAAAATTCTGCTTGTTAATATTGTCCTGCGATCAGCGAGCAATAAATACCAACTTCGAAAACCGAAGGGGTGCATTTTTGAAAGTACATTACAAATACTATAATTCTCCCGAAGATCTGTGAACATATTGATTGTTATGGCGTAGTTGTAGAATGCGTGGGAAAATTACGTTCGAAAACTGGTTCCCAAAACTTGTCCAAAATTTCTGGGTATCTGTACCTCACCTAGACTTACCTAGAGGGTAGAAAGGCGAAGGCTTGCAAAAAGAGTTGAACTTAAGTTGAGGACAAGACAGCGAGTAACGTGAAGAGGCGGACGCAATTACGCCGCTAATAATGCATAATGGCTCGTTACCACAGGGATGAGGCACACAGCAGTGGCTATAGGCCTTTTGGCATTTTCCTCGGAGCCCGAGGGAAAAAGCAGTTTAGAATACTGCAAAATATATTCGTGTCGGCCCGACATTTTCGCTGTTTTGTTCCGCGATTATATGTGGAATAATCCACACGCACCCGCAAGTATTTTGCCTCTTCACCGTGAAGCGGTGAAAGATTACCACCACTCGAAACCGCATGAAAATATAATCGACGCCACCAACGCAGGCTTGAGATTATTTTCCTTTGACAATGTTGCAGCCATTGCTCTTCTGAAAGATTCTGGAAATTATACTTTTGTTCGGTGAAAGTTTCCGTAAGCTACAGCGATTCACGTAAACTGTTCTCTGAATACACACACTTTTTACAAAGTACACAGTGACAAAGCATTGGGTTGAAGGGACTGACAGTCCACCTTCATAGTTTCCTTTATTATTTTTCATAACGATGTTTCTCACGCTCAGTACCTCGAGCCGATGTAATCTTCCATGATTCACATACATTTTTGTTCTCAATTAACACACAAAAAAGAACTTAAGTGTCAGGAAACGAAAACACTGCTGTTGCACTATGAGATCACCGTCAGGAATACCATCGAAAAGACGTTTGGATGCACGGAGCATTATAACTCACGTGAACTCGTGGGAGAAATTAAAGCGTTCATACGAGATTTCTGAAGGTAACGTTTCATTATAAATGCTGAGCTCTAGCTGAAACTTCCACTGATTCATGAAAGTCTTTAGAATTATGTCTGCCACTCTATCTAATAGCAAAAGGATAAACATTAAAAGATGCTATTTATGATGCGGTAGTCATTAAAAAAATAGACATCACATATTCTGAACTCAATTCACATAAACTCTGAAGCAATTAACTACAACACACAAAAGCGCTAAATCAACAAACACAAAAAAGGACAGACACAAATTGCGACTAATGCACTTCTCGGCACAAAGCAGAAAGCGCAAAAATTGTCGAACCTTCACACATTGCATATTCCATAGACACTTTTCTTGTAGCAAGTGTTCCAAGTGAATGCAGATATTTGTTATGATTGGTAATGTCACAGATGGGCCGGTGGGCTACTTGGTGCGGGACGGCCGAATTTTTTCGAAAACTGAGTGGAGTTACTAAACAGTCTCCTCCTTCTCATCATCCTCATCTCGCAGTACGAACGTAGAGTGCAAAAGCCATAGTAGTGACGATGCAAAAGCAGGTGACGTCAATAAAAGGTTTCTGTTTACCGAAATGCCATTTAAAAACTTCCTAAAGTGATTGAGGAACTACATGTATTTTTAAGACTTTTTAAGATGTGCCTATCAGGTGTAAAATATTGTTTTCCGTGGTGCTGAATACTTACTTGGCCAATAACATAGACGAAGCCACCGCTTATTTTTGGACAGCTTTTGCACTTACATGCTATTTTGTTTTTGCTTTTTTTTTTCGATTCATGGTCACCATACTAAATCTTGGGGCATTTTTAATTGTAGAACAACATTTATTTTCGCATTATGTTTAGACCATAAGTTGTAGTCCTGCACAAAGTAGCTCTCCAGCCCATGACGTTTTGCGTACCGCCTACGGTGGCTGAACCAGTCGTCAGGAAGCTTCATGCAAACTCCCCGAGATAGCGGCACCAGCTTTCCCCCTAGGCAAGAGTAAGAAACTATATGGTTTCAACGTAATCAGGTGTGATAATTGGCGCGAAATTACCAAGCCGTTTGCCGTACTACTGTAGCTGATTTTTCCATGTGAAATGATAACGTATTCTAGCTTCCCTGGGTGAGGCCGCAAGGACAAGACTTGTCTTCTTCAGTGTATTTATCTCCAACTTTCAGAATAAATCTCGAATCTTTCTACCCAGCAAATTTTTCACCCTTTGACGTCCGCGGTCTAGTAAATTCCCTGTTGTATGAAATATTTCTACACCGATAGTGCGTGCAATTTAGATGCAGTCAACCAAACTGTTTTCGCTAAATCTTGATTAGATACTTTGATAGATCTGGAAACAAAAGCAGACTTTATGCTATGTTCGTTGTCACGACGTCTTCAGCTCGTCACCAACACGAACTCTTTGGATGTAAAGTGATTCTGATTCCTGCTTCATGCGCAAAGCCGGTAAATTTATTTTCTGACCGCCTCAGAAATAACAGTTTTCAAACAAATTCGCGGGGTATATAAGGAAGAAGGAAAATTTTGCACGAAAAGGCGAATTTTCAGCTGTTTCTTTTTGTTTGTTTGTCCATTAAATTTGAGATTGACATTTACCGAAGTCTGCTCGCCACAAATATTCAGAGCGTAATCAGCACTTCAATTATCATACTCTGTTCCCCTTTATATTTCTGTCGATTGTACTGCACCAAACTGCTCTTGTCCCATTCGGCAGCATAAGTCACAATGAACATAAATTTTCCAATTCAACAAAAGACAACAAACCTAAAGCAGCTAGCAACACAAACACGCGTAGGAACCCAAAAAATAAAAAAGCTGCACTGAAACACTAAGCAAAACAAAAGCTGCCCACGAAACTAAATTCGAAGTAGTGGATTTGAGGAGTGTAAAGGTCCGCTACTACTCTTGACTATTAAAGTTTGTCTCCTGTATGCGGTCGAGCGTTGCTGCATACAGTGAGAATTTGTTTATCATTCATTTTTGCTGTCTGCTTGCCTAAACACTGTTCCTGTCATAAATTATGCGAAAACCTGCGTTTGTGAAAAACTCAGTTCCACTCCTCGAAAACAACAAGGCTTATTGCTGCAGGCTCGCGTCACCGTAAGAAGAGGTTTGTCATTTCACTGTTCATTGTACTCCGGCTAGTATTAATGTACTTCGACATTTAATAACCAGTCCATGTGTTACAAAACCTCGCTGCTTTCGAAAAAAATACCAGTCGAGAAAGTAAAAAAAAATCGAACACCACACTGTCAATCTCGGTCCACGCATGTTCCAGACACAGATTGAAAGCAAATGGAACTTTGAGAAAGCGTTGGTTAAAAGTGCTTTCTCAAAAAAATCAAAATAATAAAATATCGACAAGGATCCTCGTTTCTTGAATGAAGAATAAAAAAGCAGCATGCAGACGCTGTTATTTTAAAACGAACCGTAGATGTAGCGGACGCACTTCCATTGAACACCATGAATGAAGGCATTCTCAAGATAACTCAATACTGCAATGACAATACTGAAAAGTTTCAAGGCGAATTTCTCCTCAAGTCCAAACTTAGCAAACTTGTAACTGAACGTAAGCATGTGCATCTTACTTAAAAACAAATTATCACAAAATAACCATGCACAGAATGCTTGCTACTATGGTAACGCGGTAGTTGCCTCATTCCACGAAGGCAAAGGAACTGTACATGAGTGTACAACGCGTCATAAAAAGTTGCATAATATTATGCTAAACCACCCTGTTTTTTTTTCTATTTTCCATGCTTGTGGTGCAGTTCGTTTCTGTAATATGTATGCCAAAAGTTAGTTTTACACCTCCAATTCAAATGTCTGAACAACCATCCGGGTTCCAGCAGAAGCCGAACGTGTACAGAGTGTGTTATCTTTACCAGCTGTCCGCAGCTGACTTCACAAAAGAATAAGCGAATACAACTTATCTTATGAAGACTTTTCGACTGCAGATATAAACCTCATTTACTAGAAAGAACACGTCTTTTCTTTTCCAACTATACGTTTAAATGAAGCCGTAATACTGGGTGCACGTTGTCGCCGGCCAATGAAAAACGCGCGAAAACAATACCTCTGAGGCTTCAAAAGCGCTCCCACTATACCTACAATACCACAAAAAGAAAAAACTGCTGTACAACGCGCCACAAGCACGAGGCTATGGCGAGAAGTATCAGAACGAAGTGACGGTAACTGCACTCCGGCTCGATTCTACCCTTTCGCCAGCATGGTTCCCTAGGTCACACCGCGAACTATATTTTTGTTGGATAGAGCGTTGTCGGCTGGCTCCAGATGTGATTGAAGGGTCGAATATTAAAACAGACTCAACGGGAAGGTAGCTGCTTCCTGTTTGTTTGATACAGTTCTCATGCCTCTAGCATGCAACTGAATGCACAGGTGTCGGTCGCCTAACAGCACAAAGGGTCCAGTGAAGTTATTTCACAGAAATGAAGCGTCGTCTCCTTTACATGCAGTGAGCAAGCCAGCGTCGAGGAGCCACGCTAGAGATGTACTCATCAAGGGCACACAATTCGCATTTCCTGCCACAGGCCGCAAGAAGACACACCAGTTTTCAAGAACATCGAAGAAAAAAACAGCAGCAGGCGGTGCACACTTGTCTGCACAAGCATATTCCGACAACCAGGCAGGCTGCAATGTCACAAATTTATGAGAACTAGCACCGAACATCACCCACCGGTCACAAGATCGACTTCACCATGTGAACCGAAAGGCAAATCGAGGACTATATGAGATCTTGATGTCCGTGGGACGGTCCTGCTGCCCGAGAAAGAGAAGCGACCACGAACACACAAGATAGGAAAAGAGCAGTCACAACTTCTGGCAGCGGCTAACATTGGTGCACCATTGGCTGCAGATTGTGGTGCATCGGGTCAAACGCGCACGACGAGTAGAGGAGTCCCGGTGATGGATAGAGTCCAGGTTCGGTCTTCACAGTCATAGTCGGCAGGTCGTCCAGAGGAGATGGCCTCTGCTGCTGACTCGGGTGGTGGTGACCAGTTTGCTGCGAGTGATGCTGGAGTTGCTGGTGGTGCTGGTGGTGCTGCGTCTGTTGCTGCAGGTAGGCGAGAGCCGTCAGGTCGTCCTGCAGGTGGTGACCGGGTAGTGACGGGGAGAGCCGCTGCATGGGCAGCGCCGTCTGGTGTGGAGTAGCGACGCCCATGCACATTCCGGGCATCAAGGGTGGGCTCGAGCGAGGAGTGCAAGGCACCGAGTCGCCACCGCTCAAACGTCCTCCGCTGTTACTCCTACGTCAAAAGCAAGATTTACAAACAGTCAATTGATGTGAGGCGACCATGGAGGAAGGAAACAACTTAGGAGAGGCACTTGCAATTCCCAATGCATTGGAGAAAGTGTGGCGGAAGTAACGTCAAAATTTAGGGTTAGCCAAGTCGGGCCATTATTAGCAACGGCGACGCTGTTGCTATGAAAACTCGGGCCACTAGCAACAGCGTTGCTAAGGGCCCTAGGTACGTGAGCGTCGAGGAGAAAGAGAATGCGGAGGGTAAAGGAGGAGGAGAGACGTTGCAGCATCCGTTCGCGGTGCGGCCGCGCCGGCCTCAAAAAAATGACGTCAGGGCCTCTCCTAAGTTCTTTCCTTCCTCCATGGAGGCGACAAAAAATAAACACACTACAATGCAGTTCAATCAAAAGCAGTATTATCTCGGCTAGCTATTATCTCGGATATTCAACTCTGGTTTATGAAATATACAACTTACAATTGTCACACAGAACATTCGACGCGTGCGCACCTTCAAATATGTTCAGGACGTACGTACACACGCATAATGACATCTTTCAGGACGTACGTACACACGCATAATGACATCTTTACTACCTTTAAGTACCTATCCTGTAGCTATGTACGTTTGTCACCGATAAGCATCATGACGTGTCACTTCTATAATATTTTAAGGAGATAGCCTTTAATGGCTCATGCTTGCGGATCGTGTCCGTTGTCCGTCCATCGGTAACGCTTTTCTTCTCACATTTACCCGGTTAGACGAAGAGGGCGTATGTGGGTTCTTCGTTTAAACCACACTCACTAGCAAAATAGCTAGAACAGAAATTACATACCGCAAAGTATTCTGTGATTGCTTAGTTTCGTGAGTTGGTTCCGAACGATGAGCGTCAAATGTTCTGCAAACACAGAACCTAAGCGACGCGATGAGCTTAGTGTTCCTATATATCAGGAGTGTCCCACAGCTCACGGAGCTATGAGGTGCAACCCGGCCAACTCCAAACGTTAAGTCGTCGTTCCGAAAGCATGCGCCACCTTCAGGAGTCATATTTACCACCCCAGGTAGCACCGAAACATTACAGCAATGTTACATTCCTTGTTTCAGCCGACCGTTATTTTGACGTTGTTAATGTCCGTTTAGCAACGTTACATACAAAGGTTAGTATAGTGTTTCAGTAAACATTTACACGACATAAATCTAAAATATATACAATGTAACATTCTTGATAATTACAAAGCAACCTTTCACGAGCTGCGCCCACCCCTTGCATTGGTACACAATTTTCACGCTTTGCCAACACCACAATACAGCACAACTCCTACACTTACCTGTGTATAGCATAGGTTCAAGATTCTTTATCCATCGCGAAAGCATGTCCCATGAGTAATAGTAGCGAATGGATAATAAAGACCCATGAAAATAATAGGGCTATGCAAGCACTCCGGAAGGCATAACCTCAAAAATTTTGTTGCAAAAGAGTTATATTTAAAAACATGTCTAATAGAAGAAATGTTCAAAAGTACTGGGACACTGTGTTTAAAATATATTTGCTACATTGTTTTATAGTTTCTCAAGGTGCTCCCGTCGGGCGTTCAATTAGTAGTAGTAGTCACTTTACTGAAGCGCAACACTAAGGTTACATGGAATTTAGAACGCGCTTTCCCTTCCCACAACGAATGGAGAACGAGTTCTGGGAACGACGAATTTTGGTTTATTTGTACTCATTGCATAGGACTGTTTCATTTTTCTGATTTATAATTATTATGTCTAATATTTTTTTAGTCGATTCGAGACGCTTTCCTTAGGGTCACGCAGGAATATCCCCACACCTTGGTCAAAGTGGGGCTTCATATTGTGGTAGCTGTATGAATGAATGAATGAATGAATGAATGAATGAATGAATGAATGAATGAATGAATGAATGTGTATGTATGTATGTATGTATGTATGTATGTATGTATGTATGTATGTATGTATGTATGTATGTATGTATGTATGTATGTATGTATGTACGTACGTACGTACGTACGTACGTACGTACTTTTGACTATTGCGTCATTCATTTGTTTGTTTGTTTGTTCATTCATTCATTCATTCATTCATTCATTCGTTCGTTCGTTCGTTCGTTCGTTCGTTCGTACGTACGTACGTACGTTCGTACGTACGTACATACATACATACATACATACATACATACATACATACATACATACATACATACATACATACATACATAAGTACGTACATACATACATACATACATACATACATACATACATACATACATACATACATACATACATACATACATACATACATACATACATAAGTACGTACATACATACATACATACATAAGTACGTACATACATACATACATACATACATACATACATACATACATACATACATACATGCATGCATGCATACATACATACATACATACATACATACATACATACATACATACATACATACATACATACATACATGCATACATACGTACGTACGTACGTACGTACGTACGTAGCAAGTCGCATGTACGCGACCGAATGTTTCGCAAACGGTCAAATTAGGGAAACAATCAAATTAGAATTGTCGCGTTGTCCAACGCGGGGCTTAATCATTCCCCAAACATTTTGCACTGCAACGGCAAATTCGGGATATTTTGCAGCCCCAGCTGCCCCTGTCTGACGTCGTTCGGCTGCAGCCAGACAGTAAAAGACAGTAAGCTAAGCTTCGAGCCTCCCACACAGCTCTAGCGATCCTGTTATTCAGCACCACAACGGCATCCACTTTCACCATCGGCTCGTCAGTCGTCGCATCGAGTTCCGCAGGAGAGCCACACACCTTGTACCGGTACGAAGCAAGGTTGGTGCACTGAAGCGCTGTTTAAGCGCTGGAACTCAAGTGCATTTGTTAGTAGGCTTTCGGTATTTTTTTTTCCTTGCCTTCTTTTTCAAGTTGTGAACTGCCCCTCATTGAATGATTGATTGATTGATTGATTGATTGATTGACTAATTTGATTTCAGCTTTGTTCACAGCATCATTTCTCATCTCCCCTTTCTCTAGTTTCCCATTTTCCGCGATGATATCACCTGTCTTATTTTGACTGGCTGATATAACGCACTTCCCGCTTTTATACCTGAACCATAAAAAAGGCGGACAAATTAATCACCCATGCTATTGTACACATTAGGGAGTGCAGTCACCTAAACCGAAAAGCACGGGGGAGTAATTCCATTTATTTGTCTTCAAGTTTATGTTCTTGATCAATGCGAAATCGAAGAATTTTTCATCGAACCTTTTCTCTCTCGAGTCACACATTTATCTTTCCTCCTTCTCTGCTTTAAGGGCTCCGTTGCTCGTTGTTATGATCGTTGGGCTCTCCACATTTCCCCCGCGCCAGAAAGACAATACCAAGCCACTACGCAAATACCACTGCGCAAAAACGGACGGGCAGATTCCGCTGTCCGGAAGAGCCAGGCGCCAGGCATGTACTCGATCACGCGTTGCGCAAGGGCGCAGTGTCGAGTTTCAACCGAGAGAACGGACGGCCTCAGAGAAAGGCGCGCTGCTTTCGACATCCGTACCACGCGGCGAGCTACGCACGCGGTCCGGGGCGGGCCCGCCGATCCTGCACACAGTCCTGTGGAATTGTTCCCTCTGATCGCAAAATCCCAGAAGCCCGTCTAACTAGGCTGCTTTCTACCATGGACGTCAGGAACAGATGGACCACGCCCACTCGGTCGGCGCGAATTATTAGCAGCCCCAAATACGCAGCTGAGCACTTTTCGGCGACAGGTGACTTACCCGCATCAGTTTCGTAATCCCGACTGAAATGGCGGTGGTGGCTGAAGACGAAAAAGAAAAGTGGCATAAATAATCGCGATTTACTTCAAAGCACCACGAGTTAAAAGAATGCATCCAAGTATGCGAATGTTCTACTCAACTTAGAAAATTTGAAACGTCCGTGGCCGCTTATTGCCTAATTGAATAAAGAATAGCGTCCTGTTAATAAAGGCCGCATACATTTGGACGCGTGACGCTTCTAGAATACGGGCCCGAATGCAATATTTAGAACTTTGAATAAGGCATATTGTGTCTTATGGTATGGTATGGTATGGTATGGTATGGTATGGTATGGTATGGTATGGTATGGTATGGTATGGTATGGTATGAGTATGGTATGGTATGGGGGTATGGGCATGGGCATGCGGCGTTTCACGCACCGAACATCGAGATGGGCTGAGGAATGCCGTTAAAGAGGGGCGTAGATTAATCACTACAAACCTGGAGCGCTTCACCGTCCAGTGACGGTAACACGCGAGCCTTGCTTTCAGTGTCCACCCAAACGGGGCCCCCACGGTCGGGATCAAGCTAGCGTCCTCAAGCTCAGCGCGACGGGGACTTCTAAAAAAGGATCGGGAGAAATTCGAAGCATAATAATAAAAACGGTAGTGTAATAAGAGTGTTTCTAGCAAATAAGCGGTATCACAGCGCGCGTCCAAGTACGCAAAAATGGAGACCCCTCTCCAAACTCCGAGACAGAAAGTTGCCCACTAAGGACTTCAGCAGCGAGATGTGCAGGGCAAGGAGTCATCGCACTCGTTCCTCTCGGCGCCACTAGAACAACCCTGCGCGTGTCCTGTGTCTTCTTCTCTTGTGTGTGTCTTCCCGTGCGCTTTATCTTCAGTCAATTTACAATGCACCATCTAGCCCAACTTCAAGTTTTGTTAGAACAACCCTGCTGTAAGCGGCGCAATTTTAACCTGCTACACGCGTCAGAAGGTTAGTATATTGATTACAAAAGCATTATTTCTCGAGTGACATTCTCTCCTTGCTTCGTTCGCTCACTCGATGGAACCGCGGTCTTTAACGGTCACTCTGCGCCCGGTCGTGTACCCTGGTTCAATATACAAAGGTCGTCTACGGCACGTGTATGGCATGGCTCGTCTGACGGTGGCCGCTGGCCGAACGCCAAAAAACAGGCCCCGCGCGATAGCATCCAGTTTCTGTGAAAACGAGATAGGTATTACATGTTTTTGTTTTTGTTTTCTCCCAGTGCAGCTTCACTGTTCGGCCGATAAAGGTCGCTGCTATCACAGGCCATATAAAAAGGCCATGTAAGGCGCAACATGCAGGCTTCCTGAGGCCAAGTTTCAAGGTGTATCACCAATGCTTTTATCTGGCCGCTCGGCGTGCAATGAGTGCACAGTATTGTGCCCTCACCTATACATCTTACACCGTGCTTGTGACTCAGCGCTGGTCATGTGGTCTACACGGACTCAGGAGCGGGAGTTTCCGTAGGTCTTAGAAGGAACAGTCCTTCGTCATTTTACCGATACCTACCTTATGTCTCAACTTTAGGATCCTAAACACTATTCAATGACTCCCATTGTTTTGCCGTTATTTAGTAGAACCACAACCAGCTCCATTCGTAAAAGCAAGCAAAATTGTCGGCCAGAAGATTCTCACTTCTTTTAATCTTGGTCTTGCCAGCATTTCTATTTTAAAAAGAACGGGCAAATGAAAAATGTTGATGGTTCAGGGCGCACCTGAATATATAACAGCAGCAAAAAAAGAAAAAAAAAGAAAACTTGCTAACAATATCGTGGACGTGGCGCGATTTCCTGCCGTGGCAGTTGAATATTCGACTTTGTTTTCGCTGGAGAATTAGAAAATACATAATTACAGGATTTTCAACGCCACACACACACACACAAAAGGAAGAGGGCACCACGGGCGCTTACTCCAAACGTTTAATCAATCTGTCCTCTCTTTTTTGTGTGCCTGCATTGCGTTGAAAACCTTATAATTATGTCTGACAATTAACTAGTTAAACAGTTAACTCTCTTAATTAGAAAAGAAAGCGCGAATCTTCTTCGGTCATCTGTTTCAACATGCTGGCCACAAAAGCGACAGCGCTCGAAGCGCCTCGTCGTAATAGTGGTGATGGTGATGATAATAATGATAGTGCCAATGGCGATAGCAGTTATAATGATAGCGGTAGCTGTGATACTGATAGTGCTTATGATTATGGTAGTACCGACGGCGATGAACATAGTATTCATATTGGTGGTGATGATGACGATAGTTGATGAGGATAGCGAAAGTTAGAGATAGTGATGATGATAGTAGTTATGACGATGTTGTTAGTGATAGTTGGTGCGGCTTCCGCCATCTCCACTCTTAAGCAGATTTAAGCGCAGTCCTTAACATTTATTCCCCTTTCTAATAAACTGTCTGCATAATTGCATTATTTCACATTTGTTAACACAAGAAAAAATAATCCCTTACGCTTTTATTGGTGCCATGTAGCTGTTCCTGACATATTTTGCTCCTAGGGCAAGAAAAAAGTCGTATGCGGCTGAGACAATTAAATTAAGAATTTTACTACCACTCGATAGGAACTACATCAAAGACTGGTTGACCCCAGCTTCGAAGCGGATGTATGTACACGTGTGCCAAGCATCATACCTGTTAACATGCTAACTTTGTCAAACGTCCCGCATTTTACTCGACCAATTGGTCGTCCATGATCAGAGATGATATATTATTCGCAGCCGCGCCCCCCGCCTTTTGTCAGCATGGCAACACGTGCTTCGTGAGTGGTACGTCGTCTAGCATTTCCATCCGTCTACACCTCTCCTCTACGTCGCCGTCCCCTACCTCGGTTTTGTTTGTTGCTCAGCTTCCTCTCATTGTGTTGGAATCAGCGGCAGCAACAACAAAAACGCAAGGATATCCGTACACGGCAGTCGTCCGTCCGTCGGCAGACAAACCACATGGCTGGCGCCGGTTGCGCGTCAAGTCGAAGGCAGTCCAGTACCACACGCCGCTGTCAGGTGCTAAAGGTAGTTTCGGATGACGCCTCCCTACTCATGGCGCGGACGCCGGCTGCAGAGCGGAAATGATGGAAAGAGTGAACGGGCGCGCCATAGTCCTACCTATGCACGCCGTGGCGGCGGCGGCTCCCCTTGTGCATCTTACCTTACACCGTCGTACAAGGTCCCCAGGAAAGAAGGGGTGGAGAGAGAGAGAAGAAACTCTCGCCTTTTGTTCTTTGTTCCCTCATTTGTTTTCACCTTTTTTTCTGCTTTGTCGCTGGTTCTTTCGTTTTGTGTTGTTTTTTGCTCTCCGTTAGGGGGCGGCTCCGTGCGCACACACGGGTGTGTTTGTGGTTGGTTGGCTGTTCCAGGCCTGTTCTCGGGTTTTCGCCGGCGGCGTATCGGATGCCAGATCCGGTGTTGTTTTTCCCGCACCGCCGCGGCGCGGGCTGACCGAACCAGGGTTGGGATATGTAAACGTACACGTCGAAAGCGGTACATGTACAGCTAACGACGTTCAATGCGAGTATGCACGTGCAGCGCGCCGGGAGCACGGTGGTGACGTTTCTTTTTTTTTATTATTTGTTTTTATTTTTGCAATATTGGACAATGGAGAAGCAAGGTCAGGTGATAACGACGGGTTATGAGCAGGGTAGAAGACAACCGAAAATTGTCACTAGCAAGAGCTAGATTCCACTCTTTCAAAACAGCGTTTATAGAAAAGGGTTACGATATGAGGACTTTTGAATTTTGTGATGCACTATACATGCAATCTGCTGATAAACGTGGTGATAAAAGAACGGCATATGCGTAGTCAAATGTAACAAAGAAAAATAATGACTCGACTACTTCATTTCCTGCGCTCGCAAGACTGTGAAACCTGGACAGTAGTTTAAAAGCCCAGGTGCCCAGATCCTAAATCAATCGATAGAACCTTCCACTACCGCGTCCGTCCAGCCATAGAGTGCGCTTTACGTCTTCGCAGTGCAGCAGAATAAATCCAAAACATTTTTCCATACACTACAGGAATCAAGCTGCACCCGTGAGAAAAACTACTAAACTTAAGCGTAAAACTTGTACTGTAATAAAGGAACTCGAATCAGTAAAACTCTAAAAGGGGAAATGTCTCTTCACACTACATGGCGATATGTCATACGCATCTAGTCAGAATGGCCGAGTGGTCTAAGGCGCCAGATTTAAGCTCTGGTCCTCGAAAGAGGGCGTGGGTTCGAGCCCCACTTCTGACACTTCTGTTTTTTTATTGTGAGCCAATCTAGTACTGGCGAAGCGTATTAGTTCTAACGCCATACTTTAGGCAGAGCTAAACGAGAAGCCGCAAGTGTTACGAAGTAGGTGGTAAGTAGCGGGCGGGTGAGGTTGAAATATGCTCGAGGAACGCCGGTTTTTAGGAAGGAAGCCGGTTGCGTGTGTGTGTGTGTGTGTGTGTGTTTTTTTTCGTACAACGCATTCGCTCAGCTAAGGCTATGATATGTCAGCTGCAACCCGTTGGTGCCCGACAAGCCTCTCGGTGTCATACGTGCTAACAGCAGCCTGAGGTCCGAGCAAGGCGCAGCACATTTCCTGGGCCGAATTGCCCCCTCAGGTAGCCCCTAATATTACAATAACGTAAAATTATTCGGAAACCTTCCAAAGCTTTTTGCGTTAATCTACAACGTTATCATAAATGTAAAAAAAAAAAAACGAGTAAATAACGCCAAGCATTACTTATGAAAATTCACAAAAACTTTTAGGTCAGAACGCTATGCTAAAACTGTGCTCAAAAGTTATAATACTGTTCGCATCATCGTTACGAAGTAAAATAGCACATTTATTCCTGTCCAAATCGCGCTTTCTTAGCAATTATAATATATAGTAGCAGAACTCATACTTTAAATCACTGCTCCAAATATGCTGCTTAAACGCCCCAGTTTGGTTACGTAACGATTATATCGCAGTTTCATACGCAGCGTTTGAAAGGCGCTGCAAATAAAAGAGGTACAATGATAAACATGCATTAACATTTCGCTCCAACAAATTAATATCGTTAGAGGGTTTCCGTGTTGCCTAATTTAGTACTCTACTGCAAACTACGGCACTGCGAACCTATCGGACTGTGCCGTTATTAATTCAACTCAGCTTTCCCGCCCACATGACACAGCCAACTGGAAACACTGGACTCTTCCTCTCCACATGCCTTCTCTCTGTCTCGGATCTCACTCCGGAGTTTCATTCTATGCGGATACCTTTTCAACCGCGCTGCACGGCTGCGGTAGCACCACGTTTTTAGAAGTTGTAAAATGCCCGGATAAAATTTATCTTCCTTGTCTTGCGACCTGTAATTCATCTGAGGTGTGGCCGCAGCCCAAACGCGTGTTACGGAATCAGAATACGGAACTTACAATAAAAGTCTTCATACCAAGTATTCACTCTTTCAAAACTGCCCACACCTGAGAGCTACGTCGATATTAAGCCCTACGCGAAACAATAGAAATTTGACGATGACAAAGACACGACTCCGAATAACGTATTGTACAAAATAGCGAAATTGCTTCAACTAGAGGGCTACGAAAGTGCCATTAAAGCACAAGCAGAGCGCATGCAGTGCTTGCGAGCGACAGACAAGTAGACAGAAATGAAAAGTAATCATAGTAGCAATAAATAAAAACGGGCGGACGGACTGATTATAAGAGCGTTCACATTGAAACGCTGTGGTGGCAGTTTGCACTATGCTCATCCATTGTTAATTTAAAAAGCGCGAACAGGAAGACACAGGAGAAGATAAAAGGAAGCCACAGTACAAGCGCTGACTCCACAACTCAGCCTAAGCCTTTAATCCAAGGCCCAGATAAAAACAAATATGACGAAAACGAAGCAATCACGTGAACCTGCTACACAAAAAGTCACTGAAAAAAGAAATCTCTTTGTGCTTGAAAGAGCAAGAGAACTCTTGCTGACACACTTATTGTCCCTTGAAATAAAAAATGCTTTAACTATCTCTCTCGTCAACTTTTCTTAGTGGCGATACAAAATCCTAACCTGATCAAACATGGGAGTACACTTCTACTTCTCCTTCCTCATTGTTTCACAGGAATGACAATGCGAGACCAGAAATGTTTTGTCCTTGCCACTTTCCAAGTTGTTCCGGCGTTCCAGTTCGCGCTGTTTAAATTAACAATGGATGTTTACCAACTCGCCCAAGAAAGTATCTTGGTTGCACTATGCTCGACTTCTTGTTTTTCTTATTGCTGAATGTTGGTGAAAACCCACCAACTCATTCATCATTTCAGTTACTAACTTTTTTTATTTCTACTCTTCTGACATTGTTTTCTGCTTTTCAACCACCAATTTTCCAATCGCTTTCTGCTAACTTGTACCGCAGATTCATCAACCCCACCACTCGTGACGCTGAAACCGTGCGATGTCAGTGCACGTTAAAGAACCCCAGGTGGTTGAAATTTCCGGAGTCCTCCACTACGGCGCCTGTCATGGTCTGAGTCGCTTTGGGACGTTAAACCCCACAAACCAACCAACCAACCTAAGCCATCAGGGGGAGAAACTGCGCCTGCATCGACCTCCCAGACATTGCACATGTGTAATATTCTTTTTAAAAAAATTGTAGCTGCGTATTCTACCTAGCTTCAAAAAGATAGGCCACTACTGCCCTGGCTGCTGTATCAAGGATGTGGTCTGCGCATTCCCAAATTCCGGCTCAAGGTGACTATCTGATCATGATTGTCATTAGCGCTATATTAACGAAGGCCGAATGCAAGGCACCGGCGTGAGGCGTACGGATGCGCGAGGCTATATTTAGGCTTTCTGCAGGCTCGGCTAGATGGCTAGAGCGCCCAGGATTCTGGGCGCTCTGCATGCATTGGCACATTACTAAGAAGTTTTCAAATTGTTACAATGTAGAGGATGACGGCACACAAGGCGCAAGAGGCAAAATTTTAGTCTAAACAGCGACAAATACGAAAGACGACACACAGATAAGGCAGTATTATTTTTCTTTTTTTTTTTTGAAGGAAGGAAAAATGATAATCTTGCCCCTTGTAGCAACCGAATCAAACAATACAACAATGTGGAAAATTAGGCAAAGCTTAAGTCATCATTAACTGAATGCAGCAGCACTAGGAGCTATGTTGCCGCAACAGGCTTCTCTGTTGCAACAACGCTGCAACACTGCTGCCCAAGCGCTGTCACTTTTTTTGCTCTTTCTGTGTGTTGTCAGCGCTTAAAACAAAGGTCTCAAGCACGCCGCCAAAGAAGCTCAGTAATGCGGTTCGCCGGCTCCGAAAATTCCCCCTTTGTTCCGAAAGCAGGTTCCAGCTTTGTGAGTCAGCTTTAACATCCAGACTGGTTTGCAAATTAAATAAACTAAAATACCTCGTTCCCTGAAGGTGCTAACCCCTTACTCTGCGTTAACCTCGGACAGACATCAGCTGCCCTTAAGAGCGATCGCATCCGACCACACACTTTCTTTTTTCATATTGTGTTTAGGGTAGTCGTTTGATCTCAAATAAGTTTTTTTTTTCTCTCCCCTCGTGTACCACCTACGTATAATGTAACCTAAATCAGACTCACACACGTGTGTGTGTGTGTGTGTGTGTGTGTGTGTGTGTGTGTGTGTGTGTGTGTGTGTGTGTGCGTGCGTGCGTGCGTGCGTGCGTGCGTGCGTGCGTGCGTGCGTGCGTGTGTGTGTGTGTGTGTGTGTGTGTGTGTGTGTGTGTGTGTGTGTGTGTGTGTGTGTGTGTGTGTGTGTGTGTGTGTGTGTGTGTGTGTGTGTGTGTGTGTGTGTGTGTGTGTGTGTGTGTGTGTGTGTGTGTGTGTGTGTGTGTGTGTGTGTGTGTGTGTGTGTGTGTGTGTGTGTGTGTGTGTGTGTGTGTGTGTGTGTGTGTGTGTGTGTGTGTGTGTGTGTGTGTGTGTGTGTGTGTGTGTGTGTGTGTGTGTGTGTGTGTGTGTGTGTGTGTGTGTGTGTGTGTGTGTGTGTGTGTGTGTGTGTGTGTTAGAACGCGGCAACGGCATCAACAACGTGCGCACATGCACCCAGCTTAAAAAAAGTTCATTTTTATAAAATCAAGACATAACATGGTGCCAGAAGTGGGAATGGCGCCGTTCACCGAAAATCTGGCAAAGCCGCTGTGAGCGACAAATCAGGAGCATGACGCTAGAAGACGGTAACTTGCATCTGAAATGGCCGAGAACTACCTGGAAGTAGGGTTGTCTGACATAACGTTTGGCAGGAGCTGCCAACTCGGGCCTCTCCTTTCATATTAGAGGGCGATATCAAAATCACCCTGCCAGGACCTTTGAATACACGTTACCCCTTCAAGCTCATTTGTTTTGTTTTGTTTCTTTCAGAAATAACCGTATGTGACGTAAACCGATATGTCATTTTAGCAGCTCTCGCCGAGAAGTCTTCAAGTGGCGACTGTTTAGTCTTTAAACAGAAGGAAGCACGTGCCGCTTTCTTTTCCCACTAAGAATTAAAAACTGTGGCCACAGTTTTTCAGTCCGAAAAAACTACAGAAAATTTTCTGATGTTACGACAGAATTTCTGTGCGGTTTTTGACGGGAAACCTGTTGTGACAACAGAACTTTCTGCGGTAACATCAGAAATTTCTATAGTTACAACAAAAAAGTGCTACAGAACTACAGACAACAGAAATATACTACAGAAAAACTACAGAACTACAGAAAAGTACTGCAGAACTACAGAAAAATCTTATGGTTACGACAGAACTACAGGATATTTTGTCGTATTTTGGACACAGTTCTGTAGTTTTTTTCGACTGGGAATTAACGAGACGAATTGGTTTAATTTCATTTCATTTATAGACATTTGTTGTTTCTGTTTCTTGATTATTTTGTATATATTGTTACCATTGTCATTTCTCCTGTTTTCCAGATCCTGACTCGCCAGGGATGAAAATTTTGTCAATGCGACTCTAGGTACCAGTTATTAATGAGACCCCTGACTAAGGTATGTTGCTTATCCAAATTAGCTACTTCGGGTTGTTTTTGCCCTAAGGCATGCACAGACGGCTTTCACTCAGCCTCAGTTACAACCTGAGAAACGTCTGCGTACAACCACGGAGCTACCAACTCGGCCATTCCACGTGGTGTAACGAATGAAGTCATACACTCCGTCAACCATATAAACGCACGGCCATATCGCCTGACGTTGCAACATCACAAACTTCATGTGACATCAGTCGAATGGGAATTTCCTAGCACCACAACCAACTAAAGTGGACTAATGCTACAGGAGTAATAATCGCGAAACCTGCAAAAGATCAAGTGTCACTGGTAAAATGTCACACTGCGTAAGGGGGGAGGCTTAAGCCTGATATACAAAAGGGTAGGTAGAGTAATGGGAATTGTGGTACGTGCAAGGTAAAAACGCTCAAATTAAGAACCACCTGTTGAGTTCGGTTGAGGTAAAAACGGCCTAAAAGGAATCACAAGACTTTTTTCCTACACGATATCAGGAAAAGAAAAACAGTACATATAGTCCCGCGGCTATGAGAGACCCAAACGTTCGCGAAACGCGGCCGATGCACGTGCACCGCTGGGTGCACGTGCATATATGGATGTCCAAAGAGTGACGTATTCATTTTCCAGTGATGTAAAGATGAGGGTGATTAATTCTTTCCGGAAAAGAATAGCCATCACCACCACTTCTCCAGAGGCGTGCACATTTAGTTTTGAAGACACCATACTACGAGATGGAGCAGAGCGCTGTAGCAGGCCGGCCTCCATATGCATACGCATATCTGAGCACCATCAGCGCTACCCACTAATGCTCGAAGGCTGTTAAAAAAAAAAAGAAAAAAAACAACAACTAACGAACACCGCAATAATCAAAGGGGGTCATAAATAAACGGATCGTATTTCCACGGGACGGGCTTTTCCACCAGCCGTGCTGTCAAGAAAAAAGCAAGGAGACCAATGACAAGAACTATAGTTAACTGCCGGGAGCCACACTTCGCGCTGCCTGCGGCTCTTGCACCCTCTCTGGGCCCACCAAGCCCAAATGACCTCGCCATTGCGCCGTACTTCCTCCTCACGGAGATAAGGGGCCGGCAGCTGTCAACAACGCCTTCTTCGCCACCCTGGTTCAACTCCGTTCTACAACCACGCTGCGGCCGCGTGCTCACTCTTCCACCCATCCTTTCATTCCTCTTTTTTTTTTTTTTTTCTGGCTACGCCAGCATGCTTTTAGACATATCAACGCCTCATTGAAACTAGGCCGCCCGATAGATGCGTTAACCAGTGGGACATAGCTAAAACAAAGGTTTCCAGTTGTAATCGCGCAGTCGATTACAGTTAGAGAAACCAAGTGAATAGAGTGTGATCCGTTTAATTTCGGTGTTGTCCGAATATGGCTACGCCCTCCTGCCCGTCGTGGTGCCTTTGTTCCGACGGCTCGTGCTCGACTGGTGTTCCCTGGCTCAAATCCAGGCAGAAGTGCAGCTTTTCGATGGAGACAAATTTCAAGAACACCAATGTGATGTGCAACTTATACATTGCATACATACATTGCCAACTTACTTTTTGAATAGGAGTTCAATAGCAGCCTAATTGCTTTCCAGAAAGACGCGGAAATGTAATGCGATAACATTACTAATTACTCCTCAAAAAAACTAACGACATTACATTAGAATTATTGCAAAAAGTAATGCACTTTGAAATTACTTCCTTGTTTTCACCCAACAAAAATTTCTTAATTTACTGCGCCTCAGGAGCTACTCGGCTTTCTAAACGGCCATCGGAAATTTTGCACAAGTTGCAGAAGGGATGCCCTTGCATAGAGTTTCTTATACTAACTAGAGGGAAAGCTGAGGGCGCTGCACTTCAGCCATCATGGGCGCGCTAAGAATCATGGGCCAGTGTGCTACTTGTTGCGGCACTAAAAACTTCCTTGAGTCTTAAGTAATTGCACAACCATAAATATTTCCAAAACGTTTTTTTCCTTTTAAAGTGTGCCCATTAAGTGCGAAATATTGGCATTTGTGCTGTTCAAAACTAAGCCAATAGGAGAAAGAGCCATCGCTTATATTGGATAAATCCCGCACTGACATGCTGTTCTCTCCCTTTTTGAAATTTATAGTCACAATATTTAATGATAGGACATTATTTACGATAGAACAACGTTTATCTTTGCATTAGTTTTGGCCAAAAAGTTGTAGTTCTGCACTCGGTAGCTCTCCGGCCCATGATGCTTTGAGCGCCCATGGTGGCTGAACTGGCCGTCTGGAAACTCCATGTAAACTCCCATAGATGGCAGCAGAGCTTTCCCTCTAGGTAAGAGTAAGAAACTCTATGTGCCCTTGGCCATGCTGATTAACGACTCTTCTGCATAGTGCAGATGAAGGCAGCCGAGTGTTCTACATATGAGATTTTGCATCCTTCCGTACAATTAGAAAATCATCTAGTCATCGTCGTCGCTTTACTACTGCGATCAATTTGCATGCTCGATGCTTCATGCGGCCGCGCCCTGCTAATTGTGAAGGATCCATCGTACGAGTCACCTTTAAGCATGCAGTGGCAGCAATTTCTTGTTCCTGATGGCATTTCTGCACAGTTGCGCAACACGCTGTTTAACTATCATGTAAAAGCAAAAGCTGACAATTAGTTCGCACACTCGGGTTTGCGCCACACCTTTCATATTACGCAGCTTCCTCAGCTCTCTATCCGAAACGAAATGGAGTCAAACACAGCATTCCCCCTTAAAACACAACACACACATTATTTGGACTTCCTGCCTCCGCCAAACTCCGCGCCGCCGAACATCCTTCCCAGTTATATAAAAAGTTCTCTCTTCTCAATATTTTTCCTCACTCTTCCCGAGAAGCCGAACCACTCGCTAATTCCCGGACACATAATTTATTTACGCCTATATGCAATTAAGGTGCACCTCCGTCACGACACTATCTGTCGACACGGCACCCGTTTCATTTCCCTACCTCTGTTTCTCGATCGTCTCCCCGTAATAAAATTCTAGGGGGCACTTTTGACCCCTGAACTGCGATGAGACGAAATCCTTTATCGCGCGGTGTTCCGAAGCCCTCCACTACGGCACCTCTTTCTCTCTGTTTTCACTCCCACCTTCAAGATCACGCGATAGCGTAAGCTTCCAGCCAACATGTAAACCCCGCTTTAACCGAGCCGAATGAGCGTACCTGCGTGGTCTAGGGATAACGTGAATGCAAGGGTCTTATTGCCAGGCTGATTGCACCCTTGTGAAAGGAGAGGCCCGTCCTGGAAGCTCCTGCCAAACGTAATATCAGGAAGTCCTACGTCCAGTTAGTGTTCGGCCATGTCAGCTGCCAGCTAGGGCCTCCGACGTAACGAAAGCGCTACGTACGGACGGACGGACGGACGGACACGATCCGCTAGCATGAGCCATGAAAGGCTATTCGTCTCCCCGGGGTCTTCGACCAACAGGATACGGCCTTCATCGTCACCGCTCCTAGAAGTGTTCTTTCTCAAATCACAAGAAGATCTTAGAAAGCCGTAAAAGCTAGGCGGGCTTCCCCTCACTTCACTAAAAGGCTAGCTCCGTCTGTAGCAGCTGCAGGAAGATAGCGCCACCGTTTGCCAGTCTCTGAGCGCATATTGCGACGTGGGCACTCGAGACGTTGCCTTCGCCTAGGCTTGCCGGTTATCGTTCTTGCTTTCAGACCATCTATCCGGCAAAAAATGGAGCGATGATTTACCGACACAAACAGCAGGGGCGAGGTAACAGAAGAAAAGTAGTATCAAAATTAATTTTTTTCACCTCTAAATTACAGCTCCAAAGTGATTCCTCACATTACTTAGTTATTTTACAAGAAAATCAATGCATTACATTGTAAATTACTAGCTAGAGTACTGCAATTTATTTACTGCCATGTCTGACGTCCGCGCACACGTTAAAAAACCATAGGTAGCGTAAATTTGGTCGAAAATTGTCCTTCACAGCCCACACTTCACCTCAGTAACTACCAAAGTACTCTTATAGTTACCATAACATAAGAACTACCGCAAATTCCGGGCTATACATGTTTAAATGTTGGCATTTCGCGTGGTGCGGACTATCTACGTGTGCAGACTATACATGCTTTTATACTTTTAGGATTTATTGTGAGACCAAGAGAAGCAAAACAAAATAAACTAAACGCGGTCTAAGCACGGTGCGACATTTTGCCGTGCTAAAGCGCATAGCGAAATCAACTCCGGCATGATATTACAAGCGATATGCAAAGGAATGCTACTCGCGAAATTTTAGTAGCTGGTTTTCAGTTCCTGGGTTTGTGAGCATATGCACAAGTCTTCGATATTCATTGAGGTTCTATGATTGCGAGGAAGACAGCAAAATTGAAAAAGAAAGAGTAATTCCGGTGGGGTGTAGAAATTGCTTCTATGCCGTCTATGAAAGCTCTCCTAGAGTTTTAGTGTTTGACAGTAAAGTTTGCTTGCTGATTGTATACCGTAAATGCGAAGGTAAGCATAGAGACAAGATGAGCGCAGTGTCACAAATGTAGCGTTTATCGCAAACTCAGTGACAAAAAGAAAGCTCTGTAAAGAAAAAACGTAGCAGCGACGTGTTAATTGCGAAATTTATCTGCCGCTACTTGACATGTTCGCTAGTGCGTTTTTACGTTCACAATGCCTCCAGTTTATTTCTAGGATTGAGATAAACTCTTCAGTTTTTAGTAGCCTTCGCTATGCCTTGCTGAGTAAATCAGTCAAATGATTGGTTGACTTCTCCAAACCCCGATGCAGTTTTCGTTATGATTATCGTCAAACCGATTAAACGAACTTAATTCACGTGACCTCTATATGACCATAGCTTTCCATGTTTAGGTTCACGTATACACCGTCTGATCACAATTTCCACTGCAAAGATCCATCATAGCTCTATTTATATTCACAGAAGTGCAATGCAGACACTGGGCTGGCATGCGACTAAAAGCAAAATACAAAAGAAAATAGACAATAACGAAAACAAACTATGAAGACCTGGGCACGGCACTAGCTTCGAAAATGGGTATCAGACGAAGATCGAAGTATCGGCCCTAGGATCTACACCAGCACTCACACAAAGCGGCAGAGTTAATTACCTTAACACTTAGAAATGCGCCCTCCAATAGGCATGCAGTTCGCTACCACCATTAGAAGCGGCGGCTGCTTCCACGTCACGACAGACCACTGAAAATAGTCACCGCTATCGAACAGTCGTTCTCTTCTGCACATGTACCAGCACAGTGATGCTAGTTATGCTGTTGTCTTACTTCGAGGAGAGCAGCACTGTTATTAGTTTCGTAACTACAACTTTCAACTCCATTAATGCTACTTTTAATTGAATGGGCTGCTATGGAAACTAGCAGCCGTTTATATAACACAGCGCACAGAAATGTGGCCTTTAGGAACGGGATCGAACCCATGACCGTCGGAACAGCAGCCGACCCCCTATCTCACTGAGCCACCGCTGTGGAACTACTTTTCCAGCTATCTGTTCTGTCACTGTAGTGTTCATACCGCCTGTTTACTGGAGTGTAGCAGCATGCCAATTCTTGCACCATTAATAACTATAACAAAGATGTGGCGCAGCATTGCCTGTTTTTGTAAATAACTTGTTTATTGCTTCAGGGCATAAAGGAATATGTAAAAAGAAATTGAAAGGGGTATTAAATGAAAGAAAAAAGTTTGGCTGTTCTAATAAAGCTCAAGCGAGAACGATGATAAGGCCCTTGCATCCAAGTAATTTAAGAAGATGGGTTGTTCGGCGAAAGGCCCACTGCCGTCAGGTGCCGAATTCTCGTCGGCTTCTGTGCCGGGCAAAGCCACAACAAGTGGTGAATATCTGCCTCATTGTTTTGTGATTTGCAAACAGGACATGCTAGATGTTGATATAGCCATCAGTATTGAGGCCATGTTCGTCGCAGTTGCCGTGGCTGCCGCATTTCGTAAGGCACAGCGTAGTGTACCCAGCGCCTGAAAACCGCCGCCGCCGCCGGGCGTAGTGACAACTGCGCATCCTCTCTTGCATCTGGCCTCCCATTCACCCTCGCTATCGGACGAATGCGCGTTTAAAAGCGTGAGCGGGGGCGGGTGATGGAGCGTACATCTCTGCGAAGCACTGAAGAGGGAGGCATGCGGCGCGATTAGATATAGGACCGAAGAGAGCAGACACACCACAGTCGAGAAGCAAGGAGCGACCGTCTTAACATTTTTTTTTTTTTTCTGTTCAACTTTTTTCAGAAGGCGAAAACGGTCGTACGTCTTCGAGGAGGTCGGCAAGGCTCTCTCCACTGCCCTCGACCGCTCGCTGTCCTTTGACGTATACGGCCTGCGTACACCAGCGATTCGTAGACTTGGCGATGCGCGTTCGAACGAACTAGGCAGAGTTGGAACCATAGCTATGAGAATGCGTTCAACAGATGCTTTCTTCGTTGCGATACTATTACAACACTGCATCGCTGATACAGTCCTACAGCACGCCGCAGAAAAATAATTCAGTACCCTCGACAAACTGCTTCAATTTGCTCATTTAATCGGTCGAATGTTCTCAATCATTTTGCCAGAGCCGAAATCAGTTCCAAGTACGACTAACCTGGAACTTTAATTTCAAAGCCCTTGATTACGGCGTAATGTCATTGCTTTCAGTAATAAGTACAAAAAATAACAATGATTCGAATATATTCAGTTCGATTATCTTTAAAAAATCACGTGAGTTACTTAGCAGTCACTCAGACGTGCGAATAAAGATCGTTGATAAGATGTCCGTCCTCCGCTCACTTTTCCATCAACTGTTTCTGCGAGAGCTCCTGTTGTTGATTACTTGTTTTGTTAATTGATCTCCTTTTTCGTTATGCAATTCTTAGATATACATTGTTAAGTAGAAGAAAAGGCCGATAGATATATTGAAAAGAAGATGATCTATAAAGGTGGCGTGGCAGGAAGAGCTAAGCCTGGAAGATAACACAACATATTTGGACAAAGATCTAAGGTAGAACAGGTTCAAAAGAAAAAGGGCTAATTATAGGACAAAGCGAAGGGCGGTCAACGAAGAGAGCGACCCTATTTAGAAAGAAGACAAAGCTCTCACAAATTAAGATTTTTTAATAATGGCTTAGTTGAGACGAAGCGCCAGATACGGTTCGTTGTACAGTTCTAGCTAAGTGTTCTACGATATTTTACTATTAAAGTGAACAACACAGAACCCAGTGGCTAAACGCGCGCAAGCCAGGACATCAGGCCCTTCATGAATTGATATTTTTATTTCATAAATTCTATCTACCCACCGCCATTGTTGAAAAAAAAAAAAGAAAACAAAGCTTGCGCGTGTGATGTATTGCTTTGGAAGAACAATCGTCGCGAGGCCGCTGTGCGTTCCTCATGCTTCGTGCAGACTATGTATGGCCTGTATGGCCCGTGGGATCCGAGCGCCGGCTAGGAGACGTATTAGCTCGTCACGGTTCTTCGAAGCGATCAAATCGAAGAGGTCAGTTTAATAATGCTCGAAAGACGGGGAGCAAGTCGGTACCGTGTGCGCGCCACCTATTCAACCTTCGCTCAACTTAGGCCCTACGCGCTCACACGTGAGTTTTCCCGCCAGCTATATGCGTACACTGCTCCACTCTACAGAGTCCCTCTAAGCTACGGATCGAGACGCGTGCGATTCACCAACCCTCCAGGACAATACCATTCAGGTCTCCCCTTGTTCTCACGCTCGAAATCCCCGCGCCACTGCATACATGCATCTCTCTTGGTGTTTATTGCTTTCCTTGTGGGCGTTTTAGTGCCGAAAACACAGAACGACAAAAGCTTTTCTTGATTTTCTTTTTCGTGCCGCAAAAAGTCCTCTTTATTTTCTGTCTAGTCTCAACTTTCTCGTATTTTTCTGTTTTCCACAACTTTTTTATTTTTAATTTTGAGTAAATAGCGACATTCAAATATGAGCGTTCCCAGTGTGATGCTGATCAATAGTCTGTTTTATTTTATTTATTAGGTAGTACTTCTTAACAATGGTGTTTTCTACAGCTGCCGAGTATAGAGCCATTGTACTTGCCTTTTGGTGAGGCAGGTACTCCGCTTCCTTAAATTTGGAGACGCACTTTTACGGCATATCGCGGCAATGTTAATGACCACCCGGATGCTGATCATTAGTCTGTTTTATTTTATTTATTAGTAAGCATTTCTTCCATAACAATACGATAGCTGCAGACTACAGATACATTGCATTTGCCTTATTTGCTGAGGCAGGTACTCCGCTTCCTAAAATTTGGAGACACACCTTTACGGCATGACGCGACAATGCTAATGATCGCCGGCGCAAATCCGCCCTTGAGGATACTAGTTTACTACACGTACTCTGATACTCACTTAATCACTTCTTTGTGAGCATGTCTTTACCTGGGGGCAACGTATCCGACTCGGAATCCCCAAACATTGTTGGCTTCAGTTCCAACCTCGCGGCAGCTACCGGATCGCAGCTAGGTCACGTCATGTAGTCTCAGTGCTCGGTCATGTCATGCGACAATTGCCACTCGCCACAGGCACACACCCCAGTCGAAAAAGAAATTACATAAGTATTTCGGTTGTCACAACCGAATTTATGTGCAGTTTTTGACAGTGAACCTGTTATGACAACAGAAATTTCTGTAGTAACGTCAGAAATTTCGGTAGTTACGACAGAAACGTACTACATAACTACAGACAAGTACGACAGAAAGAACTGCATACCTACAGGAAAGTACAACAAAACTACGGAACATTCTGCGGTTCAGGACAGAACTACACAACGTTGTATTTTTGACACAGTTCTGTTTTTTTTTTTTTTTTTTTTTTTTTCGATTGGGTTCAAGCTCGCAACGCCACCAACGCCTAATTCTTTGTACGATGCAAGCCTTCAAAACGCACTTAAGTTCGTTCTGAACTCGTCTTTTTATGTTGGAAATGCGATCTGCACGTTCTGAGCATTATTATGATCTTGGAATAACAGTATTGTGCGACCGATTTCCTTCCGCGCTTGAACCAACGCCTTTAGAACGCGAGTGGCGTACCTGAACCGGCATCAAAGAGAACGCGAAGGTTGATTGCTATTCCACCTTCCCACCCGAAATCAGCAACCCGAGTTGACAGCTCCTACCGATAATACGTGTGGTCTAATTACGTCATACACCTCGTCGAAAAATCAGTGCTCGGTCTCGTCCCCGACCAGGTCTGCCAGCGCCACGCCCATGATTTTAATTAACGCCGGATCTTTTTGCATAACGGAGCGTTTAACGCTATTAAATTAAAAATAAACTAAGGGAACAGTCTACAAAACCGAAAACTGCTTCGCTTTTATAAACCTTGCACAATACCGTAAGCAGTTCACAATTTCACATAATACGCGGTGCGTTTCCCCGACAAACATATCGGTGCGACCGAAATATCTAAGGAAAGGGCGGAAATGCACGGTACGCGTGTTTCGAATCGCGAAAGACAACTTCATTCGTGGCTGCTTTCATTTGACTCTTGTTTTTGTTTTTCGTTCCTTTTTTTTAAGACAAATGCTGGTCGCTTTGTTATTTGCGCAGTTGTTTTGCCTTGCCTTTGGTTAATTCTGTAACTTTCGCTTGCCTTTTTTTTTTTTCTCACGCGCAAGAGCGTACAAAAAGAAACAGCGACGACGAGCTCCGCGTAGCTCATCCCGACCTGCCGCCCCCACTGTTGTGTACACCCCTACTTTTTGAAAATTGTTCAATGCGTCCAAAGGGCACGTGAACAGCACGCGCAAGGTAGATTGACTTTTTTGTGTGTTCTTTTTAATTTAGGCTCAGTTTTCGCCTTCTCTCCTCCTCTGTGTGCCGGTTCGATCTGCGCACGCGGGGACGCCATTCTGATGGGATCTTGCATCGATGTCAATGTTCACTACTCACGCCGCTTGAACTCGAAGAATGCAGTCGGCTTGCGCGCCACCCGTGTCCAACTGCGTATGTTTGTCCCGCCTACGAATCTAGCACAAACTCGACGTCCTCGGGACGTCAAGGCTTGGTTTGGTTTGGTTTGTAGGGTTTAACGTCCCAAAGTGACTCAGGCTATGAGAGACGCCGTAGTGGAGGACTCCGTAAATTTCGACCACCTGGGATTCTTTCACGTGCACTGACATCGCACAGCACACGGCTTGAAGTTAGACTAGTTGGTTATAGTTCAGCACAACTGAAATTTGTGAATTTCAGTTATACTGTCCCCAGGACTCTCTCGCACACCAATGGACTACGTAATAGCAGAATGCGGCGTCTACGCTCGTTTTCAGCGTCATAGAAACGTCGTGTACCGCAATCTCGAATATCAATTAATGTTGAGCAATCTACAGGACGGGACTTGTTTAAGTCGCCAAGTTCGCCCTAAAGTCTGTCTTGTATTCTGTTTGCGCTCATGCGATGAATGAGCATTTTTATGTGTAAATGAGGGTCAAACAAATATACCAGTAAGAAATCACGTTAAACTCCTTCTACTGTGTTTCAACTGATGACGACGCCGATTGGGTTTTGCGTAATGAATTGGAATAATGGTATGATGTAACCGGAAATTATATATCAAATCAAATAAGATTCGAAATGTTCCAAAAAAAAGATTTCTCGACATTTACCTCTCTCCCAGCCCGAGGTGAGCGCAGGCACAGCTGTTCTACATTCACTTAATCCTAGAGCAGTGCGCACAACCTCCAAGGGCCCGTACATTACGAATAAAACCTAGGCGGCGTGTGCAGAGTCCCCGCACAGACTACAGGTGCATACTCAGTGATGACCAAGCGTTTCCGGCACTGACAACGAGACGGGGGCTCCAACCGCTTTGAAACAATTCCTCCGGGCTTTCTTTACTCCCCCTAACTGTAAAACGACCGTGTGTTTCCTCTATTTTCTTACAGCATTTAGTTGCATGCGGGACGGTGGCTAGCGGGACGCTTTTCCGAGGGGGCCTGCCGTGGTGAGGCTGCCAAGCGGGCACACCGGGGACAGGAAACGAAGAACCAGGTACGGCGTGGCGAACAATGGGATTCACCACTAGGGGGACAAGTATAATACACATCTGGAGCTTTTATCTCCCGTCTATTATACCTACCCCTCGGTTGAGAAGGGAGTGGGGGAGGAGACGGGTCTCCCACTTAAATTAATAACCCCCCCTCCTGTACCGCACGTCGTACGTGGCAGGGAGCTGTCCTGTCATAGCAGGCAAACATGAAGTAAACATGCATCTGGTTTTTGTTAAGCATTAGTACAGACCTCTTTTCGCATGAGAAGGCTGCGGTATTAAGACAGTTTTGGCGGGCCAGTTTTAATTTAAACAACGCTCCACTCAGCGGGCGCTGAGACACGCATGATCAGTGAACTCAGTGTATAGAAATTGAGCAGAACTTTTTGCTGGGCTAGTCGGTTCATTGTGACTTGAGTGAAACAGCGCGAAAGAAACCCGAAGGCGAAGCGAAGAAGGGACAGGAAAGAGCGCTGACTGACAACTGAATTTTATTAAATGAAACTATCAGTTTTCAGTTCTATCAGTTTTTACCTTTTCCACAATTTCATTTCGTCAGTCTTTATCGGTTTTATACTTGTTTCCTGCTAGCGATGTTTTATCTGTTTTATGGTTTTTTACACCATGTTTGACTGACTGTTTATGTCTTCAAGTGTAACTTTTTTTTCACTTTGTTTTCATCCATTTTCGAATTCAGTTGACTTTTAGCTTTTACCGTTTTTTTTTGGGGGGGGGCTCTTTATTCCATGTTCCTTTTACTGTTTTTGTCATCAAGTTTAACTTCATTTTGTTTTCATCTCTTGTTGAAATCAGCACACTTTTAGCTTTATCACCCTGTTATGTTTTTATCGCTTTTTGGCTCTTTACCGCCACGTGACGTTGACGGCATCTGATCTATTCCACTGCTTTCCTATATATTGTACGAGTTTCGTTCAATAAAAATCAGTTGTCAGTGAAACATGGTGTAAAAAACCATAAAACAGATAAAACATCGCTAGCAGGTAACAGGTATAAAACCGATAAAGACTGACGAAATGAAATTGTGGAAAAGGTAAAAACTGATAGAACTGAAAACTGATAGTTTCGTTCAAAAAAACTCAGTTGTCAGTCAGCGCTCTTTCCTGTCCCTTCTTCGCTTCGCCTTCGGGCTTCTTTCGCGCTGTTTCACTCAAGTTACAGAGATTGAACTGGGCTTTAGCTTGTCCCAGGAGTCGAAGCTTTCGGTTATGTGTAGACTGCCTGCCTCCTGCTAGACGGCCACGTCGGCGAGAGCTTCAGGGCTTCTTTGGCTGACGTCTTTGCATTACGTACCGCAAGCTATTCAGGATCGGCAAGGATATTTGCTGCACGCGGTATCCGCAGTAATCATTTCGAGTGCCTGTGAACATCTGGTTGTGGGAGCTAGAACAATCCGTACCAGGAGTCAAGAAAATTTTGTAGGTGCGTTCTATACATAAAAAACCGCGCAGGCCTCCTCACCACTACATATTTTCGAAAGGAAGAAAAAGAAATATCAGCAAATGAAGCACTGCAAAGGGTTCAGATCGACTGATGAGGTGTGTGGGAAGCTAGGAATAGCACTTTTCCCGAATTGAAAGGACAAAGAATATTTCAGTTTTTCTACAGAACTGAACACGAATTGTTCTGCTAGAAATCTAAAAAACCAGTGAGGAAATGTAATCAAATACAAACCTAATATCTATAAAAAAAATTTCCTTCCTTCTGCGAACGTTCCTACAAAACGAGCAGTCGATTGATATAGCAAAGCGCTATCGACAGCGCTGCGGAAAGACGCTGTAACTGTTATGCTATGAATTGTTATGCTATGAATTGTTATGCTATGAATTGTTATTTAAAAAAAATTCACAACACGGATCTCCATTTAAAGGTCGCCACATGAAGCCAGTAAATTACCTTTATCATTTACTACACAGACAGAAAGATTAAGTTGTTGATAACGGAAAACTGAACTAGCTCCGCATCACGCAAGACGAGACGAGCGAGAGCTGCATATGAGACCAATAAGGTTTACGAGAAACAGCCACCAGAGGTCGCACGTCCAGGCAGAGTTTTCCGAACCTTCCTGGCCCCTGCCGTGTCGCCCAATCTCGCAGGGCATGTATGCACAGTATGAGCGCCTCTGTGCGAATGGATGGAGTCGCGAGGCCGAACTGCCCATCTCGAGCATGCCGAATGTGAATGTGCGACAGGCCATGTCTCTTTATGGTCTCTCTTTCAAGAACAGTCCTGGCTAAAATTTATGACAGGTCTTCTTCAACTTCGTGGCCGTTATTTGAAAGGTATTCTGAAATTTGGCAACCAACTCAATTCTTGCGAATAATTCTGCGCACGTACTGTTTATTGATTCGTTCTGTGAAGCGAATGGAGCGATATTCACATGTTGTTCGAAATTCGAATATTCCCGCACCCCAGATCGAAACACTTCCTACTAAAACTAAGCTTGATTTCTCTCCACCTAGTGCCGACTAAAGGTGAGGACATTGCCGTTCCTACTCATCAGCGACCGGCCATTTCACGTGCCATCTACCTCGTGCCAAATGGTTGCGAGTTAATTTTTATAGGCTGCAAGGATTTATTTATTTATTTATTTATTTATTTATTTATTTATTTATTTATTTATTTATTTATTTATTGATTGACTGAAGCTGTCGACGCGATACCACCGTACAATTTTTGCAGACATCAGGCTACTAATGATATCGCGTTCAATAAATAGCATCATACGGAGATAATGTATTTATTTTCGAGGTTAGGATGTTTGCAGGTCGAGGTAGCAACATGCGGCACAGAATAAAGTAAGGTGATGACCAGGAGACACCCTTTTATTACACTGGATGTAGTTAAGTTTATTGTTATGACGATTGCTGTTATGACGTTAATAAGAGGCCTTTAAGTTTGGTGGGTTGCACGACACGCTGCCGGATCCTCCGGAAACATGTTTTCTTCTTCTATCGCCTAATCTAAACTGCCTGTATAACTAGTGTTGGTAGACACAATATATTAGAGAGCCCTTTATTTTTTTATCTTATTTCTTAAGTTAGCAGCTACCCATGATTGCGGGTAGCTGCCAGTCGAGAGTCTCACATCGTGCATCTCACTTACATGTGTAATACACGCAACTATATTGAGTGACTCTAAGAAAGTGCCTCCATTCCAATCGCCGAGATTCAGTTGTTTTATTTATTTATTTATTCCGTGCACCATACGGGCTCATAAGGTGCTGGATTAAAGGGGGCACACGAACGGTAAATGCGCTAAAATAAATACAGGAAGACGCAAGAACTTAACGAAGAAAAATAAACTATGCAAGAAAGAACAAAGTTTCTGTGGATTTGGAATGAGCAAGCTTCACAACTGCGTTGTCTTAAGACGGATGCGCCGCACCAGAGATCCATATTACAATTATCCGTATACTGCACAAACAAGCGTAAACCCTACTCCGATCCTAAGCTCAGCGACAGATCAGTTTACGAGGAAAGGCCGTGCGTTTTGAAATCGTCGGAGGACCAATGGAGCCATCGACACGTGAATGAACACGCATCGGAGGTCCCATCGTTTTCCACCACGCACAACAAGCACGCATCGATGAACACGCTAGCGAACCAGTTAACCGCAGAAGCCGAAACCACTCCATTATGGGTGCGGTATACGCCCATCCCGCAAAACAAGAACTGACCGCATCTGTCCGGTCTCTCGAACGAATGTGCCGCGCGATACGTGCACGTACGCGGTAGTTCGACCCACAATGCAACCCTTTATCCTAGCCCTGCAGGAAGCCTGTCGCAACCAATATTCAGATAAGTTGCAGTCATAACTCGTGCGGCGTCCGCACCGAACTGCAGATGTTCCTGGCACCGACGACGCCATTTCGCCAGAGCATTTCGAAACCTCAAACCATTCTCTGCACCGATTTACTATCTTTGCACGCTGAAGCGGCGTGGCTTTATACACACGACCTTTCAACGCGCTCGAAGGGATGCAGGCAAATTTTTCTAGTTACGCTTATACATTGAGAAATGCAGAAAGTACGCCGCGTATAATACACCATGGCAGCATACCCGCCTGCAGCGCCCCCTCGCTGTCAGGCATCACGATATCAAAGGGTTCGCTTAGGGGCGGCGCGGGCAATGCGGTTGACTGCGTTCGAAAGAGGACGCCCTGGTTCAGCCGCCAGCCGCCGTTCGGAGCGTGGGTGACGCACAGTGGTCACCCCGTCACCCACTTTTACGCGCTGACCTCACGACAGCAGATGCGCTGTCATGTGATTATGGAGCACACAACTGACAAATAAATTTTGGATCAATATATTTGCACTCGATTCCAGTTTTCTGATATTTATTTGTGGAATAGGTGCTGTAAGCAACATAAAATTATCGCCCTACAATCTTATCTGCTGGCCTTCCTGGTTAGCTCACTTGGTGGAGTGAGACTGCACCAGAAGGGCGGTGGTCCCGGATTCGATCCCCGGACCAATGCGAATTTTTTTTTAACTACGATGTTTCTGATAAAGCTGTGCAGCTTTCCTCTACAACCGTATGCCTGCGAAGCTTAGGTGGATGTCACTGAGTAATTACTCCTCTTGTAATGAAATTATTCAGTTCCTTATATTTTCTCAACGCTGCGGGCGAGAATAGCAAAGTGTAAACGAAAGCAAAAGTGTCGCTGTTATTCGTGTTTCGTAAAATTTTGGTACACTCACACACAAAAAACGGTAACATAAAAACATAACATAAATGGTCCGCATAAAATGGTAACAACCTCGTGAGGCAGCGTTCCTGCCGACGCGGCTTAGCACGGTGCCAAAGGCCGCCGCCTACAGCTGGTGCGCCAAAATAAGCAGCGGGACCCGGAGACAAAGCGGCGCACTTTCTTGATTCTCTGCTGTAGCCACCTCACTGTCCTATCCCCCCAAAACTGCAGGGATGTATGTAACTCGGCTGGTACCCATTTTTAAGGCCGAACACCGTTTCTATAATAAGAAAAACATACGCGGCATAATAGCCTTTACTTTTCTGTTATTCCTACCCACTTTCAGTGAATTATTTGGATTTGGAATTATTTGGCTCAAGAGAAGCGAGCGTCAGCAAGCTCTTTCGCTGAAACTGCTCTGGAAAAACTAACTTATCTAAAAAAATTGTTAGATCGGAAATTCATCATCATCATCATCATCAGCCTGATTATACCCACTGCAGGGCAAAGGCCTCTCCCATATTTCTCCACTTAACGCGGTTCTGTGCTAGCTGCATCCACTTGACCCCTGCGAACTTCTTAATCTCATCCGCCCACCTAACTTTCTGCCGCCCCCTGCTACGCTTTCCTTCCCTTGGAATCCAGTTTGTTACCCTCAGCGACCATCGGTTACCCTTTCTTCGCACTACATGTCCTGCCCATGTCCATTTCTTCTTCTTAATTTCTACTAGAATGTCGGTAACTTGAGTTATTTCTCTGACCCACTCTGCACGCTTTCTATCTCTTAATGTTACCCCTACCATTTTTCGTTCCATAGCCCTCTGGGTTGTCCTCAACTTAAGTAGAACTCTCTTGGTTAGCCTCCACGTTTCAGCCCCATAGGTGAGTACAGGCAAGATGCAACTGTTGTATACTTTCCTCTTGAGCGATACCGGTAAGCTGCTACTAGTCATAATCTGCGAGTGCTTGCCAAATGCGCTCCATCCCAATCGTATTCTTCTTGTTATTTCCTTTTCGTGGTCCGGGTCTGCGGTTACTACCTGTCCTAAGTAGACATATTCGCCTACTACTTCCAGTATTTCGCTACCTAATGTAAACTGCTGTTCCTTCTCGAGGCTGTTGAACATTACCTTAGTCTTCTGCATATTGATTTTCAAGCCTACCTTTCTACTTTTCCTGTCTAGGTCATCAATCATTATTTGCAGTTCATCCCCCGAGTCGCTTAGCAAGGCAATGTCATCAGCAAATCGCAGATTACTGAGGTTATTCTCCATCTACCCTTATCCCTAACTGCTCCCATTCCAAGTCTCTGAATACTTCCTCTAAACAAGCTGTGAATAGTACTGGGGAGATTGTGTCTCCTTGCCTAACACATCTCTTTATGGGAATTTTGTTACTTTCTTTATGCAGAACTATGGTTGCTGTGCAGCCACTATATATATCTTCCAGCACTTTCACGTACGGCTCGTCTACCCCCTGATTTCGCAATGCCTGCATCACCGCCGAGGTTTCAACTGAGTCAAATGCTTTTTCGTAATCAATGAATGCTATGTATAAGGGCTGGTTATATTCCGAGCATTTTTCTATCACCTGATTGATGGTATGGATATGATCGATAGTAGAGTACCGTTTCCGAATCCCTGCTTGATCCTTTGCTTGATTGCAGTCTAAGGTTGTCCTGATTCTATTAGCGATCGGAAATTACGTACCCGCAAAGCCTTTCTCGGATTGGCTAATCTCGCGAGCGGCTTCAAGGCGATGATCAAAACTTCCTGAAAACACAGAAACTGAGAAACAGTGGTTATGCGGCGCTCAGCTCAAAGCGTCGCCGTGCGGACAACATAGGTAATCGAAATGTAATTTTATCCATGATATTGGCATCCCACCCCATGACAATGTGCATAGTATTTTTGTTGCCAGGCTGCCAACGCGCTGGTATTTAGTCCAAAAGAAACCGCCATTTGCTTACACGTTAAGTACCCTTACATGCAAGCACCCGGGTTCCACTATGTTGGACCACGCACATCCATGATGTTGGATATGCTAGTGCGCATCGGAGAAGGCGCTAATGAGTGGATAAAAGCGCAGGATTTTGCAATGCTCCTGGTCTATGAACCCGACGACCAGTATGTCGTCTGGTGCAAGTCAGCAACCCAATAGACATCGGCGTAAAATAAATGAAGCAGTCGAAAAACGAAGTAGAACTGGACCAATGGACAGTTCCTCGAGACCAAAAAGAGGGGACCAGTAATAGGAAAGCACGCGAAAGATAGATGAAGCGAAGAGATGAGCAGACGGTTGGAAGATGGCATCGCAGTGAGAAGAATAAAAATTCGATCAGTTATTACATAGCGAAGAGGAGAATGAGCAAATGAAAAGAACAAAAAGCGTAGTCTGTGGAACCCGAAACCGCGACAGGCACATGCCAGGCAGCAGCAGCAGCAGCAGCAGCAGAGGCGGCGGCGAGGCCGGCGCGCCGAGGAAACCCGACGCCGCGCTGGGCGAAAGGCGCGAGCCGAAGCCTGCAGCAACCCCGCCCGCAGACTGCAGCCGGCTCTACCTTGCTCCGTACGCTCGGTCCGCGCGATCGCAGTTCGTGGTGGTACAGTGGCACAAGTCTGGGAGCATTCCAACGCACATGGCCTTGTCTCGTTGGAGGCCGCTCTTCCCACCTAGGCGAGGTGGCAGTGTCGCTCCAGCACTGCTTTGTGCACAGCCGTACCTGCCGGACGCATACGCTATAATTGGTTTAGTGCGAGTTCGGATGGTACACTATCACTACCTGTCGCGTTGAGTTCCTTGGCGCGCGTTCAAGTGTAGCACTTCAGATGGCAGAAACGCTCGGACAAGAACACATCTCGCGGAATATGGCAGATCCCGGATAACTCTCGCGCACGGGATTTCGTTCCATGAGCCTAAAAAGACTCATGGAACGTCTTTATCGCTCTCTTCTCTCAGCAGTCATCAGGTGGTTTCATTGGGGCCAGAACTGTCCGCTCTTTCTTTAAATATTGGTTACACTTACCTGAAGCACCCGGTAATGAGATGTTCAGAGCTTTATTGAAGTTGAAGTCCTAGACGTCTGAAGATGACTCATTCGAAGAAAACTGAACCAATATTTCGCCACTGATTACCATATATACCGCTTTGGACTCATATTTTTATGCTTTTGTTTCAGGCCATCGAAATACACTACAACCAGCTTCCCCAACTGAAGTTCCGATGTTTTGTTCGCTCTTCGTCGTAATACGGCGCAGCCTAAGGGGAAGGAGCCCGTGACAAATGAGGTGTCAACACAAGCATCACCAAAGATGAAAAATTTAGGAACAACCCCCTTGTTAGACGGGCGTGTTCAACGGAAGTTCAGTTGATGGTCAGTTGAACTGCATTTGGAATCTCAGCGGTAGTTCAGCTCAGGTCGGGAGTCGCAGTTGGGGACCGGGCAACTGACAAAGGTGGCTGACAGCAGACGCGTCGTATCAGCTAAGCAGGCGGCATTTCTAACCGTCATGTATCCTGAGATCACACGTAACGTCGTTCTGGCTGGCTAGTGTAGCCCCAGCCTGCAACTTTTTAATGATAAGCTGAGAGTCATACTCAAGGCCGCGAAGCGGTAGCGAACAGCGACAACTGGTGCATCAAATGGATTGTCCTTAGCTGTGCGTAGGCTTCAGTTGTGGGGTGCTCGAAACGTAAAACACGTGCAAAAATTGCAACTGAGTAATAAAATGCACCAAAATAGAGTGTAAACTTGGTAATTAATAATAATAATAATAATAACGCGCCATTCGCGGTGCGGCGGAAAAAGGAGAGTTGCGTGATCCGCCATTTTTGATCAGTTTCCATAAAGAAAACAAAAATTACTGCTTATTTAAAGGCAGTAATATATAAAACACTCCAGAGTTACAAAAATAAATTAAGGAATAAAATTGACAGAATCCGGCTTTATATACACCCCCCCCCCCCTTTACACACACATATACACTTTTTTTTTAAACAGAAGGGGTTACCCCGAGGTGTGTACCTTAATATTTCCACAAATGGCAAACGGTGTATGAAGTGGCGGACCGTCAGCATGTATGTATAGTACGTCAAGTGTAGTGCGGCTCCCCGGCATTCTGCATCATGCAGTTGCCCTATCTCGCCCCGTACACTGCACACAGCTGCGTTGATAACCACTGTGCCTATATGTTTACGTGTACTATACAGTGAGTTTCATGCTACACTCAGTTTTCAAGTAGTGTCATTTGGGTATGCAGTACACTGCATATTTCACGCAAGTTCCCCGTTCGCCGCAATAAGTTTTCGATGTTACACAGCGATTTTCGAGCACTTAAGATTTCGTTTGTTTCTCTACATTTTTCTACTTCATAAAAGCTCATCCATTACTTTTCGAAATATTGCTCAGCAGATATGAGTTTAACAGCTGTACATTATCGGTCCTTGCCTATGGGGAAGGAACGTGGCGGATAAAGAAAAGGGGCTCCCCATAGAGCAACTGCACCACTTTTCAAGAATTCCGAGATATTCAACGACTCTCACCCAGATAGGGTGAAGATAAAGCATGCCAAATATTTTCGGGCCCTATTTTGATAAAACGAAAATGGTGCAATCGTCGAATAAATTATGTGCTTTTCCCCACAGCAACGTTGCAATGCAGAGAGGCTTGTAAGATTTTCAATTTCCTCTGTTTTCGCTCCCACCCTTCAGTGCGTCATCAGATGACGCAAAATAACGCCTCAAGGACTTTGCTCTCAGTGGCGATATACTGCCTGCCCAGCAGAGCATGCTTTTCGATGCTTGAAATATATTTGTTTAACCTACACTAGCTACACCAGAGTAGCGAATCTCCTATACCTACTATGGTTTTTTGATGCACTGGTGTAGGTTAAAAAAAAATGGCCCTACTGGTACCGCTCCTTACCCGAACTGCGGATAAGTTCGCAATTAAACTCGTCGAATTCCGAATTGTCAGCAGTTTCTATTTAAACTGAAGAACAGAATGAGCAAGAAAACAAAAGCGGGTTTGCTGTCACTGCAGTCAGAATGAAGAAGATGAAACGGAAATGTGCAGGGCATGTAAGGCGAAAACAAGATATCCAACGGACGTCTGGGATTGCGGGCTGGATCCCAAAAGCAGGCAAGCGTAGCAAGGGATGGCATAAAGTTTGGCGGACGGATGAAGTTAGGATATTTGCGGTGCGATGTCGCCACAAATAGCACAGGGCAAGGTTGATCTGAGAAATATGAGAGGCATTTATCTTCCTGCGGGCGTAGTCAGGCTGATGGTAAAGATAAATATTGTTTGCGCTCATTTTGTTTCAAGTAACTCCAATGGCATGCGTTGCCAATACTTCCGATATAGCCGTTGAGAAGAAAAATGATTTACTTAATAACATCGAAAAGGGACAGATATAGCGAGTCAGTGAAGTAGAATACAAGCGAGAGATAGAGGGAAAAGCGCAGTACTGATGTAGCTTACATAAAAAAAAAGCTGCTACATACCTGTTTACGCCGGGCCGCAGGTCCCAGCACCCATTTACTGAAACGGGACCAGCGTTCGTTAAATACCCGGCGATAGAATTAAATTTAATGCAGCAAAAAAAAAAAAAAAAAAAGGAAGCATTAGTGGTGTATTTGCAACACCTGTCACATTCAACAATATGAACAGTGCAGTACTTAAGAACAATTACCTTGAAGTTAATTAGGACTCGAATAGCTTCTAAGAACTGTAATGGTACCGACTAATCGCTCAGAAAACGCAATCTAAAAAATCTAAAACGTGAAGGTCGCTCTACATTCCAGTCGAGTAAAGAGTACCAAGCTGCAACCAAATGGCACTGGCTAGCGGATTGAGTTTTCAAAAAGAAACCACAATTGCTGAAAGACTACATCACCTATCTGTGTTACCAGAGATCGTCGCTTCAGACACGAGTGTTCTGCTTCGCTCATTGCAATCGAATGAATGAATGAATGAATGAATGAATGAATGAATGAATGAATGAATGAATGAATGAATGAATGAATGAATGAATGAATGAACGAATGCGTTTGCCGTGAGCTTTTGTTTCTTAAAAATAATCCTGGCGAAACATGCTTTACACTGCTATTTGTTGTTGCGCACATGCTATGACGTGTGCGCAATAATTTTTGTGAGTGTATCGTGTACTTCGCTTGCACTTTATTGTACTTTGTAACCATATCCTTTCTGTTTCTCCTTTTCTTCATTGTAGTACGATTATGCTTATCGATTTTATTTGGTACTCATAATTATGTGGGTATTTTATTTTACTTGTTTGCTCTATTCTTGCATATGTATGCAATTGTAGCAGTAATGTTGCGTTTATATCATTATTGTTCCTTTCAATCCTTGATCCTCTATGGCTGAACCTGAGAGTAATATTTGTATTTGGATCTACCACTAGCCTACTGAGCTATCGGTCCAAACAGTGTTTGTACATTTTATTTGGTTTTGTCAATAAAGTTCCTTGGAAAAAAAAAAACCCCGAATGCTGGCATGCCCAGATGGTTTCAAGAAAGAGTTTTTAAATGTAATTAATTATGCCACATATTGTAGCATATCGCGATAACAATAAATATATCAGTAGTTCTTCCACCAGCAGGCTTCTCTCTTTTTGCAGTTATTTTTAAACAAGTACCCAAATGCTTTTGACATTCTAGCTTACTTGCTGCGAGTGCTGGACCGAATTTCAGAAGCAAACTTTTTGCCACGCACTGGAAGCTTAGACGTACATTTCTATCAATATGTTCATAAAAGTATCGTATACATATTCCACATGGGCATCATAAATATTTAAAGCGGGATACGATTTTTTCGTTTTTTTATGTCAGTCCTATTTAGTCGCTACGAGAGAAAGAAAAACTTAAAAAGCAAATTTTCGCCGCGCATCTGAAGCTAAGGTTACTCCCATAAATAAGTGCATATTTTATCATATTAATTTAAATGTTAGTTTAAATAATAATAAATGTTATAATATTACACAGTTCCCTCAAAACTGAAAAGTGTCACAGAAAGCTGGACTTCGGAATAATAAGAGCTTCGCGTTTAAAACAGTCAAGAGACAATCAGGAAGAAACAATCAGGAAGGGACGAAATGGCAACAAATTACTATGTGAAAGGGAAAAATGCGCGGGATACCTGCCCCTATGATGAAGAACAGCAAATTTATAATCACTACGCGCTGTCTCCGAGAAAGCGGATAACACAAGAGAAATGAACAGGCGGGTACTTTTAACGAAGTCGAACTGTTTTCATGTGCTGCGTTATATGGATCTTGACGTTTTCCTTCTCAACAAGTCATTATTGTTAGAATAAAATACGAAACTCAAACCCACATAATATCTAGCGAAAGGTGCGCATAGCAACGTACAGAAAGCCGCTAAGCAGTGACGAGTAACCTGAGATTAGCGCTAGCACGATAATAGTTAGTGGTAGTAAGAAGCTTTTATTTAGGTCGCTCCACGCTGGCATACAGCAAGTGTCCCTGGAATACGCATCCACTAAACTTATGGTATGGGCCACGAAATAAGCCGAGAACGGGACAGTTAATAGATTGTTTTCCGACATATGACTGAGCACACCGCATGGGTGTATGTTGCATACATAATTAGAGACTCCCTGCACTCCTGAGAAGACCATGAAGAATATAAAAAAAAAAAACGTTTGATGATGCATCCACGCAACGGACAATGCAGCTGCTGTATAAATTATTTAACCTGTATAGAAGTACTGTCCTGGAGCGATCTAATACCAAAAAAAAATATTCAGCAACAAATACTCTCGCGCAATCTTTACCACGTTTCCTGCCTAGTATTTCTATTGTCTTCAGCTTCCTCTCCTAAAATCTCTCGCCTCCTACTCACCCAACTTCGACAGTACGGATTCCTGCATAGTATTTCTATTATCTTCATCTTCCTCTCCTAAAATCTCTAGCCTACCCCGTACCCACTTCGGCAGTAAGGATAACCAATCTTGCTGCACGCAAACTTAGGTGTCAGGACCCAAGAAGTATCATGCACGCTTACGAATACGCTCTTTATTTATATCCAACTAAGCGTGATTTTTATCCATATGAGCTAGGGCACAGAAAGATCCTCCGCCCAAGTCCAGGAATGTAATTCAGATCTAGAAAACGCACGCATAGAACTAGCTGTTCGCACAGCCGTACACAAAAAGAATGCAAGAGTCTGGCGCAGCTCGGCTGAACCATTTCACCGCCTGGATATCCGACGTCCGGAACCGGATGACGTTTGCACAGGCGTCCATAAGCGGCATTTGAGCCTAAGCGGAGTTGGCGCACCCGGATGTCGCTATTCGACACTGGGGAATCGAGTCTTCTGATGGTTCCGGTTTTACAGCCTGAAAAGGTATCCGAGAAGACCAAGAGCTTCGCACACGAGCCGCGCACAACACAGGTCACAGAGAGAGGGTAAACGTTACTGAGTCCTTATTTTTGTTGAATATCATCGAGGTGACCCGCGACAGCACCGTGGAAGAGACGGAGAAGTTGTTGCATCGTCGCAGTGGGTAGTTTGAGGGTGCTGCTACTACTGCAACACAAGATCTGTATTCAGGCTGGGCTTTAAAGCGTGGGTCATCTCTGACACCGGGCGGATAAGAAAATGGGCCAAAAAAGAAAATTGAAAGCCAAAAGTACGAATATTGCTAAATGTCCGTAGCTTGCGACTGACCGAACAGAGAACATTAATACGTTTGTTTAGCCTTTTCCTGTGTTTGTTTACGCCTGATTCTCCCGTTCTGAAGTAAGCAAGGTTAACATTCTTGATTTATGGTCAGGCATGCTGCAGTAGGGAGGAGCGCATAGATAAAAAAGGCCGACCGGGGCTCGGCAGTGGAAAGCACGAGATACAAAACGGCAAGCAATCGAAAAACAGTCTGAAGCTATGATGCTTCATTATCTGAAACGAAGAGCGATTGGTACAATCAGCTCATCGAAGGACCCTACCCGCTCGTGGAGACGGAGGAGGGAGGAGGGAGTGACGGGTGTTGCGCCGCATGCCGTCCCACCGGGGGCTGCTTCACCCTAGTGACGCCACTGTGTATATCTAGGGCCCTGCTCATTAATTACGGCAGACTAATAACTAGTCCAGTTTTCCGCTTTACTTCCTATAGCTATAGTTCCTTCGCAAAATCAGGAGGGTCGAAATGAACCGCCTTGGTTGCTGGAAGAAATAAAAACCAGCGGCTCTTTCAGTATTTCGCCCCATGAAAGAACCGCAGTATCGACTGGGCCTCGAATTCATGAACTTAGTGACGCTTGGCTTAATATCGTGAACTTCAGTGACTCAGCCTTTCTTTCTGTAAAAGCAAGATTTCAGAAAACGAGACATTGGACGTCTGCGACTAGCATGCGTTTGATCACAGCGACAAATTGTCGTTGTTTCCTTGTTATGTGGCGCTACGTTAAGCTCTACGAAGGGTTGCAAATTTGGGCGTCTGGTTAAGGACACTGAATGCAGCTCGCATTACTGTAATTTTTTGCAGAAAGAATTATCATCGTCTACCACACTCGTCCGCCACCTCAGCAGTCTCCAGCTAAGCGAGGTTCAGGGGTGGAAGCAGGCTCGACCATTTTGGAGCAGCTTTGGGAGCAGTAGTAAAACCATTTAGGAGCAGCTTGGGAGAAACGAAAGGAGCGTTTTGCAGCATTTGAATTATGTTTTGAAGCACGTTTCCAAGGTCAAGCGCTTTTGATAATCGCAGCTTTCTTTTTCTAAAATACAAAATCTGCAATCTGATCACTTTTTATGTAAGTTCAATGCCTTTCTAACTTCGCACTCATCTCTGAGCAGACAAATGGCCAAAGCATGTAAAGATATATAATATAACACAGGCCCACCATAGCAAAAGCTTAGAACAGACTAGCACCAAAAGTAACACTTGCTGGTTCGCTTCATAAATAAGCATTTAGTACTGACCTAACGCGTTTACCTATTTTGACTTGATAGATTCAAATGTCGAGTCTAGCCCTTCGATGCGCTCTAGCAGTGATACTAATTTGGAGTTCAGATTAAATGGGCATGACATTTCCACTCCCTACCTTGTGCATATCTACTTTATTTATTTATAATGCACCTCAAAGCACCCGCATATGGGTATTAGTATTACATGATCCTTTTTTATCCTGTGCCTGGGCTGATAAATTCCTGGGCACATGGATATTTCGTCTGCCAAAAAGGCGCCTTCAGACCACAATAACGTGTCTTGACAAGATTGGCGTCAGTGCCGCTCCCATGCTTTTTGCTTGCCGTGGGATCGCAGACGACTGCAACATGACCCCGATCGTCTTGTCCGTTTGTAAATATGGAGGAGGTCTTACAGGGGTGAAAACAGGCATTGAGGCATACAGATAGATGGCATTGAAGGGTAGCCTTTCCATCCTACAGCTTTTTTACTTCACTGCCTTCGGTCAATTGTTCATCATTCTTTGCTTGAGCAATGCTGGGGCTCATTTTTCATATTTTAGCGATAGGCCCCGTATGCCTTTCCAACTCTCTTGAGAAGCTTCGCAGTGATTGACACCTTTGACGTACCAACCCGTAACGCTTCAAGTATGGTTTTGTCTGCCGTAGGCTTGGGAAGCTTGTCATTGACAAAGAGGCTCGGAGGTAAAGTGTCCGCTTGTTTTCACAGAAGAGCCATTAGAATAACTCATGCCGTTTTTGCAGTCGGACAAGTTTCCTTCCTAACCGCTCATAGTAGTTTGCGCTACTTGCTTCGCTTGCCGATCTCGCTTCTCTCCACTGACAATTCAAAAAGGCTGAGAGAAGGTGCTACGTCACGCGCACAGTGCATTTTTTTTTTTTTGCAATTAATTATCTTCAATCATCTGTGGCTCATACTAAAATTTCTTGCAAACCAATATTTATTATTCTCTATCCTTATTTCCCTTACAAAAATTTTATTCGTATTAAGCCCAGTGCAAGATGCGTATATCTTTGCCACTGGTGTAATGATATTCTTCCTGTGTTCTGCTAAATTTGATGGCAGTACATCAGAACAGCCAGTTCGAAGCAGTTTTAGAGCAATATTGCATTTTGGAGCAGGATGGAGCAGGGAAAGCAGTTTGGAGCAGAATGGAGCAAATGGAACAGCACTTCCACCCCTGGAGGTTAGTTAGCAGTAGCGAGGTTAGTCGTTATGAAGTTAGTACATCCAGTTTAAAGAATCACTTTTGGTTCTTTAATAATCTTCGCAGCTTTATTTTTTTGTCAATAATAGCCCGAACTACCTGTCGCTTGGTGCTCTGTCAGTGACTTACATCTGCCTCCCTCGCATTATAACTTACCTGCATGACAAGCTGCAATCTCCCATGTTTTTCTTCTCTTTTTCAACCTTATTGCACGAAGTTTTGCTTGTTGCGGACAAACGCAAACCAAAATAAAGACAGTAAGGCGTCTGCAGCACCGTCTATTTTCGCATTCTACACCGAGCGGTGTTTTCTATTTATATCAGTAACTTCATCCAGCGTGTATTTCACTAGCCTTGCAGCACCGTCTATTTTCGCATCCTACACCGAGCGGTGTTTTCTACCCATGTCAGTAACTTCATCCAGCGCGTATTTCACTAGCCTTCCTCAGAGATCAACGCCTTATCTCGACCTGTCTTACTCGACTTCCCTAATCTGGATAAGAAGCACGACTGTAGAAGGAAAACAGAAAAGTATCTAAACAAATGAACCGACTTCTTCTGAAAGCTAGATACAAACTGTCCTGCGCCTCTGTCGACCCCCATGTGGAGATGAAGCCGCGTTACCCATCAGTGGCAGCGCAGCTCAAACTAGGGCAGCGCACGGGCTTGGGCCACTCGAAGACTTCAGCCTTGGTAACGAGGCCAGGCCCTGTAACCTCAATAACGAATAGAATTTAATAGTGAATAGATGGGAAAATACTCGTATTCGGCTGCACAGATTGTGTCAGCATCCCCCACCCCCCGAAGGAGACGATGGCGGGGATCAAGCAGACCGCTTGACATGTACTATAGTAGGAGCAGTTGCAGCAAGGCTGGAGGCTCGCCGAAAAGCAATTGGTTAGGCCAAGGCACTTGCCTCCCAATATGCACTCCTTCTTTGTAACCGTGAACAGCCGATGCCAGAGAGCGGTCAAGATTTATTCCAGTTGAGTAGTTTGATGTTGGTGCGAGCCAGCAGAGGCTTGAGCGGCGCCCTGCGTGTCTGCTTGCTTTTTGCCAAGCATCAAACTAGTCATAGGATTCCTACAATTACCGGACATGTTCCAAAAAGTCGCGCTGTGATAAAAAGCAACTTTGTTTCATTTACCGTTTAGGTGCGCATTATTTGGGCTTTGCATGCCATATAACTCATAAATTCAGAAGCAAGCATGAATTTCAATATTCAACATTTACATAGAACAAAATACGATAGAGCTGTTTTTCTTTTAACATCTTTGCCCTGGTAAAAATTGACAATAAGCTAAATTAATACACTAATTCCCCCACCGTGATGGTGCAGTGGTTAGGGCGCTCGACTGCTGTTCCCAAGGATGCGGGATCGAATCCCGGCCGCGGCGGCCGTTCTTCAATGGAGACGAAAAGCAAGTCGCCCGTGTGCTGTGCGATGTCAATGCACGTTTAAAATCCTCAGGTGGTCGAAAGTTTCTGAGCCCTCCACTAAGGCTTAGCTAGAGTAACTTTGGCGCTTTGGGACGTTAAACCCCAGAAACTAAACCAACCTCAAACACACACACTTCGTGGATTCAGCTACAGCTCAGCCGTCGGTGTTTGCAAATTAATTACTTTGAGAGTGCATTTTGATTTCATTAAACCTTGCCAGTTCGCAGAAGAAGTTCGCAGGGGTCAAGTGGATGCAGCTAGCACAGAACCGGGTTAATTGGAGAAATATGGGAGAGGCCTTCGCCTACAGTGGGTAATAGTCAGGCTGATGATGATGATGATGAAGCCTCGCCAGTAGAACTGTGCACGGGTTCGGGCTGGCCCGAATGCCCGCGGCACGGGCTCTGGATGCTCGGAAGCCCTCGGGTTCGGGCCGGGCCCGAGTATATTTGTCAGGGGTGGGCTGGCCGGACACCCCGAGCCCAAACACACGCAAAATTTGCGAAAGCATGAATACATTCATGATGCGATAGCCGTCTAGAATGCACAGCATTTTCCCGCATTCTCCCCACGAGAGAGCTTCCCAGTTCTCTCCCGATGTGGGTCCGCCTTTTACACAATAACGCCTCCTGGCCGTGAAAGAATCTTCGTTAGCCGGCAATGACCGAGCAGAGAGACCTTTTGCGGGCTATCGAGTTTCGCGTATTCGCTTCGGTAACACCGGCGCAGATGTTTAGGTATCCACCGCGATCGAGATACGTGTCACGCTGTCACCTATCACGTGTCTCTGTTGTGGCTTGCTCCTGGCAGCGAAATGGCCTCGGATAAAGCGGGACATAGCTCGAAGCATCCGCGATGCTCGAGTTTCGTCTTGTTTTTCGGCGTCGAAAATGAAGTGGCGGTGTTTTGCCGGCGCTGTGAAAAGCGCACGGTAAACGAGACGAGCTCACCGAGTACTTGGCCATAGAATCAACCCCTTGGTTAGACTTAAAGCTAGCGCCCTTCTGCAGTAAAGAAGGCGATTACCGAAAACTTACTTTTCTTGCTAAGAATGTGTTAGTCATTGCAGCCTAATCACTTAATTAATTAAAGCACCGAAATAATTTCAGCACTCCCGGATCCATCATCCAGTAACGCCGTAAATGTACCATGCCTTCATCAACTCATAACTTGATGTTTTTGCACAGTTAGAATGATAATTTCATGTTATGAACTGTGCATATATTCTACAAATGTGCCATCATAAACGTGAGAACTCAATATTTCAAGACCTTAGGTAGACTCATTATTCTGAAATTATTTCTTTCTGTATCAGCGCTCCAGCTACGATTATAGCAAGTCGGGCAGGTCAAGAAGCTCACACATGGCCTGGCACCTGTTCGACATGATATAAATGTAGTTGGAGCGATTATATAGAAAGAAATAATTTCAGGATCATGAGTTTACCTCGCATATTGCGGTCTTAACCCTCAGCACAGTGCGCTGAGCCGGGCCGGGCTGAAGCCCTTAGTGCCGGGCTAGGCGGGACCCGGGTCAGCAGCATAAGGCCCGGGCTGGGCTCGGACTCAAAATTTCGGACCGTGCCCACCTCTACTCGCCAGTGCATTTACATGAACCTTCGCGCAGTCACGAAAACTGCGTTAAAGCGGCAATGTCAGTTGCAGTTATCACCCTAATCACTTTCCACGTTCAATACGAAAGCGTACGTATTGTATATATCAAATTCCGAAGGACACCGACTGACTCACGACTGAATGAATGCGAAATCTGTTAATCCTCGTTGATAATTAGCATCCTTTGTGAGTGTACGACGCTGAAGTGTTAAAAAAAAATAAGCGCATTTCATGCTCAGCTCTCACGAAAGACTGCAACCGGAAATGATAGTTAAGTTCTTTTTAACGCGAATTTCTATTTTTTGAGTTGGATGAGTGGAGTTAAGAATCTAATGAAGTCCCCATAACTTAACATTGGCGAACAACGGCTCTTTAAAGCTGGTATACATAAAATATGGCTTTGTATCAAGAGAATTGAATAGTAATAAGCTTTGCTGCTGTTTTCTAGATTGCATGATAACTTGCACTGAGCTGAACAAAAATGACTTTTTCTGATTTCCGCCAGTTAGAATGAGTTCAATGCAGCCCGATATATACTTTATTCCCCTGTCTGTGGCAGCTCAAAACTAAAAACTACGACTCACCACAGCATCTCTTCACAAGAGCCAGCCTTTGCCTTTGTCTCTTGACAATTAACGTTGTGGCCCAAGAAAGCTCAAGCTTCGAATGTTGAGCAAAGAAGGCATTAAAGGTGTCAGCAAAACGGCCAAATGTAAAATAAAAAAAAGAACATGGGAGACTACGAAACAATAATACACTTCTTGGTGGCCCATAAGTTTTGTTTTTATTTACTTTCTGCCTTGTTCCTTATTCGTTGCTGTTGTAGGACCCGGGTGCGCCCGTCAATCATTCGATACAACGGATGCGCATCAAGCTCGCTATGATGACGAGAGCGGAAAACAATATATAGGTATCCTGGAATGTGATCATGGCATTACAGCGTTGCTCGTTGCCCGACAACAACAGGTCGCTACAGACCCCTTCTTGGAACAGCTGTCATTTTTATGCACCAAACTGCAAGGAGCTGCAGGTGAACGTGCGCAAAGTTGAAATGCGTTGACGAGGTTAACGCATTGGGAGATTCTGAAGCTCTATGAAACCTAAAGAAAGGCCATGGAAAGGGTGAGTTTTTGACGAGACACACAACCCAATGATTAATGGGTATTACCATTTATGAACGCAAGCCGTAAAAATAGTGTCACATTACGTTGCAGCACCTCCTATTTTGATTAGCTTGCTTATGGCGTTACTGCATCAAGCATATGACACTGCAGCGCCTCGCTTCAATGCACATGAACTACAGTAGACATGTACATAGTTTGCAATAGATGGACTGAAAAGAACGGGTAAATTTAGGAGCTGCACTTGGAGGAAATAGCCCCATATGAACTGCGCGCCTTTTTTTTTTTTATCATCAACATCAGCCTAACTCAACTGAAGGGTAAAGGCCTCTCTGATAGCACTCTAAGCCCAGTGGCAAAATAAAGCTTACAACGGAACCATGTCAAAAATACGACAAATTCGTGATATTTTAGCGCAGAAAACAGAGGACGCTGAAAAATGCATTCGTACCAAGACCTAACCCGTCTTTCCTCGTTAACATGGTGCAAGATATAACAAAATAATCTGCAGCTCTCTAGCTCTTAATATCTGACTTTTTTGTAGACGTGCAGTACCTTTTTGTATTTCTGTACTTGTTTTGCGTCATAATTTTTTGTTGTCTGTACTTCTGTAATACTTTTACATTTGTAAGTGTAGAACATTTAGATGCTACTACAGAAAGTTTTCTTTTCACAACAGGTTCACAGTCAAAAGCCACACAAAAATGCTGTTCTAACGGCCAACTATTTCTGTGCTTTCTTTCTTCTTTCCAGAGGGCTATTTCTGACTGATGCGGCTGTATTGTAATACTTACTGGAATTTTAAGAAGGTACCAGTCCGAATTTTCAATGAAACATTACTCACTAGAGAAAACATCCGCACCCCACCCCCCTTCCCTCCTTTACGTCTATCGAAATCCCCATATGGAATCAAAAAGCCAAAGCAAGCGGGAAGAGAGCTGTAGATAATCCGCGTCGTCATGAACAGAATGCGCGTAAATATACGCAGGTGAGTAGGAACACCTTATCAGTCGCCGCGTATCGGTGACATTGTGTTTGATGTGCGCACAGTCCACTAGTGGTAGGAAGAAAAATTTAAACAGCCGAAAGAACTGCGGATAAAATACAAACTGTTGAACCACCTGTTTTCATCACTGCAGCAGTGCAAGCTGCGGCCACCTTGCATGAGTGCACGTATGTATAAGGACAACACCTGACTCACGCAGACACGGCTACAAACCATCGAAGCCCGCAAGCAGACATCACAACCGCGCCTGGAAATAAGCCAACGGTAAATCAGAGTACGTGGCTGGTCTTTCCATACTTTAAGCGAGAGGGAATGTTGTGCTAGGTCGTGCTTGACGTCCTGCCTTCCCAAGCGGGCCAAACACGTGCAGCCCATTCCTTCACCAAGAGACGTTCGTAGTGCACAGCTTTATATCGCTTGAAAAGTGCGAAGTCCTGACCGTCAACACGATGACAGAAACCGAACGAGCTGGCGATGCAAGGTTTTCGCGAGTGGCACCTTCATAAAAATCCTCTATCGTTGCTGCGTTCCAAGTGGATAACGCTCTCTCTGGTGGTCTCTGCGAGCTGTCGACGTCCGTCTCGTCGGGCCACCGGAGATCCCGTCCACTTTATATTTATTTAATTTTATTTTTTTACATCGAAAAGCTCTGTCTGCCAAGATCAAGTGGAGGGAGCGTCTGCCCTTGAGCCGGCGCAGCGCAGGTGTGACTGTGACGTCATACCAAGTGATTTCCGCTACGGAGAGGCGCAGCTTCGCGGGGCCGTTGCCACCGAGCCCACAAGACCCACGCACCCCAACTAGCCAAAAAAGGCTGGTCGACTGGGCGGGAAAGGTCGCCGCCAGGCACCACCTGCCGGCCACCTGCCGAGATCAAGAGTCGGCCCAGACCTAGTGCTTCACCTTGTCGACTCATAAATAAAGTTTGTACCACAACCACCCCAACAGCTAGCTACGTCGCGACTGCGGATGAGCGATGAACTGCCAGCAAATGAAACCCCGAACCCGGGTCTGAGTCCAGTCCCGTGGTATCCTCTCGACACTTAACCCAAGCCCGCGAGCGTCGTTTTATTGAACTTCTATCGCACTTCCACTGCCATTACGCTCGCTGTAGGAGAGAAGATAATGCACCGGCCTTGTTAGATGGCACGGCGCTCGGTAGTGACGACTGGGCTCCGCCGAAATTACACCACATGACTTGAAGAAGCATAACGATTGCTTCCTTCGCTTTCGCCACCTCCATCGCGGTAATACGCCTGCAGCCCTTAGTGCGTCAGCTCTGCGGCGGCGGCGTCAGGCCATGTCCGATCATGCAGCAGGGCTTTTCGCTCTGTGTAACTATAGGTTAGAAGAGGCAAACATTTCCATTTTTACTTCTCGCACAAAGCGATGTCTTGGATGGCGTGCCAGCACCATAAATATCCAGCGATCTTGCTGCTCATATATCCGAAACGCTCTACGCCGAAACTCCCAGACTATAATCCGCATACAGTGTGGAGCTCGTGACACTTAATTCTGCATTTTTTTTTCTTCATGCTCAGCACGTAACGTTTAGTAGTGCAATCCGCTGTTTATTGTTTTTCATGCTGTCTTGACAAAAAGGCATGCCCCATCGTCGCTTGTAACGTTTTATTCACATGAATTGTTTCCGTCACCGCAAACGTCGAGCGTCAGTAACAGAGCCAGGAAAGCTTCTGCCAAAGCATTAGATGCTACTTCGATTTCCGCAGACGCACAGAGCAAGCGCGACGGTAAAAATCTTCAGAATAGGCACGTTTTGTTGAAGACAACATATCCGGAGCCCATTGGGCATTATTTTGCAAAAAAGAACAAAAATCAGTTCTTGTGTAGCCCGCGTTGCAAACGGAATTTACTAAGATGACTCTATTACTAAAGAATACGGTAACACACACACACACACACACACACACACACACACACACACACACACACACACACACACACACACACACACACACACACACACACACACACACACACACACACACACACACACACACACACACACACACACACACACACACACACACACACACACACACACAAACACACCATTGAGGTTTCGTGAAGTTGTCGTCACTTCTCTGTCTTTGTGGATCTTCCGACGTCGTCGTTCTCTTGCAGCGTACCAACAAAACGACTTTGATATACTTTTTTATTTAAGCAGCGTGCCCGAAAATCTGTAACGCGAGAACCGCTTGTATACAGCACTACTGGACCGCATCTTTGAACGCAAGTCTCGCCGACCTGTGGTTGTGCGGCAAAACATTCGGCGGCAACGTATAAACATGTTCCCCCGATGTTGTTGCTCTTTACTGCCTGGGACAGATTCCACTAGGCCGTGGTATCTGCGTGCTGACTTTTGCACGTTCAACACTTTTTGTAAACAGTGCGTCAGTATGAACTTGAAAAAATAATGCCTCGCTGTTCCATAAACGTGCGACCAATTGTCTGCCTGCTAATAATCGTAGAAGACTGCCAGGCGTAATACACAGGCATCAACGTGCTTTTGCACGTTCAACACTTTTTGTAAACAGTGCGTCAGTATGAACTTGAAAAAATAATGCCTCGCTGTTCCATAAACGTGCGACCAATTGTCTGCCTGCTAATAATCGTAGAAGACTGCCAGGCGTAATACACAGGCATCAACGTGCCATAGCGCCACGTTTGCATGTAGCCACTATTTCCACTACTTCGACGCACCAGCTTGAAGGGAAGACTAACTACAACGGTCATGATTAATGTGGTTATCCTACAAAAAATAGTAATGAAACGAACGTTCTGCTGAGTCCGGCTGTAGGCACAGAAGCAGCACACCGTATAGGTGTGAAGGGTGTAGGGTAGGGGGTGAATTTTCGTACTACATCCGGGAAAGCAATCGACCTGTAATGCGGTGCAGAATGTGAAACAACGTCATGACTCATGACGCAAAACATTCTCGGTACGCAAACCCCTCTATACGGCACCTATCAATCTATAGTGGCAGGACTCAGTATACGGTTCTCATACGGTTCGGTGCCGCTTTTACGCAAAAATTCAACCATGCACCACTGAACAACCGACTTTCAGTCCGAACAAAGCTTGTATCATGTACTAACGCAGCTAGACGATCAAATGTCTTACGTTGGGTACACATGTAGTCTTAAACCCATCTCTGCAGCCGCAATACACGTGTGAGTGAACGGCTTCAGGCATTTTGGAAGCGGAATCTTCACTACGCCGGCCAGCTCGAGCCTTCAGCGTCAGTGTCGATAGGTGTACGTAGGGTCAGTGACAGGCGGTAGCTGGCAGCTGGCACTTTCGTGTACTTACTTGACTTAATTAAGGCTGCCTAACGTTACGCTTGGCGTGAGCTGCCAAGTCAGCCTGTCCTTTCATATGGGAGGGTGATATAAGAATCTGTACTTACTTGACTTAATTAAGGCTGCCTAACGTTACGCTTGGCCAGAGCTGCCAACTCAGCCTGTCCTTTCATATGGGAGGGTGATATAAGAATCAGCCCGCCAGGACCCTTGCATTCACCTTACCTTTAGGCCACGAAGGCACGCTGATACGGCTCGGTTAAAGCAGGGCCTTGAGCTGATAAACTATCCTACGTTATCGAGGCATACGCTTAATGGCGAAGTGTCCCCCATAATTCAGCCACATGCGTAGCCGGCAAAAGAAGCTTCCGCTTCCATCCAAGTTTAACCTGAGCTAAACCACAGCTTCTTTTTTTTTTTCTCTCTCTTTCGGGAGCGCTAAGATAAAATGAGCCCCTCCGCAGCAGTGTATTTAAGCATATAAGAGGGCAGTGGACGTGTCCGCTCACCCCCTCCGGTGCGGCGCGTGGTCCCTCTGGCGTCTGTTCTTGAACCAGTTGCTGACTTGGGTGAGCGTGAGGCCCGTCTTATTGGCGAGCGTGCGCTTCTCATCAGGTGTCGGGTAGCGGTTCACTTTGTAGCACTCCTTGAGCGCGATGCGGGACTTCTCCTTGAAGCAGTACACCGTGTCCTCGCCGTCCCAGATCGTCTTGGGAAGAGGATACTTCCGCCTGTCATTAAAAAAAAAAAAAAAAAAAAAAAAAAGACGAGAACGTGAAAACAATTTAGTGAAAGTTTGCTTCACCTGTCAAACGAAAGTTCATTGAAATGCATCGTTTTAAGTCGTCACTGAAATTGCTACTTGCTGAGCCTGCTTTCTCGACCGACCGGGGTGTCAGTTGGGCAACATAGCGCTTAACTGAAAACTAACTAGCCAGTACCTTAACGAAAACTTGAGCGCAGCTAATCCCAAAGCGCAGTAGCAGGGACCCATTCAGTATTCTTGTATCCTATGCTGGCCTATGGGCGATGTTAATTTTAGTTCCTAGTACGCGAAGCGTTCCTTATAACAAGACACTGCTAGACCACTGTCAACCTAGTATAGTTCTATTGCACTGCACGAGGCGGCATGGATAAATGAATAACACTCGATCTGTAATTACTGTGGTGGCGTTATTACATAATGAAAGTGCTACCAACCGGAACGGATTTTTTCTGGCGTGAAACATCTACTTCGCCAGCGCTTCGTGCATGGGTTGTCAGAAAGGGGGTTTGATTCGAATTATCGAAACGAGCTGAGTACAAACAGCGCAAGCACCCTCAAAATTCAACGCTCCAGTTTCTTCTATGCCCCGCAATTTACCTAACCGAGAACGACGTACTGTCCAGTACGGTCCACCGTTGAAGGGAACATGCGATTGCGTGACCTAAAAACTTTGCAAAGCTCTGTCGTCGACACCTGGTGAGAATGGGTGTCACCATGCGCATGTTCTGAGAGAGCAGCAGGCCGAGCTTACTGCGCATGCGCCTCGCGCGATAGTTTGTTGCCGGCTCTCTCGGGGGTGCTTTGAAAGCAAAGAAGCCACAAAGTCTCATGTTCCCTTTAACAGTGGAGCGTACTGTACATATCGACCGTCCGGCAGGCAGCGCGGGTTGGTTCGTGGAGGACCGACTGACCTGAGCCGGTACTTGTCAACAGCACCGAGAGGTCGGCCGCGGATCTTCTCCGCCTCCCTGTAGTGCGCCTTGTACCACATCTGCTGCAGTTCGGTGTGGTACTTGGAGTCGAAGTTGTGGCTCTCCAGGATAGTGTAGAGCTCCTGCGAACGAGAGGCGCTTCGTGGGCCATTCGCAGCAAGGTGAAACATCAGGCGAGAAGCGCCGATGCATCGAATTGCCCTGATTAGTACGTACTAAATATCGCACTGATGTATTAGTGTCACTGCTAGCATCGCGGCTACTGAAGAATTAATTTTTTCAGCTCACGCACGACAGATCGCCATCTGCATCAGCAAAAGTAAGCAACTATGAGAAAGCATGGCTGTTCCTAAACGTTGAATTATCTTTACTACAGCATTTGTTTTTGTTTTTTTTAAACAGAGTCTGTCAACGCAGGCGCACCATTTATGACGATTTACGGACTTTGACAAATGTAAACGTCCCGAAACGGAGCAAAGAGTACTTGCAGCACTTCTATACCACTGCTCCAAAAAATGTTATGTGTATAGATATAATAATGGCATATTTAACCGTATCTGCAGAGTAGCAAAGCTTTCTCAATGGAGTAAAAAAAAAAAAAGCCGCCTCGCATACGTAGATCACATAATACGATCCAAATGCAGTGAAAGAATAAAACGACCTTTTTTTTATACACTAATGCACACTTTCATAATGGTTGTGATTTACAACCGAGCTCGGTGACAACAACACAGTTTAAGAAAACTTGTCCCTGGGCGGAGTTGGTTACAGTACATTCTTAATATTTAAAAGCGTGTTTATCGCGCCTATAAATATTAAGGACAATGTATTTATCACGCTGCATTTCCTCCATATAACTGCAGGTACATTATTAATAACACCTCCTGCACCCGTGTCTACCTGAAGGATAGAATTCTCTATGGAAATCGAATGAACACTAATAGCGTTTTCGGTATTGTGTACCAAAAAGCCAACACCGGTGGTAATATCAATACATTATTTATACTTGCAGGAGCACTTAACAAGCAACCTGAAATTTAAAAGCATTTTACAGAACGTCGTTGGGCAGTACACTGGTGATGCAGTAGCAGTAGGCATTTAACTGTAACACTATACCTAATTATCACTTACAAAAAGATGCGGTAGTGTTTCCTTAGAACTGGTACACGTGCAAAGGCATGTTCCTTGTTTGCTCATGGTATTGTTTTGTGCTTAAAAGGTGATGAAGTCAACATGTAATGTACTGTATGAACTAGGGGCAGTTAAACATGACGCCGGGTGATAGTTACGAGATTCCGTACTCTCTTCGCATGAAAAACTTCCTGTTTTGAATCCGCTCCTCTTCGACACTTCTTTTTTTATTACTATTTATATCGTTTTATCGTTTTGTTATTGCTATGCCTCTCGGACGTACAAGTATCGGACACACACATTTCGATCGATGGTCGACCCGCATGCCAAGCTAGCTGGCAGCGCACGCGCTCTGCACATCCGCAGAGGCACTTCGACGTCAGAGATCGGCGTCCGTTGTAGAACCAGCCAGATATGGGACCCTATAGAACCAGCCAGATACGGAACTCACCTTATAGTTCTCGCGGTGGAAAGCGACGGCTGCCTGCGCCCTGAGCACGGCCTCGTCGGGCCGAAGCAGGTCCCCTGGTGGCAGCGACCACAGGAAGCGAGCCAGTCGGTCCAGGTTGCGCGCCTGTTGCAGGGCTTCGCACACGCAAGCCACCTGCTCGATGGTGAACCGCAGGCCCTTGCCTCCACCGACCGAAGGACCCAGGCTACTTCCGCCCACGGACAAACTATTTCCGCCTCCGCGACCGGCGGAAGTGACAGCACCGAGATTCCCCAGGGACGAGGACATCAGCTCGGTCAGCCGACTGGTGGCACTGCTGGTGCTGCTTGCAGAGCCGGTCAGAGAAGTGCCGTTGCTCAGGTCGATCCTTGGTTAGCGATGAAAGAGAATGTACAGAGATGTAGCGTCGCGGTGCAAGTAAATGGCTGGGATCGGCACCCTCCTCAGGAAGCGCCGGATTCAAAATAAACGTACTGTGCTTCCTTAAATGAAAAGATGCGACAGCAACCTCAGTCTGCTAGGCAACATTTGGACAAATGGGCGCGGGTTCGTCTAGCTCAAACTGAACCCTTGTTCAGTTGTAAGTTGTCAAAGGTCCCATCCTTTCTGCTTTCTTTCGATCGGCGATGAGCAATATGCGACTCCGTATTGGATACAAAATTATAGGCTGAAACAACTGGCACACAAACACCGCAATGTGTTCGCCGCCCGACACAAGGAGCCTTGATTTATTCAGATATATATATCCCCGCCGGGGTGGCGCAGTGGTTACGGCGCTTGACTACTGTTCACAAGGATGCGGGATCGAATCCCGGCCTCGGCGGCCGCTTCTCGATGGAGGCGAAAAGTAAGGCGCCCGTGTGCTGTGCGATGTCAGTGCACGTTAAATAACCCCAGGTGGTCGAAATTTCCGGAGTCCTCCACTACAGCATCTCTAATAGCCTGAGTTGCTTTGGGACGTTAAACCGCACAAACCAATATATATATATATATATATATATATTTGAATACGGTGTTCGCACCACGCACCAGCCTCAAAGAAACTCCTTCGATCGGGTGATGCAGCACATAACCTAATTATGATTATTACTTCAAGTGGTCACCTACTGCGTACATCGTGCTTCCACACCAATCCAGCTTTTTATGTTAACGAGCGCATCGTCGAAACTTAAGGCGAGCACCAAGGACGCAGTTTCATGATGTACGAGAGTGGCATGCCCAGAAGCACTGCGCATCCATCCGGGTGTCCTGTCCTGCAATATAGGTTAAGAGCGCGGGCAAATTGGGCCATTTTCTATGCATTGAGCTATTTTGACTGTTCGTCACTGTCCTTGAAGTTTGCAGAGTAATGACAATGGGGATATGAACGGAGGGAGCCTCCAAAGAAAACAGGATGGCAACTGATTAGACAAATGGTGCATTATGGGCCGGTCTTACTTGCCTGAAAAAAATGGTGCCTACGAGTAACGTGCATGGTCGTGCCAGGGTGTCCTTCAGTACTTTTTGTGGAAGTACTGAAAGATGCTGGTCCTACGAACGAAGAAGCGGTGCCTTGCAAACGACCATTCTGCTATGTAAACAAATACTCCTGAGTTTTGGAGAGAGAAAGAATTGAAAACATTTCGTGATTCATTGTTCTGATATTGATTACTCGATCCCTCTAATGACCATACGCTACCACAATATTAAAAAAAATGAAAATAAGTGTTTTCTACGTCCCAGGGATGTAAATTATGAAGTTTTTATGAGGTTTCTAATGAGTCTGTTTGGCGAAGTAAGCACGTTCCCATTCGTCCAAAGAAAACACATTTCCGCCCAGGGGTTTCCAATTTTGAGGCGTGATCATATCACGTGTGTCAAGCCTTCTCAGATTGCACGTAAACAACGGTGTTAAGGTTATTTTACGCTGCGGCACAAATGCGTAGTCTGCGGCTGTCAGTAGCGATGTAATGGTGTGTTAAAATGTAGTTTGTGCGTAGGTCGGCCCATGAGCTACACAACTCTGGCGCACAAAAGAGGCATGAAGTAGTTATGGACACGAATTCAACGTATATGAACTTATGAAGCTACTCTTTTCGGAGAGACCTGCTAAATGCTCGTGGAGAAAACTCCGAACGCACATACGCACGCACAACGCGTGCGTTCAATCACGCTCAGAAGGGAAGTACAGCTTGCGTGAACGCGGGGGCCGTCAGGGGCGCCAGCTAACTTTATAAGCGCTGGAAAACGACACGGAGGGCTATATTTACGACCGCCAGCGGCTTAAAGCGTGAAGGCGTCCGCCCCCTCGCCCATCTTTCTAACCCCTAAACACGCGGCAAGGGCGATCTCCCTTTTACTTATTTTTCCATATTACATTTCTCACCCGCGGTGAATCGGCACGTTACATGTGCTTCGCCGCAGTAGTAGTGGGAGAAAGAGAGATCGACGGGGCCACGGACCAGCCATGCCCCGCTGCATTTCTCCAAGCGTCTAGGTTCCCCTCACCACCACCCCAACACTAGAGATAACCCCCACCCCTCCTCTTGCTAGTAGACGGCTACGGGCGTTGAGCGGCCCGTGGCTGCTCTTATCTGGAGGCTGGGAGTTTCGAGTTTCGACCGCAGCACGTCGCCGCAATCGGTCACCGCGTAGTCATTCCCAAGCTCAAGCTTCATTTTTTTTTTTTTTTGTTCGAATCTTTCGTTTGTCTTTCCCCCTATTTGATTCCTATGGGATACAACAAGCAAAGAGGTCTAGCAAGCCCGCTGCCACTGACATAATACAGCCAACATAATAACATAATACAGCCGTGCGCGGCGCCACTGAACGCTAGATTCTTCCACAAAGCGATTTAATCGTTCCACGTGCCATAGCTAAGTCGCATAGCGTGAAGTTAATGATGAAAATGATTAGATTATTTTAGATTTCGATGGTGTTGATATGGCTTTACCAAACAGCCTTACACTAGGTGAAGCCAGAAGCCCAATTTTGTTCGAGCACTTAAATCAAGGAAGCGTAATGGGCTTGCAGAGGCTGTGGATGGTGTCTTAACCGGATTCCGAAATAAAGTTATCATCATCATCAGCCTGACTATACCTACTGCAGGGCGAAGGCCTGTCCCATATTTCTCCACTTAACCCGGTTGCGTATTAGCAAACCATATCCCGTAGGAAAACTCGAGCAGACGACGCTTTAGCGCGTGGTTCCTCTGAGCAGCGCCACCTGGCACCAAATAGTTTATATATTGTCTAAAACGAATAAGAACGTATTTAAAGACCGCTGTTCTAGCGTTTTGGGGGCGCAATGGATCAACATCACCCATCTATGCATTGATGCCACTTAAGCATATGTTCGACTCCTGTGTTTGATGTTTTTTCCGAATATTTTTTTTTTCTAATTGCCTTCACCATAATTAAATCCTGCCTTCAGTGAGTGTATGTTACCTTTAGGTTGAGTTTAGAAAGACGTTCAGCAACAATCTTCCTGACAACAGTAACACTAAGCAATTACATTTCCTATTATTTACTGCGTCAGTGAGTGTATGTTACCTTTAGGTTGCGAGACATCTTTCAGCAACAATCGCCTTTTACAGTGAGTTATGTCAACCCGGTTCTGTGCTAGCTGCATCCACTTGACCCCTGCGAACCTCTTCACCTCATCCGCTCACCTAACTTTCTGCCGCCCCCTGCTACGCTTTCCTTCTCTTGGAATCCAGTTTGTTACCCTAATCGACCATCCGTTATTCTCTCTTCGCAATACATGTCCTGCCCATGTCCATTTCTTCTTGATTTCTACTAGAATGTCGGTAACTTGAGTTATTTCTCTGACCCACACTGCACGCTTCCTATCTCTTAATGTTACCCCTACCATTTTTCGTTCCATAGCCCTCTGGGTTGTCCTCAACTTATGTAGAACTCTCTTGGTTAGCCTCCACATTTCAGTCCCATAGGTGAGTACAGGTAAGATGCAACTGTTGTATACTTTCCTCTTTAGCGATACCGGTAAGCTGCGAGTGCTTGCCAAAAGCGCTCCATCCCAATCTTATTCTTCTTGTCATTTCCTTTTCATGGTCCGGATCTGCGGTTACTACCTGTCCTAAGCAGACATATTCGCCTACTACTTCCAGTACTTCAGTATAACTTCCAAATAAAGTTATACTGAAATACTAAAGACCTGGAAGCTATAGTGCCTGTCTATGGCAAACTGACATCATTATAAGGCTGATATAAGTGCCCGGTGACATTAAAGGTCGAGCCAGCCGCACAAGATGCAATATTCAAAGTTCAAACAACTTGCCCAGCACTGCGTCATGCTGTGGCGCGCTGCAGCTTGTACTTTTGTACTAAAGAAACACAACAGATAAGGCGCCGTAACGACTGGCAGGCACGGCACGTCCAAGCAATCTGTGACCGTCCGAGTACACTGCACCACCAGCCTGATCAATCAGCCTGATTGATCAGAATTGGGATGGCATTTGAAAGGAGGGGTTAGAATGGGGGCGTTCTAGATGTCATCTAGCGTACCTTCAACTCGATTTTTTTGTAACCTATGCTGTCCTCACCATTCTGACTCGCATCAAGCCAGCCTGTATCAACAGCTTTCCTTCCACACCAGGCTGAGTGAGACCAATGCACCGCTCTCGTGAGTTGGCCGCGATATCGAGCACGGACAGCTCAGCGGCCACCCTCCTTAGTGTGGACAGGTGTGGAACAGTTGTGTGCCAGCGAGCATGTGTTTTTTGTTTTCAAGTTTCACTAAGCTTTTATTTAGTTTTCCGTTCAATTGCGAAAGGAAAGTGATTACGATATCAGATTACGGTATCGTGTTCATCTTGCGATAATGAGGGCAATGACTACTCGTTTCGAATATGTCATGCTGGATCAAGACATCCTCCGCCGGTACACCACACCTTACGTTCTTTGCTATCATTAAGTAAAACGAGCCGGTGGCTGCCGTCTATCATACGCCCGAATGCAACCAACCAGAAATCGTATAAACCAGTCCGTTAATTTCCTTGAAAATCAGACATGTACCGAGGCAAGGGTATTCATGAGGAGTGCTGCCGAGCAGAATTATGTTCAAACGGGCAGTTTTGCTCCTTCTGTGTGCACGATTAAGTTGCTTGAGTATTTTCTTCAGGGTAACACTTTTTGAAAGGTATATCCTAAGGATTTATATAACTGCTTTCTGATACTAAGCACCCGCCGGGGTGGCATATTGGTATAGAAGGCGTTCGATTACGGAATCAGCATGCGGGGGAGCGAGTGTGATCTTGGCTGCGGCGGCCACATTTCTAGGAAGCCAGAAGAAGAAAAAAAAAAAAACAGATTAAAGACCTCCAGGCGGTAAAAAATCAGAGTCCTCTACTATGACGTCCCTCATATAGCGTGTCATTTTTGGGATGTCCACCCCAATATACGCTTTCTTTTTATCCATTAATATAGTAAAACGGTCGCGTCGCTGCTTCTGTTTTTCTCTCGTAAGCCCGTTGCTTCTGACAAGGGGAAAATAATAGCATCAATTAGTGACTTTGAATAGAAGCGCTTATAAAATAATTAAATATACACGCATAGCTAAGTTTATCTCGCCTCCGTTCTTGCGTGGTAGTGTTTACTTCCGGAATAATTATATCTTGATAGTCATGTTAACACTAAGACAATCCATTTCATTCGGACTAGATGAAGTTATGAAATATACGGAAGGTTTCATTCCATGTATCCCGTAAACAGACGTCCTGTACCGCTTTAATAATCCAGCACTGCTTAAGAGTCGCTGCTGAATTATTACAGGGGTAAAAAAAAAAATTCCATTCCCTGAAAATCCCTTGCCTGATGATCGTCAGTCTTGTATCCCAGAAATGAAATAGCGTTAAAGCATATCTAGTCAGTTTTACATTTTACGTCAACTTGGCTTCCTGAAGCAGCGCCTCCTCAACTCGCCTACTCGATTTTTACAATGCCTGCCGAATAAGGCCGATTCGACCGTCCACGGCTCTCTCCTATTCTCCTCTCCTACTCTCCTACTATAAAGACCACCATATATCTCGCACTACAAATGCATGTGAGTGCGGTGCCATAAGGCAGAAGGGAGCGAGAGAGGGCTATGCTGCCTCCGGCTTTTAACTTCCCATCGAAAAGCGGCCGCCGAGGCCGGGATTCGATCCCGCGTCCTTGGGAACAGTAATCGAGCGCCGTAACCACTGCGCCACCCCGGCGGGCGGAAGACAATAAATCCCCTCTGCTCTCTGTTACGTCATGTTACGCGCTTTTATACTTTACACGTTTATTTTTTCTGTAATCGCGCCTGTTGTCACATCACTGATATATGACATCATTATCGTCATCAACTTCTTTTGGGCGTCCTTCTTTCTGGGATTCGCCACGTCACTGCGGCTTTCCTTTCCTTTTATTTATTTCCGCCTCTTGTCTGTGGCAGGGATGCGACGGCTGGTAAGGATGGCAGCCCAAACAGGGTATTCCTCACGCTCATCGACTCAAACCGGTGAAGACTCAAGAGGCTCCGGCGCAGTGGCGCCTTTCGGCGACGATGCCGACAAAGGCAGATATTCCCTTACGTCTGCGATGCCGCACTAGCGCTTCTCACGCCCGGGCAATGCTTTGCTATACAGATGAGCAGCGCATGGGAAGACAGCGGCCGCTTGCCTTTGATCGGCTGGACTCTGCCGAGGTAAACAAAACCATCGCTTCTTTCCGGGCTGAAGAATTCACCTGTGGGACACGTCAGAACTCTGTTTCCCACCGCGGGGTTCGCCGCTTGAAACTAGGGAACCTTTCGGTCTAGTCGGCTAAACTACTAAAACCAAAACAGCTGCTACTAGAATGTGCCGAGATTCCTTTTCTGCGCGTGCGTGCGTGCGTGCGTGCGTGCGCGTGTGTGTGTGTGTGTGTGTGTGTGTGTGTGTGTGTGTGTGTGTGTGTGTGTGTGTGTGTGTGTGTGTGTGTGTGTGTGTGTGTGTGTGTGTGTGTGTGTGTGTGTGTGTGTGTGTGTGTGTGTGTGTGTGTGTGAGAGAGAGAGAGAGAGAGAGACAGAGAGAGAGACAGAGTTAATATTTGGTCGCCTTCTCCTACGTGCTCGCAAGTATTCACTCTAAATATTTGTAAATATGTAGAAAAAAAGATGCGAGTCTGCTTCTTTTAAGTGAGGAAGTGAGGGCTGCCCTTCGTCGTCTCCCTACCTACCATCCTACGGTGATTCCCCGGCTCCAATTTCAGATCTTATCACCAGTTCGGAAAATTCGATACATACTGAAGAGTTAACATTAACCCAGACACGCATGGCCCTAGCACTGACTGCGCTTTATTTACTCTATTCTTAACCAAAAATTACCGCCGCTCTCAACATAACCTTTCTTGATCACAGCAGGTAAACGCGAGCTGTCTTTGAATGTATGTTGAGAATGCTAGACACGATTTGTTTGCAGTCATGTGTCACCACTGGATCAGAGCGTATTAACGAATCGCACTTTTATTTGGGAGCATTGAAAAAATAACCGCTGAGGACAATGCCAACCAGCAGTTGTAATCAGTGAAAGTCGGTTATCAGCTTCTTTTCGTGCATGTCGACCTATGTCTGTGAGCAAAATATACGTTTATTTCAAACGTCTACATAGGACAAACACTGCTCGGAGCTTTGGAGTGAATAGCACTGAAGCCTTCGACTTTAAAAACATGGACAAAAAAACTTGGTCGACGCTCCGTAGTTTACTCAATATATCCGTGGTTGTGACACTTAACTGCATTTCATTTTTTTTTTGTTAGTTTTTCTTTTCTGTCTTAAGAAACTTCGTTCTCGGTCAGGCTGACTTTTTTTTTTCTTTTTTGTAATAATAGCCTGTTGACCTATGCATTTATGTGAGCCAACTTCAATATTTCTCCAGGGCGTCTTGAACCTACTCATTTGTGGTCCAACTTAAGGCCAAATACTTTCTCCCGCAGGCAACTCACCCGACGTTTTTATCTACTCCGCCTCCTCCACCTCCTCTTCTCTCACTCATACGGCCGCCACGCTTTCTCGAAGGCTATCTGGGTCTGTGAGATAAATGTACGACGCGTTTGCCACGACAAGTCATAAAAAAAAAAGAGGAATTCCCAAGTTCTAACAAAAAAAATATATTAAAATAAAGGGGGAGAAATACCTCACGGGTCATCTCGTAAGGTCCCATGCCCTTATCTCGCGCCCACTGCGTCCTCGTCCGTCAAGTTGGTCCTCTCTTGCACCCTGTATCTCTCTCTCCCCATCGCTCAGCTGATATCCGGCCATAAGCGGCTCAGCCATCGCGCGTGTTGACGGCCAGTTTTCCGGACGCTCCTTCGCGTTGCCCCAGCCGCCCTTATCATTAGGCTGACAGAACTACCTTTCTTATAAGGCTTTCTTCAATTAGAAGCAGGCCGTTGTCATTTGGACCAGCCTCAAGATATAGAAGCTAGCTGCAATTTTATTGAAAAATAAGAAATGATTCATTCACAACTTGCGCATACAAATTTGACTAATTATTAAAATATCAGTTACAAAGCGGCAGAGTCGTCCTAACACTACTGAAAAAAAACATGTCAGGTTATTTATCAAGTCATCGTAGGTGCTTTGTACGGAATCACTGCGGGCTGGAATAATTGTAGAGCTTGAGTTCTTCCACCACACTGCATATAATAACTATCAGAGAGTTGGTGTCGTGATGACCCCTGCTTCCCCCGTGTGGACGACTTGACTTCATAAACATATACAACATTACCAGGTGTCACACTTTCTGTAGACACCTGAACCACGCCGTTAGGAAAGACAAGAAGGTGAGAGTAAAAAGCAGAAAAAGAGAAAAGTGTATTTCAGTGGCGGTCTGCGGAGTAATTTTGATCGCCTTGGGATCCTTAACGTGCACTGGAATCTCAAAGCACGCGGATGCCTCTCCGTTCTGCTTATATCGAAACGCAGCCGCCGGCAATCGGGTTCTAACCCAGGTAGACCGAAACTTAAGTTGGGAATCTTAACAACTGCGCCAACCCGGCGCAAAAAAAAAGGGGGCTAAAATCGTTTTCTGCGGGCATAACCACCGGAAACAGTCAAGGGACGTTACACAGACACGTATCCCTATATAAGGGTGTGATGCACATCCGATGTATCCTTCCCAAGAAACCTACCTCACTTAAAGGACACTGCTCACCAGCCAAAGAATTTCTAGCATGAAACATGCACGATATAAACAAGTCATTGCATTTCTCAAAACTTGGAAGAGCTCCGACAGAAATTGCTAAGTTTGTTACGATGCTTTATGTCATTTCTCTCTCAGCATTATCGTCTTGTTTTCGCCACTTGCTTCGCAAACCTCGAAGTGGACGGGAGGTCTGTTTTCTCTCCTTTATTTTAGTTGAGCTGGAGAAAAGGACGCGCCATTTTAAGTAAGGTGACGCGTCGCCCGCCCAGAGAAAACGCATGTGATCGTATATGTCTTGATTGATTGATTGATTGATTGATTGATTGATTGATTGATTGATTGATTGATTGATTGATTGATTGATTGATTGATTGATTGATTGAAGTCTTTATCATACTTGCGTGGATAGTTCGTGTAACTTGGGAGAAACGTCAGTACGAAGGAAAGCAAGCAGAGAAATTAACTCTCAGGGTTCTTGTGCCACTCTCGACAAGCGACAGTAGCATGTGCGCGTTGAAGCCCCTTTTCCGCCTCACACTTCCCGCTAATATAGGACCTATTATCGAGCATCGATAAAGAGAGGTCTTGGCTATAATCACGGAAGAAAAATGGGCGTGTACGTGTCATTCATAGCGTGAAGGGTACATATGGTTATTTGGAGCAGATATGGTAGTAATTGAATCCATAAGCTTCGTCACAAGCCTGACGACACTCCATTGCGGAGGTGTGCAACCTGCATCAATTTGATCCTTGCCAACTTCTTAACTTTCATCCGCCCACATGATTTTATAGTCCCATGATGCGTTTGCTTTCTCTTGGAATCCTTTCATCCCTATAGGGCCCCCTTCGGTTACCTTTCCTTTGCATTACACGACCTACCCACGCGTATTTCTTTTTCCTGCTTTCTACTAGAGTGAATTAGCTGGCGTTTGTTCTATTTTGTCACGCTTCCTGTCTCTTGACTTTACGTCTAACAATTTTCATTCTTTATAGCTCTATGCGTGGTCCTAAGTTGAATCCTTTTCGTTAGCCTCCACGTCTCTGCCCCAAAGGTGAGTACCGGTAAGATACAGCTGTTATATACTTTCATATTGAGGGATACTGGTATGCTGCATTTCCTGATCTGATGAACTTGAAGATAGGTAGATAGATGTGTTTATTGATAGTAAAGACAAAGAGGTTGGCCAGATTGATTGAAATCTGGCCTGCTACTCTGCACTGGGGAAGGGGAAGAGGAAAAGAAAGCGGATCATGGTGGGTGACGATGTGGGAGGAGACATATGAAAACCCTCGCGGGAGCCCCAGAAGCAGTTTGAGACCCCTTAACTGTTAAAAGCACCCTGAAGTAGATATCAAGAGTACAAGCATCCTGTTTGCGCGAAAGTTAAGAGAAATTCCTGAATGGCATTGGTAGGAATGGGTGAAACAGAATTAGGTGGGATGAAGATGACCTCAGGCGTGCAAGAAATTATAAAGAAGGCGCTGCAATACTTTTCTGAGAATAGAATTCATGAGCGCTTGCAGAATGCGCACCAGCCCAACCTGGTCCTTATTTCCCTTTCATGATCGGGACCTTCAGTCACTACCTGCCCTAATTTAGACGTATTTACGTAGCACTAGATAGATAGATAGATGGATTTATTGAAAGGAAAAGGCAGAGAGGTTGGCCGGAATAATTCAAATCTGGCCTGCTACTCTGCACTGAGGATGCGGAAGGAGAGAAGAAAAAAGATCATGATGGGTGACGATGTGGGAGAAGGCATTTGAAATACATATCTACAGGCACAGTAGCTTGCTTTACAAGCGCGAATCAAGTCCGCTGGCGCACAAAAAACGGCAAAGAGCACGCACTGTCTAGACATCCTTCCCCTATGTTATCATTGAGCCAGATATGATTATCTAAATGTAGTTATCCCGAACACTGTCGTTCATAGCTTACTCAAGTCAAAAGAAACGGCCGCCGTGTTCCCGCTGTAGCCTTTGCGCACAAGTATTCGTCCATTCTGGTGCCACATAAACATATACTTGAAACCATTTATCCTTTCTCAACTTTTCATCTCCGAGAGAGAAAAAAAAAAAAACGGTGCGTAGATTCGCATTGTTTTCTGGCAAAAACAGCTCAGGATCCCACGTGTGCTCGGACAGGACAGACCTGCGTGTGCAAGCTACGCAAAACACTCAGCCGAGAGAGTTACCAGCCTGCAAAATTAGAAAGGTGCTGGCTAAAAGCGCTATACTGCGCGCTGCAGCCGCTGCTGTAGGTGTGTGATGGGCGTGCTCTGGCCCTCTAGGGGATAAATTTCATAGCTTGCTGATTGACAACAGCGTCGGCAGCGGCCGGCTGCGTGCGGAGGGATATGGACTTGGTAATTTATTTTGGATAATTTGCAACGTAAAGTGTTACTTCCAAGTCAACAGCGGTGTACGTACCTATCTATTGTATTGTACAGTACCGTCTGTTGCAGAAGTTTGCAGCCCAACGCGCCGGGCGGAGGAGCAGTATCGCTCCCGAGAGGCGGCGCTGCGCCCGCCGGCGTTGCCTGGTGACGCAGCTATAAATAGCGAGGGGACTTGTTCTCTTCCCCTCATCCCGCGGCTGAGAGGAAAGATGTGCGATATCAACCGCGGGAGGAGGGGAAGAGAACAAACCTCCTCACTCTTATAGCTGCGTCACCAGGCAGCGCCGGCGAGCGCAGCGCCGCCTCTCGGGAGCGATACTGCTCCTCCGCCCGGCGCGTTGGGCCGCAAACTTCTGCAACAGACGGTACATATGTTTCGTGGCTGTGCTCTAGTAGATGAAACATGTGAAACATGGTTATATATGGCGTGCCACGGTTGCCCTCTCGAGTCACTTCATATCCCTTCTGTATCCCTGGCGGTGGTGTCAGATCCCTATTTAGTTGGTGGCGCGGTGTCGGGCCTGTCTACCAATGTCGCAGTTTTCTGTGCGCCTTCCTTTCAACGTGTACTCTTGCTGGTGATTGACCCTCCTTTTGACGTGTCTCCCATTTACGTCTTGCCTTTTGTTGTGGCGGTGATGTGCATTTCCAGCTCTCTTTCCTTCTTGGCCGTCCTGTCTTTCCGGCCGTGATTTCAAACGAAGCATGACTTGTGCGTCCCCGCACTCTCTTTGCTGCAAGCTCGTACAATTCGCCTTAACACTCAAGCTAACATTTTCAAACAATCCCTCTTCAAGTCCCACGTATTGGATTCGGTACGTCGAGTCGTGGATTCATATTCCGTTCGCATCCTCGGCATCGCTTAGTTTCAGCTAGTGGTAAAAATATTTTAATGAAAATGTTTAGGAGGTTGTAGCGGGGGTTGGAGTCCTCAGTCCGTAACCCCCTTAGCGTAGGCTGCTGTCCGCGCTCTTTCGATGAGTTCTTTTTGACCCCTTGCGTCCCAGCTGGTCAGAGCTGCCTCTCGCCCCTTCTGCGTTGGCTGGTTATTAATAGTGACAGTCTGATTTCGCTGTCATGCCCACACCATACGGTACATGTCCGCCTTCTCCCCGCAGAATTTGCATTGTGAGTCAAATGACTCTGGATCTATTGTGTGTAGTCTTCGTGGGTGTTAAAAGTGTTGGTCTGTAGCTTGTGAAGGTGTACCGCCTCCCCTTTGTCTAGTGTCCTTGCTGGTGGAGGGTAGACCCGGCGAGATAATCTTAAGTGCTGAAGTATTTCAGTGTAGGTTAGCAATGGGGTAGGAGGTTTCACGAGATCCGTATTGGGTGCCCGGAGAAGAAATGCTCGGGCTGAGGTGTGTGCGCTCTCGTTCCATGGGATGCCCTGGTGACCTGGTACCCATACTAAGTGTTTATGCGTGTGTTAGTTGCCACGGGTGTAACTATCTTGCAGGATCTTAAGTTACTAGCGGTGCAATCCTGCCTCTGAGGTAATTGCGATATGCTGTCTGTGAATCTGTAAGAATGTATTCTGAGGTAGTGTGTGTTGCAGCTAGGGAAATCGCCACTTCTTCCGCAGCCGATGTGTCTTGGCTGAGCAATATTAGTCCATCCACTGTGTGATCTTGGTGCACTACCGCAACGGCCGCCATTCTCTGTTCAGGACCAGCAGCATCGTCATAGACCACGCCCTCGCGCCCACCGTAGTGTCTTTTTATAGCTTCCGCTCGTGCTTGTCGTCTCGGCTGGTGAAAATCGGGGTGAAAATTCCTCGGCAATTAAGTTCCCTTGAATTGTCCTCTCCATGAGGCTGGGATGTCGCTTTTAGGGTCTAGCTGTCGGGGGCAATTGACGTTCAAGTCGTTCCAAGACTTGTCGGGCCAATCAGAGTCGTGGAGAGTCGTACCACCAGCGCCGTGAGGTGTGTCTCTATCAGGTGTCCACAGAAACAAGTGTGACAGATACAGCGCCTTTCCCTTCCTGTGAACCAATTATTTATTATTATTATTATTATTATTATTATTATTATTATTATTATTATTATTATTATTATTATTATTATTATTATTATTATTATTATTATTATTATTATTATTATTATTATTATTATTGTCGTCGTCGTCGTCGTCGTCGTCTATGTTTCCCCGATGCACTGAACACAGTGGTGAATAGGTTTCCCGGGTCAATGCAACGATTGAGCGTCACAAGCACGCGGTGGTCTGGGCCCGCGGTCCTAAGCCACGGTGGTCCCCTGAGCTGGCGGCTGAACAACGTCACGTCCGCACCCCCCGTTGCCGCATCCAACATTGCTTTGGTCATTTAATGCTTCTTAAGAAAAATCGAACTCAGTGCTGCTTCATCTCCGCCAAGACAAGACCCGTTGTAGTTGTTGCAGTAGCTGTAGGAAAAAGAAAAGAAAATGCACGGGCCTGCTACTGGCTCTGTAGCTGAGCCACCTACGCTTTCTCGTGCGGACCGAAGAGAAAATAGAGAAGAAAAATAAGAGGGAGAAAAAAGACGCGCGCCGCAACAACAGCCGTCGTCCACCACCGAAGCGGTGGCGGGTGAAATGACGGCCTACAACAGATAAAAATTGGTGGCAGTCGAGCCCCCGCCGCAAGCGGCGGTGACCTACCTGTCCCAACCCCATCACGGCCAGGATCAGCCACCTTCATCACCTTCAGCCGCGCATCACAAGACCCGTAGTTTGTAGCTAAAGCTACACTGCGCTAAGGCCCGTAGGAACCTTCTCAGATCTCCCCGGTTTGTAGCGAAAGCTACACTGCGCTAGGTTTTCAGGCCGTCGGCGGAACTTCGTATATTTATTCAATACAGCTCTTCACCCTGACCCCTTCCCTTCCGCGTGGCACCGAGGACGGAGTATCTTTTCTTACCAAAACTCGGCTGTACGGTTTCTCAGCCGACCTCGTACCACCCAATAGTCATGAATTCTACTCTCGGAGAAACAGCGCCTTCTTTACAGTCCTCTTTGCAATTTCTTGCACGCCAGAGGTCATCTTCATCCTACCTATTATTCGGTGTCACCCATTCCCCTAAGGCCAATCAGGCACTTAATCTGTTTGCGGGTGGTTTTACATACCTTTCGCGCAATCAGGATCTGGGCCTCCTTCTAGGGGCTTCCGCGAGCTCTCAGTTCCGCGAGCTTCTTCACTATATCCCCCCCCCCCCCGCACCGGCAATTTATCTTTAAACCTTTACCGCTTTCTTGAGCACTTTTCATTAATCGCACACGGTTATCTATCGCACCCGCATGGGTTAGGAGATGTCAGCTAATCCTAGTCTCGACAGCCCTCAGGATGACACTTCTGTGCAACATCGTAATATGCGGACTTCTAGAATGCCCCATCCTGACATCGTTATCGAGGCGTGCGCGAGCCTACTCCAACCGTCCGCTTTTCGGGCCGCATCCTTCATTCTAAACCGCGCTTTGAATTTTAAGGGTTGTCTTTGACAGACACCTCTCTCCAATTTCTGTTGTAATATGCAGCCTGCTCTTGTCTTTACCGCGCCTGCGCGGTTCCAGTGGCCACACCTTGCTATGCGCAAGGCATCCGGTAAACCGATATACGTATACACCAGTACGTCTCCGGCAAGCTGAAACTCTCTATTTAGAACACCGAACAGGTACTGCGTAGACGTATACCGGATGCCCCCCTCCTATTGTCTACGTGCGACTGCAGGAAGCCTCTGTGATACGTCTACCTAACGTACGTCTCCACTACGCTGCATTTCACTGATACCAACAGCCAGCGAATGTTCAGCTGTGGCCCGTGACGAATGAGTTCTCTAAAAAAGCTACAATAATTTCACAATGATGTTAATTGGAGCGTTTTGAATTTTTTCAAACGTAGCGCGAAAAAAAAAAAAAACGACGGCAAAGAAGGCAGAGACACGACACGAGCGTTCGTGTCATGCTACGTTTCGAAATAGAATGATTGCAAGATTCGAATCTATATATTGATGAAACCTGGACAACCGATTGCCTGCGCCTATGCGCCAAGCTGAAGATGTTGCACGATCAGCTTCCTGGACTATATACAATGGGTGTCAAGAGCGCGATCGACTTAAGGAGCATTTGGAATGTAGTGTAAACGGACATGAACGCAGTACTATGCGTACTGCATTTTGTACGAAAATGTGAATGTTCTGCGTCAATAATTGATCCTTATTATGAACTTTTTAAGCACTTCTTGGCACCAACGTACATAGTACCATCGAAAAACTAAACCAAAACTGCCTGCTACAAGTAACTCGCAGTGGCTACCTCTTCATAGCTGATCGTAGCGAAAGATAACACCTAGCTAATAAATAAAGTACAATAAACATTTTTTCAAAAAGTGAAACATATTCAATAAAAGGATTTAGACAGCAAGTACATCGGATGTTAAACGTCACGGCTCTAACTCACCCGATTCCCTGCTTGTTACAGCGGCCAGCCTTGGCCATGTCATAAACGAAAACCCTACAGCTGACGTGATTACGTATCCCTGTCACACGGCCGATCCCGAATTACCTTGGACTTCCTTGGCTTAAAGGAGCCCAAGGGAGGCATAGGGAGTCTCGGTGCAAAGGAGTCGTCGCCGTGTCACACGGCTTGCAACAATGTTCTTTACAGAAGCCACCAGGGCAGCATTAGGCACTGCTTATTTTGTACAAACACGTAACCAAAATCACTCTCTGAACAACTTAAAAATTTTACACTCCTATTTTCTTCTCAAAATGCAATTATCTAGACATACCATTGTAAGATAAAACGTATTTGCTGAAAACAAGGAGCATGTTCTAAACACAGCGATTTCGCCCTCTCTACAGGGCACCATGTGCGGCATCTGCAACTTGGCGACCCCACCGACGCTCTCTTTTAAGGCGACAGCCTTTGATGGCTCATGCTGTCGTTGACAAAATGTGTCACGCTTTTGAGGCGGCTCTGATTGGCCGAGACGAGATAACGTCATAGAGGTTTCGACCAATCACAGAGCACCACCACAGTATGCGTGAATGCGTGCCTTATATGGCCATATGACAATCAATGATCAAGTATCAATTAATTACTAACTGATTACAAATTAATGACTGATTAAGCAATTCAGTATTTACTAATTAATGATTAATTAAGCAATTCATCCGTTACTATTTAGTGCCAGTTGCGCAGTAGAATGCGGCACCCAGGCTTTCACCTTTCACTACTTTAGTTGCTAAAGTCCCCGGTAATTTTTGTCGTTCCGTTCAAGTTGTTATCAGAGAGCTCATACATATTTTGATGCATTTTGGTTCGTATAACCAGTGATAACCATGCTGTGCCACTGTTCTGCCCGCCGTTTCCACTCCACGTGCGAGCTGCGAGCGTGCGTGCAACAGACCAAAACAAGTGACGCAGCCGCGGTCAAGCGAGATTATGGTGCAGTTGCAAGAATCAACACCACTAACCGAGCTGGAATACTAATTAACTAAAATATTTAAAGAAAAAATTAAATTATCGAAGAAAAGGTTTATTTAGCGACTCGGAAGTGAAGAGCATTAAAAACGAGAGTACTCCCTTCATCCTTGAAGGGAGATGACCAATCGCCTTTCGCTATGAAAGTTCCTTAAACTTCATTTGCTAAAGGAGTGCCGTCTGACACGGCACGCATCTCCCTCGAGGTAAAGACGACCTGAGATAAAGGGAGTTGAAAGGAGTTTAGCCGTGACCTTGTGACAGGGGCATAATCTGGCTCTTGCTCAACAATACTATAACAACTTGAGTGTCATTTTGTGAACTACACAAGTTGTGAAGGAAGCCAATGTCACTATGTCGTCCTCGGCAACTCACTCAAGCTTGGGCCAATGGCAGGATTGGTGTCCACCTGCGATGCCTGTCTGCAGGTCGGGTCTCCTGCGAACAAAGTAAGCGAAAATACGTAGGTGAGCCTGAGCGCCCCGAAGAAGGAAATATAAAAGGCGTCTGCTTCACAACCAAGCACAAAATCGACTACGGTTTGAGAACAAAGTATAGGGCTCAATTTATAACCATTGCGACGTTATCCAATATTGCCAGAACACTCGTCTTTAAAGGTAGCCCGAAGAGTCAGGCGACAGGTGGAAGTGTCCATGGCGTTAGCCACCATACTGAACGATAGGCACCAACTTCGATTCTTGGGACTGCGGAAGCAATAAATAACCAGCTTCTTCGGCTCCTTTTAATGACGGAGACAGCTGCGAGCCAGCAAGACGCTGAGTTCACCGCTCATTTCACGACCGTTCGAACATCCGTCTGCTTTTGTTACTTTATTGCGGTAGTCTTATTTTTGTAAAGGAAAGTGCTGTAGGAAAGAAGGAAGGAATAGCTCTCTGGAATGGAATTTGCGAGAAGACGAAAAAATGTGTGTGCTTCGCATCCGGAATTGATTTGCTTACAAGTTTTACTTAGTTTTTGGACGGATAAAAACTAGAAAGTAATTTAAAAGTAATTTATTACTCAGTAGAAGTAATTGTAGTGTAATTTCATTACATTTTGGGAGCAGTAATGAGTAATGTAATTTAATTACTTTTCAGCGGTAATCAGCGAAGTCATTAGTAATGTAATTTAACTCCTTTTCAAAAGTAATTTTGCCATGCGTGAAGCCATTTCACTAGAGGAGAGTTCTCACCTTTTGCCAATAATTTGCAAGCTCTATATTTTTACCTGTTAATTGAAATTGAATGAAATTCCCGGCAAGCACACTTGTCAAAAGGTACCAAGCGGTTGTACACCCTTCACCTACCGATTACACTCGCTATCAATTTAATAGCCAAATTGGTAAAGCATTTGCATATATTCCCTTCTATAAGCTGTCCACCCTTCCTTCCCTTCTTGCTGCATTAGACTGGCAAATCTTCAATTTCGATGCATGTGAACAAAACTAAAGGGGGGGGGGGGGGGGTGAACCAAAACCTACCACTATTCGGCGGACCTCACAACGGCTTTTGCCGCACAAATCTGCAATCAGTCAAGAAGCTGGCGGCAGCAAATGGTCATTATCAGCGCTCTTTACAACAGAAGTGCTCTCATATCTTGACCATGCTTTTTGCGGCGAAGTCTTGTATACGAGTACAGTGCTATACGCACCGCCTTGACGCCATGCCAACTCATGCCATTGGAAGCTGCGTCACATTTCGCTTCAAGGGAAATCAAGGCGAAATCGTCGTCGCAATAGCAGTGAGTGATGGCTGGTTCCCGGAAGACTTGTAATGACTAAATAGAGCGCGTTGCGCGCATATGAATGGAGAGCTGTGCGCCACTAGGGAATCCGCAGGAAACGGGTCGCAAGCACGGTGCAAGCGTGGGGCGTGCGCGACTGCGCACGATCAGTACACTCGATCAAAGAAAGAGTCGTGCGCATGCGCTAGCATGCCCAGTTCCGCAGCGCCCTCTGCGGTGGAGGTGATTTCTAAAGAGGATTTTGGAGGCCAGTTAACAACCATGTAATGGCAGGGACATGGTGGGGTGTGTACTTTTGGTTTAGTTTATACTTTGTAGGGTTTCATGGCCCCAATCTAAATCTGCTTTGAGGAACGAGGGCTCGGGATAATTTCGACCATCTGGAGTATTCATTTCAATTTATTTTTCAGAAAACTTCTGAAGGGTCACCTGCGCTAAAATCTGGCATGTCAGCTTGACAAGGCCCAGGTGCCCGAAGTATAAAACTCGGCATAGCATGGTGACTACCACGCATAGGACAGTATCGAAAAAATAATACACAAATTCGTGTCACAGATTTGTACACGTAAAAAATCAATTATAACAGGACATAGATACACGATTGCAATAAAACAGATATGTGATAATTCAATAACTTAATGGAAGAGAAGAAAAAAACGCACAGGTGCAATACAATGTAGGCATATGTTTGTGAAGAGGAACGTACAGTACACCAGTGAATTTTCATTCTCAAGGCTTCTTAACATCAGGATAACAGGAAATATTAAACGCTAAAATCTAATGGGATAAAAATACTGGCAAAATCGGTTGATGTCGGGGCTGCTACATTCATAATATTTATTGAAAATTTGTGGAAGTTTATGTTTCAGACTGACATTTGTAACTGATACCGAAATATGGAATCAACCACAAATCAGTGCTGCGTGTAGAGGCAAATTATGTTGTAAGGATGCGATGGACGTAATAAACTGTCTGAAAGCGGTGATGATAAATAAAATAAAGATGAGCACAAGATACAAAAGTCATACATATTTGTATCTAGACTTGCAATTTTATTCCTCGGCAAAAAAGTAATTACATTTGTCTCCGCCGGATTAATTTACAGCCGGTTAGTTCTTGACCAGAAAACCAAACTTATGAGCGTGTCGTTATATTGCGCTGCAAGACTATTTTCTTCTGGGTCAGATAAAAGAATATTAAATAATAAAAAAAGTTTAGCCTCTGACTCAGTCGTCACAATATCAATAATATATACACTTAAATTAAACGGCCCTAAAATACTGCCCTGTGGAACTCCGGTTACAGTATTGGGTAGAAAAGAGGACTGTCGGTTACCAATGTGTACGCATTGATTTCTGTCGCAAAGGTATGATCGTATAATTGGTTTAAAGGTGTTCCTAGAATTCCGTATGAAAATAATTCATATAAAAGGATATCATGACTGAGTGAATCAAAAGCCTTCGAAAAGTCAATAAATAGACCTAGAGTAAGCAACTTATTTTCAAAACTCTATACACTCTTAATCTGGTTCCACGTACGCGTCAAAAAAGTTCGTTATAAGTGAAATTAGTTCCACTTATAACTGGAACTTTTTTTATGCGTACGTGGAACCAGATTAAGAGTGTAAGATCTTCTCTTTAAGAATCAGCAGAGCATGCTCTGTCGAGCGCCGCTTTCTAAAACCAAACTGGTCATCAGGAAAAAGACTCCTCTCTTTAAAAAGTTTTATCACTCTTGATGACAGGATTTTTTCTAACCCTTTTGAGAATATTGGTATAAAAAATATTGGCCTGTAATTTCAGTGTCATTTCTGTCGGCGCCGTTATGTATGACAGTTAGTTACTCTCGATGTTTTCACCTCGTTAGGAAATTCACCATCTTCTATTATCAAACGTAAAATGTGCGTGAGAACAGGTATAATGGAAGGTATACATATTTTGCAGGCTTGATTTGCAAATTATTTATGTCAAGAGTTTTGCTTTGTGAAGTTGCATGAATGTTCTTGAGACTGCTACCTCTGTTACAGGGTGACAAACAAAACTGTTGACAGCGCTGTTAATTTCAGGTTCTAAAAATGGGAGGCTATGATCCCGCCGTTATGCTGTCGACAAATACTTGATTTAAGTGATCAGCTAAGCTTGACCGAAATGTTCACGTTTATTAACTAATAGCTTCTCAGGTGCGGTACGTGCTCTTATTTAGGTCAAGGATCCGATAGCTTCTGATTTATGCTTGGAAATATCAGAGAATATATGTTCAAAATATGTCTTCTTTGCACGTCGAAGCTCGGTGTTCAATTCATTACGAGAAGCTTCGAGAAGCTTTAAAATGTTAGAGCGGATCCTGCGTGCGCACTTTTAAAAATGCATGAAAGAATTTATTTTTCTTGCGTAGGTATCATGCGTAGGTGAACAGAGTTCACCCACGGCTTTTTTTTTTTTTCTTTTTTAATAGACAGAAAGTTCTGAAGAGAAATTACGCAGCATATATTTTTACGAATACTTCAATGAACATATGTCCCAATTTCTTGCTCAAAAGATGAGCTTCGTTTGAAATATACTGCATTGTAATAAAATCAGGATGATGTTTGTGGGACCTTATAGAGGAACGATGAAACATAAAAACCGGGCAATGGTCCTCGATATCCGCAGTGATCGCACCGGCAAGGGACACTGCTGTTTCAATGTTTGTGATTGGCGGACCAATGGTGGAAGATTTGGACACTCTAAGACAGGTGGGCACAGTTGTGATAATATTTATGAAATCGTTTGCATTCATTCTTGTCACAAAATCATGGGCACTGGCGCTCTCATCCTGAATATTCAAATTGAAGTCACCACCACAAATCAAGTGCAAATCGGTAGTCCAGAGTTATTCCAGGAATTGGTCAAAACATTCTATAAACGCTCCGTACCTGCCGTTGCGGGGACGGCAAACAACAGCCAAGATCTCAAGATTATGTCAAGCGTTACAATTTCATAATCATTGGTAATACGGCAATAATCAGGTACAGTTTCGTAATTCAAGTTGTCTTCAATAAAGATGGCTACTCTACCACCACGTCGGTTATTGCGATTAATGGCGAAGTTTTGGAAGCCATAAATGCGAATCATATTACAACCATCATAATACCAAGTTTCCGTAACCATTGTAGTGTTATATTTAAAAGAGAATTAGGTAAGCAGATGGCTAATATTATCTTCTTTACTTATTGCGGAGCGTGCATTAAATTGTAATACCGAGTTATGCGAGAAGCAAGGCGGTTGTATACGATGTGGAAGAACAAGTTCTTGGTAACCTATTAGTAAATGAGCCGAACAATGTGTGTCTAGTGCGCAAAGATGAGCTTAGGTTCACTTCGATCGAAAGGCGGCATCCGCCATTGCCATGGTCGAACCCGGGGGATCAGCAGTCGAACCCGAGGCATCAGCAGTCGAACCCGAGGCATCAGCAGTCGAACGCTCTAGCTATTCAGCCGCAGTGTTGGGGTGATACGTGTAGTTTTAGATTGGTTGGTTTATGGGGTTTAACGCCCCAAAGCGACTCAGGCTATGAGAGACGCCGTAGTGGGGGACTTCGAAAATTTCGACTACCTAGGGTTCTTTAACGTGCACTGATATCGCACAGCACACGGGCACCTTGCTTTTCGCCTCCATGGAAAAGCGGCCGCCGAGGCTGGGATTCGATCCCGCGTCCTTGGGAACAGTAGTCGAGTGCCGTAACCACTGCGCCACCCCGGCGGGGCACGTCAAACAAAAGAATAACTAAATATAATTAAAAAAGACAATGCAAACGCAATTGATACTTCGATGTCAAATGGGCTACTTTTTGGAAACATTTAGAGCCCCTCTGTTGTTTCTGTACAGCGGAAATTGTTTCTGCCTCTCCATTTCAATTTCCTTGTTCGCGCCTCGTGTGACGCTCGTTTAAGAGGTAAAGGTTACGTAACTTGGTTTTCGAAACAGCCTTCCTTCAATGCAACGCGGCGAGAGTGTCATTGCACTTGCTTAACTTAGCGCTGCTTGGCTTTGAATCTCTCGGCATGAAGTGATCCTGTACCCGATGCCAGGAAGCATTGTTCCTAACACGTCCAGGTTCCTATAGCATCATAGTCGGTGTATGAAAAGGAGCATAAATCGTATTTGAAGCCCTGAATTACTGCACTTTCACATTCCTTCCAGTTTCAAGTAATATCATTCTTCTCTTTCTTAGCATGATAAGAGTGCCGAAATCAAATGTGATGATGTCGAAAAAGATAAAATGCAAACTTACAACGAGCTGTCGACACAACTCTCGCTTTTGAATTTCTGCTTTAAAATAAACAAATATGCTTCCGGGTTGGAATAGCCGACAGCCCTGCCTGAGAAAATTGTAGCTATGAAGAGAGTCGTGTGAATGCCCTGTGTGAAGCCATTGTGAATGAAAGGCATGAGTTGTGTTGTGCGCTGGACCGTCTTTAACCTAGATCCTTGGTCCATGGCCACAACAGTCGACTGCCTTCAAGACACACTAGACACTGTTTTGTTACCTGACAGCCGCCAGCTTTAAATACAAACTGCGACTGCTCTACGTCCCTTTTCTCTTGCCCTATTTAATCTCCTACCCTTTCTGATCGGATCCTTAGTTCGGGACACCGTATATCTTTACATGTTGTTAATGGAGAGGAAGCGCCTAAATCAGTAATGGAGGACGTAGAAGGAACCTGAGGAAGAAAAGCTCGGGCTGAAGCGTGTGCGCGTTCATTTCCTTCAACTAACTGATGACCTGGTACCCATATCAGCTCCTTCTGTGCAGATTTATGAAACAACTAATGTAATCGGGCACTTTGTTCGTCCCTTTCTAGCAGAATAGCTTGAAGCCAGTGAGAAAATAAGGTCTTTTATTGTATAAACTAAGCCTTTCAAGATAACTGTTGGGTGGGTGAACTATACGAGGCACCGCAACAGTGGCTGTGATTGCAAGGTTCTACTGTTTAACTCAATTAAGGAAGCGGTTTGGGTCGCGGCCACGGCGCCTGCTTTCGGGGGAGGTGCAAAACACTGCGCGATGTCAGTGCACGTTAATGAACCCCGAGGTCGAAATTTCCGAATCCCCTCACTATGGCGTCCCTCATAGTCCCCATAGCCCTAATAACTTTGGGACGCTAGGTCATAAAAACCAAACCAAAGCTATAGCCTACTTTGTTAACCTATCCTTGATATATTCTGCCTAAAAAGCGTGAAAAAGAGCTGCTTCTTTACACTGGTGCAGCAACCTATATCCCCAAGGGAACACTTCTGCTGAAGACGTTCTGGACAGATGGTCCATGTCACCTGCATAGCGCATCGGCTTCACCGTAAACATTTCAAGACGCTACCGAGAATTTACTACTTCACTGAACAGTGAGTTTCCCAAGGCGCGTGCTTATTAAAAATAGTTGCCTAAAAGGCATCTGCCGCAGGATCCTATCTATCAACAAGCGTTGGGGCACGTAGTTACAAGCCCCTGAATGCTTTAACTCCCACCTTGTTGACCTACATTCTCTTACCGCAATTCATGGGTGGCGGAAGAACTTCATTCAGGAGGACTCCAGCGGCCGTCTCCCTGGCTAAGGTCCAAGGAGACCTCGCGTACTCCTGCGCCGACTACACGTTTCACAGCAGCATTAGTTAGAAACGAATACCAGTGGGTGTAACCCTCATTGTCGAGATCGGACTGATCGATAATGACCGACAACGAATCGGTGGTCTTCCTGACGGAGACGTTTCCAAAAGGATCTGCGCGACGTTGCAGTCCGTCTTGTGAAAAGACCAGGGGTTTTTAGTCCTCAAGCATGATTTCAGGAGCACTTGCCGGTCACATTTTGGGACACCGAAAAGCGCAAATCCGTCGAATGTAAGTGAAAGAACGCTCTTATAACATCTGCTGACGGCGAGCGTTTCCTTTCAACTTACAACTTGTTCTGAATGAGGAGAAAAACCCTAAACGTGGAGGAGGTGGTGCTTCTGTCCTACTTTCCGCCGGGGTGGCGCAGTGGTTACGGCGCTCGACTACTGTTCCCAAGGGTGCGGGATCAAATCCCGGCCTCGGCGGCCGCTTTTCGCTGCAGGCGAAAAGCAAGGCGCCCGTGTGCTGTGCGATGTCAGTGCACGTTAAAGAACCCCAGGGGGTCAAAATTTCCGGAGTCCTCCACTACGGCGTCTCTCATAGCCTGAGTCGCTTTGGGACGTTAAACCCCTCTCAACAAAACCAAAACCAAACTTTCGTAGCTTGAAGCGATTTCTATGCAGACTCCAATCGAAAGAAAAAAAAATCCCAATTTATTTTTATCTAGCAGAATTTTCGTGCAGTCAGTCTTGGCACAAAACCTATTGTGACTGCAGAACATTCTCTATTAGCATCAGAATTTTATGTAACTTTCGCAGAAATCTACTACAGGCCTACACAGACTACATAAAAATAATGCAGTAAAAAGTACAGAACTTCGAAAATGTAATGCACAACTACAGAAAAGTGCGTTAAAAAAACCTGCAATATATTGGTTGTATATTTTGGCACAATTTCTGTACTAAGCTTTTTGTTTTTTTTTTTCTTCCGTGATGGTGTTCACCATTGTTCCTCTACAGGTGTACGTAGGCACGTGCCAAAAATATCTGACGGGCATTTTCAGTGTCAGACAGCACTGAATGGCTACATTTTCACGCGTCTGCGTTTCAAAGACGACAAGCTTTCTAGCGGATGGTTGGTTGCACAACTTTTAATCCCATCGGAAATGGGCGTCCCCTTCCCCGTCCCCGGCACGCATGCCGGGAAGACCCCGGGGAGTCGTGCGCCCGCGAATTAGAGGCTGGCAGATAGCCCTTGGCTTGTTGCGGCCTCTTCCGCCAGATGGACGGCGCGGTGCTGGATCGCAGGGTCCGCGCTTCGCAGCAGGGTATCCCAGGCTCAAATAGTTGCTCCGATATGGCAGTGATACGTTCCGCCATCGGACAACAATAAGTCCGCCTTGTGCGGCAAAAGCCCATTATGTGGCCCTTTTTTTTTTCTTCTTGAACCAGCAGTTTGGTTCATAGCCCCTTTTCCAAAGCATTTCACCCCAGAAGAGCCGAGCACCAGACCGGGGGAAATCTTGTACCCATTGGAAACCGGTGGGTACCCGGCGGCACTGGGGATTGAACCCCGTACCTCCCGAATGCGAGGCGGATGTTCTACCACATGGCTACTTGTAATATTTTGTCCTATTCCTGGAGATTGTGGGCACTCCCAAATTATGTGGTCGAGGGTCCCTCTCGCCTCACAGTGTTTGCAGAGATCATTGCCCCTAAGGTCTGGTAGCACGTGAAACGCCCAAACTGGGTTTATGAACGTATTAGTTTGTAGCCGCCTCCACGCGACACCTTCTATATTATTTAGTCTAACATCTAGCGGGGGTACCAGTCTACGTCCCAATTTATAATGGTCGATGATTTCTCCGTAATTTTGCAGACGCTCGTCGTATGCCCAGTGTTCGGGGGCTCGATGGCTACCCGGAAGTAGAGAGCTCAGACTAGCTCGTGAGCCGCCTCGTTACCAGGGACGGCAGCGTGAGTGGGTGTCCAAATTAACTGAATTTTCCTATTCAGCGTTCTTTGGGTGGTGATTTTGGCCGCCTCCGGCGATATCCTCCCCTTTCCAAGATTTTGAATGGCAGTTTTGCTGTCGCTAATTGTGAACTTGACTTCCGTTCCTACGCAACCTAGCGCTATCGCAACTTCCTCCGCAGTCTCTATGTTGCGGCCTCTGATGGCTGCCGCGGATACCGGCGCCCCGCGGCCATCGACTACCGCAGCTACCGTCGCACCTGTTCTGCCACTTGCCGCATCAACATAGACTACTTCCTTTGCTCCCATGTTCTTCAACCGTCGCTTAGAGCTTCGGCTCGTTTGGCCCTTCTTTCGACATTAAATTCATGATGCATATTCCTAGGGAAGGGGGGGGGGGGGGGGGGGGACTACCAAGGCATTCCTGATTTCACTATTAATTGTGACTTTTTTTTGAACTTCTCTGTCTTGGTTAAGGCCTACTTTTGCAAGGATTACCCTGCCCGTCTCGGTCGTGCTTAGTCTCTCTAATTGGGAGACTCGCACTGCCTCCGCCAATTCTACCCACGTATTATGCACCCCGAGTTCGAGCAGTCGTTCGCTCGAGGTACCCATGGGCAGTCCTAGCGCCTTCTTAACGCATCTTCGAATCAGGCAATCTAACTTCTCTTTTTCGCCGGCCTTGATGTCCAGGTAGGGCGTGGCGTAACTGATTCTGCTTATTACGTACGCCTGGATTAGTTTGAGTAAATTTCTCTCCTTGAGGCTTCTTTCTTTAGTGGTTACCCTCCTCAAGAGCCCGAGGAGGGTTTGCATCGCGTAACGTTCTAATTTTTTCAGGACCTCTCCGTTATGGCCGTGGGATTGGATGACCATCCCCAAAATCCTGATGTGATCTACTTTTGGCACCGGTTTTCCCTCCACCTGAACGTGAATCTCCCCGCTATTCCTGCAGCGGAGATACTTTGGGTTATAAGCAAATAACTCAGATTTATGCGGGGAGCACGAAAGTCCCTTTTAGCCGCGTAATCGACAATGATGTCTGTCGCTGCCTGCAGGCGCTCCTCCGTACTCGCATCACTCCCATGGTTAATCCAGAGGTTGATATCATCCGCATACATGCTAAACCTTAGCACCTTGATTTGGTTGAGTTTACCCGGGAGGCATCTCACCGCCATGTTGAATAAAAGGCGATAGCACTGAACCCTGCGGCATGCCTTTGCTTCCTATCTCTATCATAGGAGATTCTAAATTTTGAAACATTATGCAGGCTTTTCTGCCCGATAAGAAGTCTTTTATGTAGTTGTACGTTCTCTCCCCTACTCCGAGCACTTCGAGCCCTTCGAGGATAGCCTCGTGCCTAACATTGTCGAAGGCCTTGGTGGGGTCTAGGCCCAGGATCACTTTGGCATCTCTCGATCGCGAGTCTATGATATCATGCTTTAGTCGGAGCATTACGTCCTGCGTGCACAAGTGTGGTCGGAAACCGACCATTTCGTGCGGCCACAAGTTGTTTTGCTCCATGAAGCACGTTAATCTCGTCTGTATTACGTGCTCCAGCAACTTCCCTACGCATGAGATTAGGGAAATTGGTCTCAAATTTTCCAATTGCGGGGGTTTTCCCGGTTTGGGTATTAGTATTGTATTTGCCGTTTTCCATTGATCTGGCAACTGGCTGGTTTCCCAAACATTTCCAATGAATTTCGTTCGAAGACTAATAGAGTCATCCTCTAGATTCCTTAGCATTTTATTGGTGATCCCATCGGGGCCCGGGGCTGATTTAGTTTTTAGTCTTACAATTTCCGCCCTTACCTCTGCCTCCGTGGTGGGGGCGTCAAGTGCCTCGTTGGGCGTTCCACCGTAGCTCGGGAGGGGGGAACGCTGGTTGTCTGCAACGTACGTTTTTACTAACTTATTCATAAACGTCGCATCGTCTCCTTCAAAGGCGTGTCTGACTTTTGCCAATCTTATTCCCGGTTGAGTTTTTGAATTTGTTGGGTCCAGCAGATGCCGGAGCATGCCCCACGTTTTAGAGAGATTCATGCCTCCCTCCATTTCGTCGCATCTGCTGAGCCATTTTTGTTCGCACAATTTGATCGCGCAGCTTTCAATTTTCTTGTTATGCCTCGCGATTCGTCTTCTAAATTTCTTGTTCCACTTTTGCTTTTTCAGCCTGCGTTCCATGCTTTGTTTAGCGTCCCACATGTGGAGCAGTCGGCTATCTGCTATACCAGGAGCGTCGTCTCCTACCAGCGTCTTTGCCGCCTCACCAACGTGGCGTTTGAGTGCCTCCGTCCATTCCTCAATGTTTGCAATCCCTTCTAATTGCGCAGTTGCCGTGATTTCTCTAAATTGATCCCATTCCGTAACGGCCGGTTGGCACGCCCTGTGCGTCTTGACGCCCTCTTTGAGGACCAAAACGACAATGAAATGGTCACTGCCAAAAGTTTGTTCCGAATTTTGCCAGTCTAAACCCTGTAAGTTTTTTGAAAATGTCAGGTCTGGGGATGAGTCCGCGCATACGCTGTTACCCGTCCTCGTTGGATGATCGGGATCCGTATGGAGGGTGAGACCTAGCTCGTGCGTGTCCTCCCATAGCTGCCTACCTTTGGTGTCCTGTATAGCATAGCCACATTCTTGATGTCTGGCGTTAAAGTCACCAACGATCAGCAAGGGATTATTCCCGGCCGCCTTGATGTATTTGCGAATAAGGGCCCTAAATCTAATTTTCTTTTGCTTGGGTGAGCTATAAATGTTAAGATGGACTGGGCTCCTTCTTTCGTCCCGTTAATGTCTCGAGAAATACGTTCTCGGTATCTCTCGAGTTCAAATAGTGTTCTAGCGGAAAGCGCCGTTCAAAGGTGGTGTATCTTCCGACGCTAGCTAACAATAATAATTGGTTCACAGGAAAAGATAGGCGCTGTATCTGTCACACTTCTTCTGTGGACACCTAAACTGCGACATAAGGGAAGAAGGTGGGAGTGAAAGTGGAAAGAGATAAAGAGGACCCGTAGTGGAGGGCTGCGGAGTAATTACGGCCACCTGGATCTTTAACGTGCGCTGACATCGCACAGAGGACGAGGTGGTGAAGGGTGGCTGTTCCTGGCCCTATGGGACTGAGTCTGGTAGGTCAACGCCGCTTGCTACGGGGGGTTCGCCTGCCACCGAATGTTTATCTGTTGTAGGCCGTCATTGCATCCGCCACCCTTAGGTGGTGGACGACAGCAGTTGCGGCGCGCGTCTTTCTCTCCCTCTTCTATTTCTTTCTTCTGTACTTTATCTCTTCTGTCCGCACGAGGCAGCGACGATGGCTCCGCTACTGAGCCATTAGCAGGCCCGTGCATTTTCTTTTCCTTCTTCCTACAGCCACAACAACATCGCACAGCACACGGATGCTTCTTCGTAGGGGGAAGGGTGGCTGATCCTGGCCCTGGTGGGGCTGGCACAGGTAGGTCACCGCTGCTTGCGGCGGAGGCTAGCCTGCCACTGAATTTTTATCTGTTGTAGGCCGTCATTGCACCCGCCACCACTTCGGTGGTGGTGGACGACGGCTGTTGTTGCTGTGTGCGTCTTTCTTTCACTCTTCTTTTTTCTTTCTTCTCTATTTTCTCTTCTGTCTGCACGAGGCAGCGTGGGTGGCTCAGCTACAGAACCAGTAGCAGGTCCATGCATTTTCTTTTCTTTTTTCCTACAGCCACAACAACAATGCCTCTTCGTTTCGCCTCCATTACAGTGAACTAGAATATTCTAGTTCCCTGTAGCCTCAATCGAAACGCAGCCGCCGGAGATCGGGATTGAGCCCGGGAACTGGCCGACGCGGCCGTAGTTCCCGGCCGCGTCGGCCGGGTACTACGGCCACGTATCTTTTGTGATGTTCAAGCATCGTATATATTGTAAATAAGTTTAATTCTTGCATGAGTGAAAATTTTCAGCTAATATGCAAGATGCTACAAACTAACAACCTCTGTGTTTCCTCTAAACATGTGGCCACTTGTTAGGGCGTTAATTGTTGTTCTCTTTTTAACCGAGGCCAATACTCGAACTGAGAATCGAATCTCTCCTTTTCTTTCCTGTGAACCAATTAATATTATTGTATTATTAATATTTTGGGCTAAAATAAAATCTCTTTTATTATTTTAAGCGTGTTACACAGCTACATTTCGCATTTTATTGTTCGTTGGAGGGAACGTAAAAGATAATTTAAAAGGGTTGGCAACCTCGTTTGCAAGGACTTGTTGCCGCGGAAAACAACCATCTCCTTTGCTCTCCGGAAGCGTGTCAACTGCATGATATATTGCGGGACAGCCTAATAGGCTTCTATGGTTCGCTTTTTTTTTTTTTTGGTATGACCTCCAATTAATCCCTGCTGGTGTTTTATTCTTCGGCAGATATTGCGCGCAAATGTTCAGATCTGATATTATTTGCCCTTCTGAGTAATTTCATAGTGCCTACATTTATTCTTTGGCGCCTCCCATGCAAGCTTTTTCGGCGCCTAAAACAAGCATTTCTGGGGTCTAAAAATCCTACCTCTGCTAATGCGCCAGCGAAATCTTCGTTTGTTTGTTTGGAGCTTGTTTTTTTTTTTTTTTTTTCTTCTTCCTTTTTGGTGAGATCCCTACGCGTGATCACCCGTTAAAAAGGGTACGGCCTCGTTGGCCATACTTTTTTCTCTTTTTCGTTTATTGTTTTTTTCTTTTTACAGCCTGATCCGAAACTGTCAATCGCCCGTTACAAAGGGCTGGCCACCAATATCATTATCATCATGAGAGGGCCAGAGAGCTCCTGGACATTTAGAAGCCCTCCCCGGGTGCAAGAGCTTATTTGTTGATTTAAATCGTTCATTCTTTCCTTCTTTCAATTAACCATCAACTCCCTGAAACCACGCATTCTCAGCTACTGCCAGCATGTCTGTGCAAGAAAACTCAATTGCGATACTTCTCCCTCAGTCGCCCGCGATACGCCCACATAACTTCGCCTATATTATAAATATCATTATTAATCTACAGGGGAAAACTATTGATCTCATGGCCGATTAGAATTTCTATATAGGAGCAACCACTAACTTGGATGGATGCTAATGAGTAGTTGTGTAAGTAGATAAAAAAGTAGTATTTCCTTCTTCGGACACATTTCTGAAGCAAGAAAGGAAATTTCCTCTTGGGAAAAGGAAATAGCGGGTCTTTTCAAACTGTGGCAAGACGAGGGCCAATCCAAAAAAAGCCGTTCCATTCACTACTTCAAGGTAAGCCACAGGTTTCAGATAGCTAACGAATGTAAAGTTCACAAAAACTACTACTGATTTTAAATCATGCCATGTATGAGCTCCCAGAGCTAGACTGAATGCATCGTTGACAAGCCAGGATTTGTGTCCTAGAAGTGATCTCAGATCATGTACCATTTTTATAAACTTAGGATCAAGCATAGCTTGATATAATTAGTTATATAACTGATATATTGATATAACTTGTTATTTTGTCGCGAGCGTTGCTCGTTGAAGGGCAATTCCGGTGAGATCATTTTGCGTTATTGATTGCATTACATTCCTCGGTGTGTCCATATTAAGACACGAAAAACATTTTCTCGAAATTCCAAGAACAAACCGAAACCGAAACTGACTTCGTGGCTAAAAACACCGTTCCGGTAGACGAAACGGTGACGTCATATACGGTATTGCAAAAACACTCACATGTACGTACGTTGGATGGTAGAGATAATGTCTGGAAATGCCGCTGTACATAAAATGTCGCAAATCGCCTAATACAGGAATCGACATTTCATGACCCCGCGAGGAGAGGGCAGTAACGCGGGCATAATGTTTGTGACGTCACAAACCAATGTTGTCCGTAGAAATCGTCTCAACTGAGGCCACGAAACCTGCATATTTTAAAATCGACTTGCGCACAACCAAATTATGTAGAATCATGGCACGGCGCCCAAATTTGGTAGAATGCGTCAGGGCGGAGAAGAGAACCTAGAAATATTTTACTATACCATGTGAATGTCGAAAAACCTCCAGAGTTACCCTTTAATCTTCATTAGAAGGAAACAGCAGAAAAGGCGATGCGCCAAAAGCAGACCGACAAGATGATGCTGCAAGTGTATGAGTTTCAATATCAGCACCGTTCACTCTATCTATCCTATAGATCTAGACCTTTTCTGCTAGTTATTCATAGATGAACACTACTCACCACAGCGAGTCGGCGTCCATCCCAGACAGCGTCGAACGGGAGACTGACGAAGTAGCCGCCAGAAGTTCAGCGTGATGGGACATGCCGTTGATGAGTTCATGTCCTCCGCGCCTCAACAGGTGGTGGTGACTTGAGTGGTGCCCGTGCGGCGAAGACGAGGGATGATCGACCACCGTCAGCGGCGACTCGTCTTCATCGTCGTCTTCGTCGTCCATCAGGTCACGCCTAGCTTCGGTGTCATATATAGACGCCGACCCGATGCCGTGGTCAAGGAGCAAGGCGTGCGAGTTCTGCGTCAAGCCTCCTCCGTGCAGGTCTTCTGGGTCGTGGTTGAGGTCCAGGGGCGTAGGCGACGATGAGGACTGGTAGCGGCAGCTATCACCCGACGAGTCCGTGCTGCCTCCACCGCTGCTGCTCAAGGCCGACGTAGCCATAGCGCAAACAATTGACAGCCTGCCCTCGAAGATGGCGGTTGATGCCAAGACTCACCAGTCTTCGGGACACTTCGGTCGCCACGCTTAGTACCCGTTCACATTATAGACAGTAAATCCTGGACGATATCACCTACGCCTCCGAACGGCACTCACGCTTGCCCATGCCACAAGGCGCTCTTCTGGTCAAAGTCGGTTGTCACCAGGGCGTTGAAGGACGAAGATGCTCTTCCTGGCGCGATTTATGAGATCAAGCTGAAAACTAAAATATATTGGTCCTTATCAGCTTTTTATTTTGCACTTGCTTCAAGGCTGAGAGAAAAACAGGAGGATCTTGTTATATCTCAAGCTCCTGTGATTCGGGTGACGTATTTCTTCCCTTGACGCTAGATACACTCCAATATAAGAGACAAGTCTAGTGGTTTCTCTCGAAAACCTTCCGCAACAGCTGGGTCCAGGGAGAAGCCTAACCCAGTTCGAAGTGAATCGACAGTGGTCTTCACGGAGATGAAGGCGTATTGCAGGATTGTGGGTTTTAAACACAAACGAGGCGTTTCTCCTACTGACCGCTGCTTAATAGCTACGCGTGGCCGATACTGTAGTCCAGATGAAGTTCTTTTCCTCGACCACTAAACAAGAAATTCGTTTTCACTCAGCCGTTCTCCTTTTCCTTTGAAGGGATTCCTCGGCCTCAACTCACTCATCAGTCCCACTTAACCACTACATGTGTATTGTTATGCCATAATACAACTTACCGGCGCGTTCTCACAACCTAATGTCAAACCACGTGAAGCTGGAAGACGGCTATAGGTGAAGCACAGACTGCTCGCTATATCCGGCCAACACAACACTCACAGAACTGGTTGCACTCGAAGCAGCTGTCGACGAACGTACGTAGACAAGCAGAGCTAGTGGTGAAGTCTATTACAGGAACACAGCCACAGAACCATCGCGAACACCAAAACGTGCAGAGCGACGTAGTATCCGGGTTAGTTTCACAACTCCAGCTTCACCTTCCTTCAGCACGCTAGGGGTTCGATCGAAGTTTCTGACTCGCGAACAGACGCGCAGAACGCACCGCGTTCGAAACGCGACGGGGCAGACCCAGAAAGGGCTGGTCTAAACAAAAATCAGCAAAATGAATCAAAATCGGAAAGAGAGGAACGACTCCGTTCCTCCGATTGGCTCCGATGAACAGTGGTGGGCGGTGCCCTGGGGCTTGGCGTACGACCAATAAGAGCGCAGAGAGGCGGAGAGGTGAGAGAGTGAAGATTCCACCGTCGGAGTGAGGGGAGAAATATTCGAAGCGGGCAGCAGCGCGAAAAATGCGGTACCCGTCAGTGGTTTCACGGCTTTGTAATTTTTTTCTCTTTCTTATTTCTTCGCGCGGCGCGGCTGAAAAAAGACGTACGGTTTGACGGCGGGGATGTGGGAAGGCAGTTTGTCGCCAAAGGTTGTGATGTGCGCTTCGCGGTGCGAAGGCTTTTTTCCTCGCCCCTGATAGAGCTTCGCTCGCGCCCTATACGATGGCTCTCGTGCGACATGAAATGTTCGTTTTCTTTTTTCGCTGTAAACGTTTTACACTTTCTGTCTTTCTCATACTTTTCTCTATTTTGGCAAAGCTGTGTAAGGACTACCAGAGCGCTGTTTTTGGACCTTTATTTTCGAGCATACAACTTCATTGGTAGTAGGGGCTGTGGTTGAAGAACGCCTAGCTGCGTTTCTGTGGGATTTTGCCCGGCGTGGCGAGACGTGACAAAAGCAGTCAGTGCAGAATGTTTCTTGAATATTATTGTCAAAACAGAAAAAGAGTTCGTAGTTGTGCAACAAACAAGCAAAAAAGAACTTGCACGTCTGAATTTTCACCTTTTGGCAGCAGTGCTATTTCTGATCATGCAGCAGAAGTTTTGATTCTGGCAGCAGCAAAGAAGCATTTCTTGAATAGTGATTGCCAACTTCTATGTTTTTTCCGCAGTGTTTTCACAAGCCCTCCTGAAATGCGAACAGTATATCACCTCTCTGTGCTTCGGTTTTGCATGTTGTTGCATCATTCTCGTCCTTTTTGCAGCATCGGTTCTTTTTTTTTGTTGTTGTTGTTATTTTCTTGTTAATTTTGTCTAATGTACCATCAAATGTAGTTTGGCAATCTGAGCAGCCTATAGGTTGCGTATTTGTCGGCTGAACTTTTTTTGTTTTGAGAAACTAATTGTGTTGACGCTTTGTTTCAAGTATTTTGTTTGCACGCAGGACAAGCATCCCTAGAAATTCTGGATGCACTCTCTTTTCAATAAAAAATATGCTTACGAACGCTGTCATTCAGCATATCATAAGATTGCGCCATAGCAGTCAATATTTCCCCAGATCTTTTCTCAGGACTTTGTAGTTTTCTGCTACGAACTGTGAATCACGCGCCCAGTTAGTTTTCTATTGCTGGCTTAACTAGTCGGTGCAAGCGAAGAACAAAGTTTAAGGAGACGATACTGCTATGCGCCAGAAAATTAACCATTTAAATCACTGTGTTTGTAACAGAAGCCAAACTTTTTCCACATTCACCTCACAATTAAAAGTGATGTCCAGGGAAAGCTCGCCTTTACGCGAGGAAACTGTTAGCCACTACGTATAGTTGCTTAAAGGTGATTCAGCGCATATCTTTTCAGTAAAATAGTAAAATATATAGTTATTAATCGCTTTTTTTTTTTTTTTTTGGCTTGACACATATGGAGTTCAATTCAATCACATGTTTTTTCGATAGTATGCGTTTGAAATGACGCGCTCAATTTTCTGCATAGGAACTTGCACTGCGCAATATTTTGCAGTCACACACGAAGTACTCAGTTTTCGGCCATAATGCCGAAAAAACAACCAACCGTTCCGGGCCGATAAAATACCCTATAACTTCAGTCCAGGAAGATTCTAGAATATGTTTCTTCTTTCGCTCCTACCTTCTCTCCCCTTCCTTTACTGCGCAGTTCACGTGCCCGCCGAGAAGTGTGACAGCATACCATTAACCAATTACCATTTACGTTACAGCACTCCGCGACATCCCCTGCTGTACACGTTTGCGACTTCAAAACGTGATATTCACTTTTTACGTGATTGAGTAAGAGCGCAGTGTCGCATGAAAAGCCGGCGCTGTCGTGATTGCAACGCACCACAATCAACTCGGTTACATACACGTGATTTTTATGACGTAACTATTTTTTTTGCAGTGTTCAAGGTTACGTCATACCATTTCGATTCCCATTTATCATACATCTGTTAGCTAGGTTGGAGGTCGGGATTCGAACCTACTACATATCTACCTCCAATTGTATGCTGTTCAATATAAGTGTATGTGCACACCGAAAAGTGAGACAGGTACTTGGCCTTCGCCTTAAGCAGCCCAGTTAGACTTAGCTTCTCTTCTTGATGTTGTTGTTCTCGCAGTGTGGCGATGTGAGGTTCTCGATGGAGATGTGGTAAAATTGGGTGCGACGCATTGCAGAAGGACGGAAACTAGGCCAATAGACCAATGTAGTACAGCAGAATACACTATATACAACTTTCTGCACTATACGGCCAGTGCGATCGCAATCTTAAAGAACGGTCAGGAACGAAGCCCTGTTCTGCCTAACCACGACTTGAACCGCGCTACGCGTGCGGTTCCTCGTTGTTCGGAGCGCAGCTATGCGCAAACCTTGGCACTGCAGGTCCGAACTCCTTCCACCGACTATCCAAGTGATCCCTTTTTGGCGCAAAAAAACTTCTTTCGCCACAAAGTCTAGCATTGTGAAGATCTTGAGGATTATAGTATTCTTTAAACTTGAAATAGCCAATGGTACGCGGATGCACGTCAGTTTGTTTACATATGAGCACAGTAAGCATTCCACGAAGTCGTTTAACCTGTTATTGGAATAAATGACAGACATACCCAGTTAGACTTGTCTGGTGTTGTTACTGCTAGCCCGATCCTCTGTGGAGATGGGGTTCGTTGGAGTGCTACACATGTAGAAAGATGACAATGACAGGCGAATTTCTTTGCGCAAATGAACGATTGAATTTCTTTACATTGTTTACCCAACTTCTCACACTACGAACGATCGGGAACATTAGATCGAAATTCGCCCGCAACGGGACCCTGTCCTGTCTGACCGACGGCTTAATTCCGCGATCGTTCCTGGAAGCGCGGTCAGCGCTAGGGTTGACCCGTTCCGAACACTCTCCACCGAGAGTCCCTGTCGAAGATTCCCTTTTGGTGCCAAAACCCCTCCTTAAATCACTTTCCCTAGATTTCTGGGGACAATCTAAGTTACCAAGAAGGAAGGCGTTTATTAGAGCCAAACGGCAAGTTTTCATCATATTTGAAGTAGCCAATGGCACGCTGGTGTTCACGAGCCTGTTCACTCGCGAGCACAGCGTTCATTTCCACGAATTCGTTTTAGCTCTTCCCCGTGTACAGAAGGCAGAGAGACGAAGTCTCTCAAAAGAAAGTAAAATAATAAAACACACACTAAACGCCACATCCACCACCCGTGTTCTCTGTAGGGATACACTCGGCGTCCGAGTTAAGCTGGTCATCCGCGAGGTGGAACGAAAAACCAATTAAGCGCCCCAGTTCAGCGCGACGGCTCGGACGTGTTCTTAACTGGGATGTACACCCGCAGACTTCCCCTGGCTACGCTTTCCAAGCGTCCCAGTGCAGCTTCTCCGAAAGGGCCATAAACGGCTGCATACGGACAATGCGCGGAGAGGGCGACACAGGCCCCGTCTCCGAGCGTTGCCGGAACGGTTTTTACTTTACCGCCCGACGGCCCTCTGCGAGCAGCATATCGCTCGCTCCCATAGTTTTGGTACAGCCGGACAATTGTGTTGGGTGCGACGCGAAGAGTCGTTGAGAAAAGAAAAGATCTCAAGACTCAGAACAACACGACCTCCGGGTGTGCCGATGTACATACGTGATCCACTGCCCAGCGACAGCAACAGCAGAGATAAAATAACAAAAGCACGCTCAGACATCAGCTCCACCAGCAGTGCGCACAGCACAAATACACACGGCGTCTCAGTGCAGCTGGCCATCGACGAGGTGCGAGAAAAAAAAATAATAAAAAACTAACAGCCTCATTCCAGAGCGACGGGTCGCACGTGGTTCGTAGCTGCCCTTCCGTTGCCTTCCGTACGCTACATTTTCCAACCGGCCAAGAGCATACAGAACTTTTCAGAAAGGGCCATAAACTGTCCACGAACAATACGACCGGGAGCGCGACACGCAGGTCCCGTCACCGAGCGCGCGTCTCCTTCCAAAGTCCCGTGCTGCCGGAATTGTTTTTATTTTAAGGCTAGACAGCCCTCGGCGAGCAGCGTTTTTCCTATTTTTAGGAACGGAACGAAGCGGGGAGCCTCTTAAATAAAATCAAGAGGAACACCAAAGCAAACTCCCGGTGTGCAGATGTAAAGTCTTTGTCAAAAGTGTAGCACCCATGTGGGGTCTGCTTCTGAGCCACTTCGTGCGGCTTGCAATTCATTTCCACGGTTCCGAATCTCTTGATGGTAAGATAATTTTTTCTACCCGCTCCGATGGGAAGGGCCTCCACTAATGCTAAATCAGCGTCACTAAATGCCTCAGAAGCAGACCGCCTGGACTCCACACGGGAAATTTATGAAGGAGTCTTGCTGCAGCTGGACAGAGTGGTTTTTAGACTTTATAGTAATATCATCTGCATATGCTAACACTTTAACGATTAGGGAGTGAAGAAAGGGCGTGTATCAGAGGAATGAATGCAATATTAAACAAAGTTGGAACTAATACAGAGTCCTGCGGTACTCCGCGATTAGAAATAAAATTCCTCAACAACACTGGCCTATCCCTCAACCTCTCCAAAACATGATATGTCCATGTGGGCAATAAAGCCAGCCTACAAACTTTCAAAGCCAATCTATTCGTGCTCACTATTAACAATAAACCACTCCCTGAGGTGGAACATACCAAGGTTTTGGGCCTGCACGTTCTTTCTTCAGGAAAAGGTACAGTTTGGATGTCAGGTGTGCGCAAGTGCTATGAATAAACTTGAACTCATCCAAAAATAGCAAATAGTTCTGGCGGTGCCCGCTCAGATGCCGCTCGCCGACATGTTCGTGCTCTCTTTCAATCTCGGCTCCTACACCAGGCACAGTTTCAAACACTGACAAAACGACAATGGTCCACACTTGAGGCACTCAACCACGAAGCCACGCGAGTCGTTTCTGGACGACCTCGAGCTACTCCTATCCGCCTGCTCCAGGAGTGCGCCCACCTCAATACGTCGGCAGAATTAATTGCCCAACGACAGACAAATAGAGCAAGAAAATCTTTCCTTCGTCGTGAAATCGAACATCAGCCGCCTCCATGGGACTACTGCCATCTTATTTCTAACAAGGCTCTTTTCCACAAGAAGACACAGTTCTCCTCATCACCATTCGCACCATGCTTCTTCCAAAACACCTGATGGCAGTATTATTTACACAGATGCAGCCGTAACCCCAACGTATGGTTCAACTGTTTGTATAAGCTAAGCGCACCTTTTCCTTAACAGCAGCCGAACCTACATTATCGATACCAAATCTCATCTTGCCTTCGAATTGCAAACGATCTTAGACGCCATAGAAGCGTTATCTGCCGACCTCACGTATAAACAGGTTCACATAATGACTCACTCTCAAGAAACCTATAGAAGCACTTAAAAAAAGTTCGCGGTAACTTTAGGGTCGCACAGACTATATATACATGCTGCTTGTCCCCCTTACCCAGTGCCTATACTCATTCACTGGGTCAAAGACAACACAGGGTCACAGACTATATATACATGCTGCTTGTCACCCTTACCCAGTGCCTATACTCATTCACTGGGTCAAAGACAACACAGGGTCACAGACTATAGATACATGCTGCTTGTCACCCTTACCCAGTGCCTATACTCATTCACTGGGTCACTGTCCAGCATCTATTGTGGACATGCCCAGGAACATCGCATGGGCACAATACTAGTCTCCAAAAGACAGGACTTTCACCATCTAATGGATCTCATTTTCAGTTATGGCTAACAAAGAACATTCATGCTTGTAGTTTATGTGATTTGTTGCATGGCTGGACTGCACACATTTTTGTAAGGCCGCCCTTAGTACCACGTCTGAAGCGGCGTGAGAAACTTAGCAAACTTAGCGCCATAAATAAACTGTACATATGGCCTGCTACTGGGCGGCCTGCCAATCTAAATGCCTCCCCCCCCGTTTATTTGTGCGTACTTAGCCCATCTGACACAGCGCATTTTCATCATACCGAGCCGCGAGCCGAGCAAATATTGACTACCTGCCGAATTATTGACTTCTGATTACCAACTGCTAAATCGTGAAAGGTGGTCGCTCCATTATTCGAAAAGGTATTTTATTTGCAATACTGCTAGTCTCTAGTTGAGACCATAGCAGGTGGGCATTACATTCATAATATCGAAAAAATGATGCAAAGAATCAAAGCAGCTCTGCAGAAATACAGTACTAGGAAGCACAAAAAAAAAAAAAAAAACTGAAAATGTGTTATTAATTCCGCGCGAACAGCTCACAGTTAAAGAACACATACAAGTTCAAAAAGGAAACAATGAAACAACAGGCTGTCGAGCGCGTTAAACGAGGGAACGTAAAAGAGAAAGCGAAATTCGCAACCGAATAATTTCAGCTCAAACCATGGCCTGTAGTTTGGAACAAAAAGTTGAAAATGAATCAACGTTGGTAACAGATGTCGCATCTCCAACGCTGTCGCATCGCCAACGCTCTTGACTCTGTTCAGAAGCCTGGCTTACATTTGGATGCTTGAACAACCTTCCATAGTATTTGGACTTTCACGTACGCTTTTGCAGTGTGGAAAATGGGCGTTGTGACTTAAGCTATACAGCACCCGCTGCACTCTGTTCCCTCAGGATATATGTGCATTTGGTGTCGCCCAAATTTCGTGACACACTGATGGCAAAAACAGCATAAAAATACCTTAAGAACTTTTCAACTCATTTTACAGAATATTTATCTATATGACGAAAAAGCACACTGAAGAGGCAAAAATATATATATATATCAAGACTCTAAGAGGGCTTTTGTCTATAGGTATATATGGTGATGCTACTGCACTGCATAAGCGGAATATCAAACTGGTGAAAGAAGCTCAGCAAGCTGTTTCTTGAGCTAGTTGGTGGAGTTTGCTCAATTTGGCCAAGCCTGAAGTGCGAAAAACACGAGGACGTGAGAGCTTCGTCCTGTGTCTCTGTCACGTCCCTGACTTTCTTGCGCTTCAGGCTTCGCCAAAATGATGGAAGAACTTTCTGCTAATTTACTCTGGTGAATCAGAAATGAAGTGTCTGAATTCTTAGGTTCATTTTCTTCATTTACTGTTTAATTTCGTTCCTTAGGATTCTGTTCGTAAAATTCTCAGTATGGATCCCTCCCTCGGTATCACTTGCAACTTGCGACCAAGAGTCATTTTATGACTCATCTGTAAAGAGGCCCTCGAGGACTTCATCTAAATACTGTTATATGTAAAACTTGATCCATCCGCTCTCTCTGACCAAGCTGATGTTGGTCGGCAGGCAAAATAGGATCTATCGACAAGAAATTTTAGGTGAAAAATACCCCTCCGATTCGATTCGAAATCTTAGCATACTTACCGAAAAGGAGTGGTACCCTGCAGCGCTTCGAGGTGAATTCGGTGTAACATAGCCGCGGTGATCCGCGCTTCAAGATGGGTGTCGATGTACGCAGTTTCCTTGCGATGTCTTCCGGTGGGGGCGACGAGGTCTATATTGTCACGTACACGGTGCGCCACCTGGCAACACTAGGTGGCAATATATATATATATATATATATATATATATATATATATATATATATATATATATATATATATATATATATATATATATATATAGAAGCCACGTTTTCGCTAACAGTGGCCACTTTGTGATCCGAACGCGGTACCCTATAAATACTGTGCCCATTTAAAAGTGTTGTCGAAGGATTGCTATGCATACGTACCAAATACTCGCGAACCCCTTCATGACTCGTGACTGGTTTCAAACACTCTTAAGGATGGCTTAACTGAAAATACCCAGGCTGCGTCTGTCATCCGTTCGTGTGTAGGAAATAAAGGCAGGTATATTTGCAGTGGGCGCAGAGCCAGAATACTCACCTGTCGTTACTTTACTTTCGCATATTAAAACAGAAAAATCGTTCAAAGATGTCGCCGTGTAAAACGTTTAACGAGGCTATTTCCATCTAACTTCCCACGGAGTATGTTAATCAGGTAGCCTAAAGGATTTACGCGTTATGGTGCCTTATTTTTCGCACAAAATGGAGGCTGAATGCAAAAACATCTGTGTGCTATAGGTAATGTCAGTGTCGTTAAGCAACCGAAGATGGTCCAAATTGGACCTTCAGGACGCTAAACCCGATATGCCCAATCATACCATGAATTTACTTTTCTCTTTTTTTCTGATTTATGTTTTCTTTCTGGAATCTGTGTTTGGTACCAAACTTTTTGTTCCCGTTAAGGTGTTCAAAGGCGGCATGGACAGCTGCTTCGCATACTATCATATGCTTTCCAACTTAGTTCGCCTTTTTCCATACCCGCTCAGACCACGTGGACACGCGTGGTACATTGTGCGAAGACAATCACATAAGGTGCACATATACCACTTCTACGTGGTTTGATCAGGGATATGTGAATTACATATACCGGAGCGGTTCGCAGGCTATACGCGTTGGCAGACGTTGTCTATTCTAGGGAACCGAGGCAACTTTGACCACCAGACTTTTTCTTTTTTTCTTTATCGCGCGTCGAAGCACCCTCCTTCCAAATACAGCTTTCACCGCAGACATTCGACCCTGCAACCTTGCACTCAGCAGCCATGAGCCGAAAACACTGTGCTGGATGGACAGCTTCGTTATGACTGCCGTTACACAATTCAGAGCTGTCTACTTGACCCGCTTCCCCTCAGCATATCCAACCTAGCCCTGTAGCATCCTTATGCAAAGTCAACATCGTGCGCAGATTTCTTTTCGAGGGCACAAAATGGCCGCCTGGGTGCGCAGCAATGGAAGTGACCCTGTGGGTGAGCCCTTTGTTGTCCGCGGACAGAGCGGGGTCTCTGAAGAGGTCAGGGGAGCAAAGTACAGGAGCCCTTTGCAATGCGCGAGACCTTTTAGTCTGTGTACACGCATGTTGGAGATAAGCATCCTGAACGGGGCGTCCCAAGTAAGCTACTGGTGAAGGGAAGGGACTGGTGGCGCCCCCTCCCGATGCTGTTGCAAGTAGCGTACCTACAAACAGCCGTATTGTACAAGGGTACACGGCGCTTTTGTGTTGGCGTCCGATGGCTTCCTTTACCGGACGGAGTGTGCCGCGAGAGTAGAGAAACCCCTTTATGCCACTAAAGGGTTTCTCTGCACCCCCCCCCCTCCCGCCCAACTGACCAACCCCGCCTGCGCACACTTTTGCTTTCTTTTTCTTTTTTTTTCTTTTTTTTTTTTTTTTACCCTGTCTTGAAGCGACGTTCGTGTGACCTCTTCAATGGCGAAATTTTAGTTCGGTTCTGCACTTGTTTACAATTCGCAAACAAACATGTTCAAATTTTCCTGCCGACTGTACGTCTGTCAAACGAATTTCTTGAATTAGATTTTGATACCAAGCTGCAAATTTTCGGTTGAAAATGAGCGATGACATAGACATTTACTATATCATAGTTTCTCGAAGGTGAGTGCTCGAACAGGTTAATTCTCTCTGATAAGGTTTCTGTTCTGGCAAGTCCAATAATGCGGCATAAAAGAGACTCGCTTTGTATGAGCACGTGCCGATATTTCGTTACTAAAATTAGTGCGGTTACAACCCCTTCCCTCCTCTCGAGTACAAAAGGGCGCCTATTTTAACCTCAATTAACCCTGCTCTGTTCTAGATAAGTCCAGCCTACACCCGCAGGTTGGTCGGCCAACTACGTACGCACATTAAATTGTTTGTTGGGCTGCACCCTTTTAATAGAGCGCGTGCGGCTTATACCCCTTATCGACGGCTGTATCTCGGACCGCGAAATAAGCGTTCAGCAACCTAAGCTACTTGAATGTCATTCTTATCCTACACAGAACCATGCACCGGCACACTGGGGGTTCCCCGCCAGTTTCTAGTACCCCCGTGAAAAGCATGCGTGTCAGGTAACAGTTTACCGAATTCCTGTCCTCCTCTTTAACACGGCGCTAACATCCTTATCGGTTCACGGAGAGACTGACTGGTCGGGTGTCATTCGAGCCCCCTCTGCGGCAACCAGGCGTGTAGTGTATTTCAACGCAGCCACTCAAGCTCAGCGGACATACGCAAACATCTACACCTCGCCTGCGAAGAGAGCAAAGGACATGTTGGAAGCTGTGCCCCGTGCGCTGTTGTGATCTGTGTCGCTCTGCTCAGCGGCAGACGTCACGTGCTAAAAACCAACGTATTGTGCACGCCACCCCACAATACCATGCAGCGCTGTCAAACCTACGCATTCGGCTGAAGCTGTGGCTGCAGCAGCGTAGCTTTCATTCTTTCTTCCTTTTTCTTTTTTCGAATAAAGCTCTCGACGAGAACAAAGTGGTCTTGCGCAACGCCGATGCCCAGGCATCTATCTGCCGTCGGCGTTCCGAAGAGCACCTGAGGATTATTCATGGATACGTGCGGTTCGCAGAAACAAGCTGCGCAGCGTTACCTTTTCCTGATTGATACACGCGCCTTGCACGGTTCTGCTTCCTGGGCGCGAGAATAGGGAGAAATACGTAGCTGCGCGCAACTTCTAAACAACGGCTGAGGCTCTGATCGTCTATTTCAGTCTAGTTCCTATTGCAGTAGAGACGCAGGAAGGCGGACAAGTGCGCGCGGTGGCCAACGTAGCGCCATCTCGTGGCCACGGAGGACGCGGCTGAATGCGCGGCGCGCGATGTGCTCCGACTGCTCCGACGTTCCGACGTAGTCGAAAAAAGAATGATAAAGAGAGCAAAGTGTGGAGGCGTTGGATTTCAAAGCTGCTGACTGGCGCGTTGTATGCTTGGTTTGTTTACGTACAGGTTGCGTGCCATCTGCAGTTCGAGGAGGAGGAAGAGGAAAGGAGAAGAGGGCGGGGGCGGCTAGAGGGGCTTGAAGCGGTTGACTGATGTGGAAGAAAAAAACAAAAACAAAACAAAAAAAAGAGCAAGCATGCTGGAGCAATCGAACTGCGCACAGGAATAGGATGTCTCGTCTGCACGTTTGTTGGTTCGTTTATGTGAATGTTTGCTTCGTTACTCAGCGCAATATGCACGAAGCAAAGAAGCGACTGACAAACCTGGCGGCGGTATTTGAAAAATGTAAACAGCCGCACAGAACACACGTAGGTGATGTTCTACTACCACGCATTTCGAAATGGAGTATCACAATCGAAATGCGGGAACTTAGAAACGGCCTCAGTTTCGCGTCAACCTCAAATGTTCCTTTTTCGATTATTTTTCTGTGTTTACTGTTTCCATTTATTTCGTTTTTTTTTTTTTTTTTTTTTTTTTTTTTTTTTTGTAATGCGTGGTTTATAAACATCGGAAGTTCTGCAAGACACTGTCGAGGAGTTCCTGCTTGCGTGGTTCGCTAGCGGAGAAATCGAAGACAGACTTTTCTTTTATTTTAAGTTTCTTCCGTGGTAAGGAAATCTTTTCGTGAAAGATGTGAAAGTCACTCTTGCGAATGCCTGCCTGCCTGCCCTTACGTTGAAGGCGGAAGTTCTGGTGCCTATACTTTTAGATCCCGAAGCTTCCGCACGGTTACTGTTTATTTACCTTCATGAATTGGAATTATTAAGCTTTAATTATTTTATTTGCTGGTTCATGGGACTCTACAAGCCTTTCGCAAGGACGGCACGTATTAGATACGGGCAGTGGCGATGAAAAGGCTGCATTTTACAGCGTAAATTACGCAGGCATCTACTTTCTCGCCCTATTGCGCGTTATTTCGTCACTCTCTATCGAGTGGCACCACTCATTAACCTCTACCACTTCTCAATGCTCACAACTACTGCGGACATGATTTTGCGTGTTTTGCCTCTAATCAATTACCTAATTAACTTATCGGCCTAATTATTTTTCCGGACACAACATTACGTCATTCTCTATCGATTGACAGTACTCATTAGCCTCTACTTCTCAATTGCTCACAACTGCTGCGGACAACGTTTACATTTTTGGCCTGTAATTAGGTAACATATTGGCCTAAATATTTTTTCGGCGGCAACATTACGTCACCCTCTATCGATTGACATGACTCATTAACTTCTACCACTTCTCAATTGCTCACAACTGCTGCAAACATGATTTTGCGGATTTTGCGGACGCGGTCTGCGGACAGAAATTAATTAACATAGCGAAGTAATGCTCTCGCATTAAAAATAAAGGAATCGAGTATTAGCTTTATTGCCACCTAGGCTGCTTTCAGGAACTGTGTACGGAGAAGTGGATTATGAGCAATGTTGCATATTAGGGGCTTTGTTTCTGAATCAAGGCCCGTTTTGCACAAAGCTTTATAGTCCAATCCTTCTACACTTCGACACCGTGAAGCTTTATTTTCGTAAATGCGAAGAATCATGCTGGCTGGTTGGATGTTTCGTTACATCTTTCGTTTTTAAGGCATGGACATGGCCCTAGGATATATACTGCAGTGGTGGCAGCAATGAACTTTCGTTCACTCAGTAGTCAGCGTCTGCGTCTATGCCTCTTCCTTTGTCCCGTGTTTTGAAGTGTTAAAATTGTGTGTCGATATGTACCAACCAGTTTCCTCTCTTCCACCTCTTCTCTGTGTTATGAGCACAGCCCAGTCTCCAATATGGCAATGCCCTTCGAAAATCCTCGAAAACTATTCGAAAAGGTCTGACACATATGTTAGCCATGCGGAGTTTTACGGTGAGCTCCGACAGAATTGGTTCCCTCAGCACAAGTCGCTCAGTAGAAGCTGCCCGCGCATGAGCCAGGTGGATACCTCTGTGATGTCAATTGATTTTTCCTAATTAGGTATAGTTTGAACAGTAAAAATCGAAGAATGGATTTTGGCCGAGTTTTACGAAATTTCAGAAACCCAAATTGCCTCCCTTTTGAAAAGCTGAGAGAATTTTCAGGCTGCTGCAGGGAAAGGATCTTGAAATGAGGACACTGGATAATGATATCTTCGGTTACGGCAAGTCTGTAACCAGGAAAAGTCCCCAGTGGACTCGCGTTTGGTTTACTGGGCGCTTCATCTCGCCCCAGGGATGGTAAGCGTCGCTGCGACGGTCTCGATCGATCTCTTTAGTTGCGGACAAGCTCCCATCACCTTAAAAAATAATTGTGGTCGCTTCATTTCACGTCACTGCAGCTTTTCTTTTTTTTTTTTTTTTTTTTTTTTTTCCGGCACAATTATTGGTTAAACGGCGAGCGCAGGCGCGGCCGAGACGACGCGACAAGA
>NC_139353.1:57565349-57920349 GCF_055883805.1 Amblyomma maculatum
TCGGCATGTTGTTTTTTCTGCTACTTTGTGTTTAATTATCTTTCCCCTAAATAAGATTACATTACTAATTTCTGTGATTATCCAAGCAAATATTAAAAAAAAAGACAAAGTAACATCCCCTACGCTTTCCTTGGCCTCGCCGACTGTTGGCTTCTCTCCTTCATGTATTATAACGAGCACCCCCATTTCCCCTATTTGATCTGCTTATATATATATATATATATATATATATATATATATATATATATATATATGTGTGTGTGTGTGTGTGTGTGTGTGTGTGTGTGTGTGTGTGTGTGTGTGTGTGTGTGTGTGTGTGTGTGTGTGTGTGTGTGTGTGTGTGTGTGTGTGTGTGTGTGTGTGTGTGTGTGTGTGTGTGTGTGTGTGTGTGTGTGTGTGTGTGTGTGTCACACTGTTATTCAGAGTGTTTTAGCGTTCGGTTTCACACTGACCTGATACTGTAAAAATTCTATAAACAGCGACGTGAAATCGAAAAAAAAAAACAGGGTCAAAGTCCTTCATGATGCTTTCACAAATTTTCGTACTGCTAGAATTACAAAAAAAATGTTTTCACCAACAAATCTATAGTACTTTCTAGCCTCCCAAAATGACTGCAGAAGCAGCATAATTGCACACAACAGTAGTTTTACGAACTACTGCTCAACTTATAAAGTGGAACCGAGGAAAAAAAGTGACAGGCGATTTAGTTTGGTTGGGCTAAAAACGAATTATGTGCACTGCCACTATTCACTGTGGTTTTGCTCGTCCGCCTTGGTTTTGCATTGTTTACCTTGATTGTACTTGACATATCTTGTTATGCACTGTGAGAATGACTTTACTCAAGGTCCAAGGTAGTTACGGTAGAGCAGTCAAGACCACTTTTGTTTTTGTTTGCTTTTTTTCCTGTGAGGAGGGAGGACGCGGTGTTTTGCATCTTCACGAACTGGCTTCACCTCCCTGTTTCTTAAAACGAAACCTCCGTCATTCCTTTCTTTTTCCACGAAAAGTCTACTCTATGATTCGGGCAATGAAATATTTCGGTTTAAGGCTAAGAATGACTCCCGTTTATGTCTCTCCCTTGCGGAACCTCATTCCCTTATGCTTACACTTTACTATTTCCTGAGTCAATAATTGCCTAATTTGAGCCTCTGTTACATCACATGGCTACCTCGACCATGTCATGTGGTCTCGTTATGTCTTGCAACCTGTCGATCATTCAGTGGCAGGACATGCCACCTGTCAGAGACATGCTCAAGGGATCGGCGAAATTACTAAATGGGGCTGCAAGTGCAAGTGCACTAGAACATCCACTGGCTGTCATGCGTTGTGACGCGAAAAACACGTGTTGCCAGTATTGGCAGCGCATTTTGCTTTTGCATTGTTCGCTTCCCCGTTGAGTCTTGAATTGGATTTATCCTAACGCTCCTGTCGGTGTGGACGCTTTTGAACACTGATATGGTGCGTGGCGTGGAAAAATGCGCTTGGGTGAGTAGGTGTAGTAGTGGTAGTAGTAGTTGTAGTAGTAGTAGACTAGGTGTAGTACTAGTGGTGGTAGTGGTAGTGGTAGTAGTAGTAGTAGTAGCAGTATTAGTAGTAGTAGTAGTAAACTTTATTTATAGACACAAGTGTAAATGAAGGCTCGTAGGTGAGAGATTCATTTCTACTGGTCTTTTTCCGGAGATGCACCTGCTAGACGGCGCTTTCGGGAGACAGCACGTGACAGTGAGTGTGTGGTGGAGGTAGACCTCCCGGCGGGTGATGTGGGTGGGTGATGGTGGGCGATTCATCTGGGGGGTGGGTGCCTGAGGCTTGTAGGTTGGAGATGCATACGCGACAGTGCTAATGACGTTATTCTCCAGAAAATCCTGCGTCGGTATCTGACGTGTTTTTTGACGTTGGCTTTGTGGGGTATATAGTCGCCTTATCCCATAACCGTTTAACGTGTCTCTTCGTACTGATCATCCCCACAAAGTCGGTTTCGATGCTAGCCTAGTAAAACCTCGTTGCGACAAGATCGACAAACATTGGCAGGCTATCGGCATCCCAAAGGCGCCAGGGTAATCTCAAGAAATCTATGGCCGACATAGGTCATCAGTTCTCCGCAGCCTTACATGGCCGTCAGCCTCTCCTTGGCGGTGCGGCTAGGAATGTAAAATTTCAGGAAATTTGGAGGATGAAAAAAAAAAAGAAAGAAAAGAACAAGTCTTTTTAATATTAACATATTTTCAAAATTATCGATTATTTATATAAAGCAAGATGTAAAGGTGCATTGAAACAACAGATATTCTTTTTCCTAGCTTTTTGCTGCTCGTGCATATATTGCGACACTTTTTCTTTGTTATAAAATGACATTTGAGTTAATTGAAGAAATATGGGAGAGGCCTTCGCCCTGCAGTGGGTATAGTCAGGATGATGATGATGATGATGACATCTGAGTGGGCAGAGAGGAGCAGCTGTAATGTGGATTCCTGAAAGCTCTTTCTGGTTCCTTGTTGTGTAGGAATTGGTAGCGGTGCTTCTTTACACACTAAACGTACCAGCAATGTTTTTTACGCTGCTCCTCCCTTGACCACGTGTGTTAGTTTCAACAATATGTGAATCTTTCATTGTTATCAGGCGACGTGGTTCGGGAAATGGTGAAGCTGACCCAAATTCTGATGTGCTTGCCGCTATTGCCCCACTGTCAATAAATTCAGATTCCCGCCGCGCTGAACTGTCGGATACGTAACTCAGCTAAAGGCAAACCAATTTGAGTTATCAGAAATTGTGCATTGTTGAGTCCCACGTACACCCTATGGGAGGCGAACGTGCCCTCACACTTACTGATGCCGATGCCGTTCATGCTGACTTCTGCAATAAATTCCGGGCTAGACAACAACCTTATCTTTCAACCTTATCTTGCCTTTTCGTGGACATTTTAATGCGCTATCCACTGTTTACCACATTCCCCTGCAAATCGTGCGGTTATAAATGATGGGCATATTTGTGCATTTTCCAGTCATATTCCAGTAATTGATGTAAACGGCGCATTTTTTATCTTTTTGAAAACCCGGAAGTTTATCATTTTGTCTAGTAAGCCACGTGACATAAAAAAAAGCACGACTGGCCCTTTTGCGTGTGTTTTGATTAGCTCGTTCCAGTTAAAACATGATGTTAAGTTAGGAAGCTCAGCTACTTTGGTCATCTGATGAGAAGAGAGGAGTCGCTGGAGAAAGATGTGATGTTGACAAAGGTTGAGGGTCGCCGGAGAAGGGGTAGGCAGCGAACGCGTTGGTTAGATGGCATCCTCGAGGCACTGCAGATGAAGTTATGTGATGTTAGGAAGATAGTGAGAGACCGGAAAGCGTGGCGTGACATGGTCCATAGGGTCACGAAGAGTCGGACACGACTGAACTGAACTGAACTGTTAGGTTAGGAGCCTCCGGGGCCTAACCCTAACAGCTTGCTGGTCGCTCCGGTTCCCCCTCCTCCCTTGCTCGCTGACTTGGTCCCCCTCTGTTGTGTGCGTCCGGCGGGACACCCCGCGGTGAAAGAATGGCCATCGCCGGAGCGCTGAGTTTTGTGTCGAGGTGTGCGACTCGGACGAGGACAAGCTAGCCGTCCTCGCGAGCCCTTCTGTTTCTGAGAATTGAGTTTTATGGCCCTCGAAGATGCGGCGCGCGGATGCCCCAGAAATGGAGACGAGATGGGGACCGCTACTACCGCTATACTGCTCCTCAGACCACACGTGTGGCTCCTGCTGCGCGATGCTTTTGTTCGTTGAGTTCTTTTCCGAGTCGGTCCGCGGGACTGTAGCCATGTGTTTAGACATTCGACAGTTTCGAGGAAACTCGCGGTGCTGGAAAATAAAAACTTCGTTAGCCCCGACATGCCATTGGCCCATTTAAGTTGGTCTAAAATTCTCGGATTGGCTACCAGAAGTGGGACAGTAATTGATGCGTAGGAGGTGCCCCAAAAACTTGTTTTGGCGCGAAATGGGGAGAACGCGCCGGATCTCGGCCGCCTCTGGACTGTGATCGTTAGAACCGCCTTTTTTCATCTGCCCTGTACGTCTTTGGCCCTGTCTCGAATAACCGGCCTTTATATTCAAGAGTTCTCCAACTTGCAACGTGTCACCGGACGAGCGGACGAAGGAGCTTGGCGCTCTTCGTTCAACCGACAACCTATACGATCATCAACGTCATCGTGATCACTTCGACAGTCACATCACCCTTTCTGAATTTAACTCATGTGAACTGTCCCTTGTGTTAATTTTGCTGTGATGTTTCTTTTGCAACGAGAAATGACGATGTTTTTGCGTCCACTTCTTCCTAGCAGATTTTCAAATTGAATTTCAGTTCTTTTCCATCCAGTTTGTTACGTAGGCATTCACATTATATGTTAAGCGATATTTAGCCTAACGACATTTACAAACCTCAAAATAGAGGTGACGTTTTTGATGTTTGTTTAACGCATATTTGTTTATAAAACAATGCCCGAGGAGGATATGACGCGGTAATCATTGTCCAGCGGCGAAAGAAATCTGAGAAATAGGCACGTTTGTAATTGGCGCTGCCAGCGGTGGTTTTTCGGCTGTAATAGAACCATGTTCTGCAGTCAATGTCTATAAGGTCGTTCTTTCAGCCCGGAAAAACAATAAATTTATTATTACCAATACGAAACTTAATATCAGCCGTCCTTAGCTTCTAAAAACATTTTTGTTTTCCTATTATAAGTGGCATTGTACTATACGAATCTGATGAGGTGTATACGCTATAGATGAGTTAAAAAATCTCGAAATGTTATATGCAGCCACATTTTCCTATGCAAAACAAAACAGCAAAAAAAAAAGTTAGCCCAGATCTCCTTATACCTAGCCGGTCGCAAGGGAAACAGTCTGAAGAGGCTGAAACAAAAATGTAGCTTTCCGGCGTACTAAAATGTTTCAATAGATTAAGCACTTATCACGAAGATTCTCAGCTAAGCCTAAATTGTGCGACCAAAACAAACTAACAGTAAATAAAAATAGGGTTTTGCAACTTTATCTGTGTTCTTTCCTAATTAGAAGCAGCCATCTGTCAATTTTAAAGTTTATCTCAAATTTTTCTAGTTTTTTAAACGCCATCATACTGAATGACCTTTTTCTTTTTCTTTTTTTTTTTGTTTTTCATGGCTACGAAAAAAAAAAACGTTTTTTCTCCAAAATTTTCAGTTTTTTTTCTTCATACTGTTACGACCAAGCATCCGCATTTGCGCGCTCTATTGTTCGCCTGTGGGCATGGTAAAGTTTTGTGAATATGTGGTGATGGTCCATTGGCTCTAAGTGAGCCTGTTTCCAGGAATCCTGTTTTGTAAGCATGTTTTGCTTTGTGGACAACCTGCAAATGCCAAATTGGCCCTGTCAAGAGAACGTCTGGAAAAACACAAAGAAACGTCCCCCTGCGGGAAATAGCAGGAAGTGCTTTCTTTTGTTCACCCTTCCAGTCGAGAAGTGCTATCCTCCAGTGATGAATGCCTCCTATCCAAAGGAGACGACAGAGTGACATGTCCGCTGACGTGCAGGACAAGAGAAGAGCATGACTCATACGGCCATTAAGTGATTTCCCGGGAATGCAGGAAAGATTTGCAATTGTCGAAAAGGGACCATGTTGGGAGCCCTATGCGGCGCCACGTGCACTCGGGTTTCTGAGAAGTAAAACCCCCAGAACCAGCCTGTGGTTTCTTTGCTGAAGAATAGAAATGTACCTCCTCTCCTCGCCGTTCCCAAGCTTTTCCCGCCAACAAGTGATCACGCCCAACGAATGAATGCCGGACCAGTCAGTGCTTCAGACCATCAGTGCAGTGATGTGTTCGATTGGATGCCGATACCTGAGGGGCGTGCCCTGGATTTGGTTGGTCAGCATCTTCAGAGAGGGGCTGGACATAGGGGGTTTTTAAGGACGCTGCAGAGCACGAAATGTCGCTCTGGGCCCTGGGTAAACGGCTCATCCAGTCGCTTCTCGCTATGAACTCTTAACGCTTGTCATTTTGCTGATGTACCCTTCTTCTTCATGTAAATATTCTTGTAAATACGGTTTCTCAAAGTGCCAGTAAACCTGCTTGTACATATTTTACCAACTTCGAAGATTCAGTCCTTCTTCAACCCGGAGTCTCTGCACGCTACCAAGTGAAGGCCGGGTCGCCATAGCCCCAGCGTCACAACAACTGGTGACCAGCGGTGGGATCTGAATCTACAAGCCACAACATCTGGTGATTGGAGGTGGATCTGAAGCTACAAGCCACAACACCTTGTGATCGGAGGTGGCATCTCAAGCAACAAGCAGGAGCAACAATCGGCCAACAAGAGGGCAGCTCGGAACATCGATCGCATGTGTGGGTGAGTGCTTGGCTTTTCTTCTGATGTGGACCAGGTTCTAGAACAGGGTTAGATTTTAGAACTGGTAAAGAGAGTGTGGAAACGCCTTTAGGTTTGGTAGTTTGCACTGTTGTTTTGGAAGTAGCCGACACTCGGAGCGATCATGGACCTACAAAAGCTGCAGAAACCGGAACTGTTGCAATTGTGTGAGGAATTGGGAATTGATACAAGTGGTTTGGCACGAAAACCTTTGATTATAAAGGCAATCACAGATTTGGGAGCCGATGATGAGGAGCTCAGTGAAGCATGGAACCTCATCGGTCAAAAAAAGGAACAGCTCAGACAGCAGAAGGAGCGGGAAAAAGAGCAGAAAGAGCGGGAAAAAGAGGAAAAGAGGCGTGAGCGTGAACTTGAGAGGGAAAAAGAGGAAAGGGAGCGCGAACGTGAGTGGGAAAAAGAGGAAAAGAAGCGTGAAAGAGAAGCAAAAAAGCTGGACCAAGAAATTGAGCTCCGGAAATTAGAACTAGAGTTGAGCAAGAGGTCGGGCAATTGTCCCCAGCTAGCGGTACCTCTTCTCAACAAGGAGGCAGATTTCAAGATGTCAAAGCACATGCAGCCATATGTGATATCAGGGGATATCGGTCTGTATCTGGCTAACTTTGAGCGAACCTGCGAAAAACTGTCCTTCCAGCGAGACACTTGGTCTCAGAGATTATTGACGGTTCTGCCCTGCGAGGCAGCGGAGGTTGTCGCGCGGCTAAGCAAGGAGGACGCGGACAACTACGAGAAGGTCAAAGCTTGCCTTCTGAGAAAGTATAGGCTTAGCGCCGAGGCGTTCAGACAACGTTTTCGGAAAGCTACTAAGTCCAGGGACGAGAGTTACCCTGAATTCCTGTACAATTTAAGAGTTAATTTGGGCGAGTGGCTAAAGAGCACAGATTCCTACAGTGATAGGGACGCTGTAGTCGAGCAAATTCTTTTGGAGCAGTTTTATAACTGCCTCCCAGAAAAAGAAAGAAATTGGTTACAGGACCGAGGCGAAATTAAGTCGGCAACTGAAGCTGCCGAACTTATTGAGGAGTATGCTTCGCGCCGACAATTCAGCAACCCAGCAGTGGATAGGCCCCGCAATCCCAAGTTCAGTATGAAAAACCGTCAGGAAAGGCACTTTGCTAGAGTTGGAAACGAAGAAATGAAGGTTTCTTCAGGCAGATTCCCTAGAAAGGACGGCAGTGAGAAAAGTGGGGAAGTGACCAACGTGCAGAACACAAAGAATAAGCTTGAGGCTAGGAAGCCGCTCACATGCTTTAGGTGTAATGAGCAGGGTCACATTGCCGTCAACTGCCGGAAAGAAAAGATTGCTTTCTCGTATGTCAGGGACTGCGATGAAAATATGCAGCTTTTAGAACCCTACCTGCATGACCTAGTAGTCAACGGGAAGCCTTGCAAGGTACTGCGCGATTCGGCCGCAACGATGGATGTTGTCCATCCGGCGTATGTATCGCCTTCCGACTATACAGGACAGTGTGCATGGATCCGACAGGTAGTTGAGGAACAGAGTGTGTGCTTGCCGATCGCGAACGTGGTCATCGAGGGCCCTTTCGGCGAATTAACAACCGAGGCTGCCGTTTCAGGAAAGCTTCCTAAGTGCTATCCGTATTTGTTCTCCAACAAATCGGACATGCTGCTGCGAAAGAGGGGCATCCTTTTCGGAGACAGAGTTGTGCAAGCCTTAACACGTTCAAAGGCGCGAGAACTAGCTACACTGCTCATTCCAGAAAAATCCACAGCGGAGGAAACGGCAGTTAAAACAATGGTAAATGCGGAAGATAGCAGGTCAGAAAACTTTGAGAGCGAGGCATCTCAGATAAGTCAACTTGAAAGTGAGCTTGATGAGACGCGGAATGAGGACGTTCTTGAGAGTAACCTCTTGCCGCCAGTGTCTAGTAATCTCACGAGACTTTTAAGTGGAACCCGAGAGGACTTAGCTATAGAGCAAGCCAATGATCCCAATATACAGGAGATAAGGGAGCGCCACCGCGCCACTAAGACAGCAAACAATATTTCTTTCGAGATGAGAAAGGGAGTGCTGTATCGCTTATTCAAGGATAAGCGCGGAGTAGAGCGGGACCAATTAGTCGTTCCCCAAAAGTACCGCGGAGACTTACTGCGACTTTCCCATGGCAGCTCGTGGTCATGTCACCTTGGAATAAAGAAAACAAAGCAGAGGCTGTTGCAAGAATACTATTGGCCTGGATGTTTTAAGGACACGGAAAATTTTGTACGGTCATGCGACACGTGCCAGCGGGTTGGAAAGGCGCAAGATAAGTGGAAAGCTCCGATGGTGTTAGTACCAATCATTACCGAGCCGTTTCACCGGTTAGTAATAGATATAGTTGGGCCACTTCCTGTGACCGAGTCAGGGTACCGTTATATCCTCACTATGTTATGCCCAGCCACAAAGTTTCCAGAGGCTGTTCCGCTGCGCGAGGTGACGTCCGAGAGTGTAGTGGATTCGCTGCTGTCAGTGTTTGCACGAGTTGGATTCCCTTCCGAGGTACAAAGTGATCAGGGTAGCGTTTTCACGAGTGTCCTCACCACCTCATTTCTCGAGCGATGCGGCATTAAGGTAGTGCATAGCTCGATCCATCATCCGCAGAGCAACAGCGTAGAAAGATGGCACTCTGTTCTCAAACGAGTCCTGAGGGGACTGTGCTATGAAAACAAGCGCGAATGGGATACCTGCCTGCCTGCAGCGCTTTTCGCTTTGCGGTCAGTGCCGCACGAATCCACTGGATTTAGCCCAGCCGAGTTGGTGTACGGAAGGTCACTGCGCTCACCTTTGCGAATGGTGCGCGAAGCCTGGGAGGGGCGCGGAGAAGACCCAACAGTAGTAGAATTCATTCTGAACCTCTTGAATCGCTTACATAACACTAAGGAACTCGTTGAGGCCAGCATGAAGTCAGCCCAGGCTCGTTCCAAGGTGTACTATGATAAGTCAGCCCGTCAAAGGACGTTTTGTATCGGGGACCAGGTGATGTTGCTGAGAAGTTCAAGGCAGAATAAGCTCGAAGTACAGTGGGAAGGACCGGCTGAAGTCGTTGCAAAGCTTTCTAACACTAACTACGCAGTGAAAATTCCCGGTAGGCGTAAAGAAGTGCGCATTTATCATTGCAATCTTATGAAGCCTTATGTGCAGAGGGAAGCCGTGGTAAATCTAACGTTAAACCTTCCCGAGGAGATGGGGGACAACTTGATTTGCCTCAGCGGAAAAGGAAGCAACGCTCAGGAGCTTCTCAAAAAGACGGAGCAGAGAGGAGAACTAAAGAAATCCCAGCTGTCCGATCTGGGCGAGATAATAACAGAGTTTGAGGCCTGCTTCGTGGACAGGCCAGGCAGAACTGATTTGACTGAGCACGATATTGAGCTGACTTCAGACGTGCCAGTGCGATCAAGGTGCTACCGATTTTCTCCAAGGCAAAGAGAAATTCTGGATAGGGAAGTAACTCGCATGCTGGAATTGGGAGTAATAAAACCCTCGGAAAGCGATTATGCTTCGCCTATGATCTTAGTAGAAGCTCCAGGTAAAGACCCTAGGCCTGTGGTAGACTACCGAAAGCTAAATTCTCTCACCAGGGATCAAGTGTATCCTATTCCGAATATTGAGGAGAGAGTAGAACAGGTCAGTAGAGCGGCATATGTGACTACGCTGGACCTTACTCGAGGATACTGGCAAGTACCGCTCACTGAACGCGCCAGCAGATACGCGGCTTTCGTCACTCCGACGGGCAGCTACCAGCCAACAATGATGAGTTTCGGGCTCAAAAATGCTCCATTTTGTTTTTCCCGACTCATGGATAGGGTTTTAAAGGGGTGTGAAACATTCGCGGTGCCTTATTTAGACGACATTGCGGTTTTTTCCGACTCATGGGCGGACCATATGGTACATCTAAGAGCTGTACTGAGCCTTTTGCGTCAAGCTGGACTAACCGTAAAGGCCGAGAAATGTTGCCTGGCAAGGGCGACCGTGGACTACTTGGGTCACAATGTAGGTCAAGGTTTCAGGAAACCCAGCGAGATTAAGATTTCTGCGGTAGCAGACTACCCGCGGCCGAGCACGAAGACGGAAATTCGAGCATTCCTGGGTCTGACTGGGTACTACAATCACTACATCCCTAACTATTCAGCTTTGGCTAGCCCTCTGACCGACGCTCTCCGCAAGACAGAACCGACAAATGTAGTCTGGGACGAACAAAAGGAAGCCTCCTTCGTAAACCTGAAGGCTGTGCTGATTAGCCGTCCGGTATTGCGAGCTCCAGACTATGGCCGAGAATTCACGGTCCAGTGTGATGCCAGTGATCGAGGGTTAGGTGCTGTTCTCTGCCAGAGAGATGACGACGGTAATGAGCACCCCGTGCTCTACTTGAGCAGAAAACTGAGTTCTAGAGAGAGGGCTTATTGCGCGTCAGAGAAGGAATGCGCTTGCATTGTATGGGCCATTCAAAAATTGCAGTGCTATCTTGGAGGGGCCAAATTCACCGTAGAGACGGACCATTGTCCCCTGGCTTGGCTGCAAACTGCGACATCGAAGAACAGTCGCCTTCTTAGGTGGAGCTTGATTTTACAGCAGTACAATTTTGAAATAAGATACAAAAAGGGGAAGTTAAATGGGAATGCGGACGCGCTTAGCCGCTCTTTCTAAGCGGTCCGAGATGTTCCTCACCATGTATCCAAATTGATAATCAGGTTTTTTTTTTTTTTTTCGTGCGCTTGTATATGTGTGACTATGTAAAGCAGCACGTTTGGTTTTCTAGGAATACGTAGGTCCTAACGTCTTGAGTGTGGGCTTTTCTCGAACAACAATGGCAGTTTTCTTTTGACCTGGTCTCTTCAGACGGGAGCCGAGTGCTTGCTTCGACATGTGGTTGAGTTTCAGACAGCTCGAGCAATTTGGCCTACAACAATCAAGACAACGCGACATGCAACAGCGAGCTTCAAGCGTTCACGTGCAGGCCATTAAGTCGTCTCTTCATGCAGCAGCTGCGGCTGCTGCCCTCCGAGTCTCTTCTGGCGGGGGAGGAGGCTGTTACGACCAAGCATCCGCATTTGCGCGCTCTATTGTTCGCCTGTGGGCATGGAAAAGTTTTGTGAATATGTGGTGATGGTCCATTGGCTCTAAGTGAGCCTGTTTCCAGGAATCCTGTTTTGTAAGCATGTTTTGCTTTGTGGACAACCTGCAAATGCCAAATTGGCCCTGTCAAGAGAACGTCTGGAAAAACACAAAGAAACGTCCCCCTGCGGGAAATAGCAGGAAGTGCTTTCTTTTGTTCACCCTTCCAGTCGAGAAGTGCTATCCTCCAGTGATGAATGCCTCCTATCCAAAGGAGACGACAGAGTGACATGTCCGCTGACGTGCAGGACAAGAGAAGAGCATGACTCATACGGCCATTAAGTGATTTCCCGGGAATGCAGGAAAGATTTGCAATTGTCGAAAAGGGACCATGTTGGGAGCCCTATGCGGCGCCACGTGCACTCGGGTTTCTGAGAAGTAAAACCCCCAGAACCAGCCTGTGGTTTCTTTGCTGAAGAATAGAAATGTACCTCCTCTCCTCGCCGTTCCCAAGCTTTTCCCGCCAACAAGTGATCACGCCCAACGAATGAATGCCGGACCAGTCAGTGCTTCAGACCATCAGTGCAGTGATGTGTTCGATTGGATGCCGATACCTGAGGGGCGTGCCCTGGATTTGGTTGGTCAGCATCTTCAGAGAGGGGCTGGACATAGGGGGTTTTTAAGGACGCTGCAGAGCACGAAATGTCGCTCTGGGCCCTGGGTAAACGGCTCATCCAGTCGCTTCTCGCTATGAACTCTTAACGCTTGTCATTTTGCTGATGTACCCTTCTTCTTCATGTAAATATTCTTGTAAATACGGTTTCTCAAAGTGCCAGTAAACCTGCTTGTACATATTTTACCAACTTCGAAGATTCAGTCCTTCTTCAACCCGGAGTCTCTGCACGCTACCAAGTGAAGGCCGGGTCGCCATAGCCCCAGCGTCACAACAATACTGAATGACCTTTTTCTTTTTCTTTTTTTTTTTGTTTTTCATGGCTACAAAAAAAAAAAACGTTTTTTCTCCAAAATTTTCAGTTTTTTTTTCTTAGCATTTCTATCTCTAGCGTTCACGTCATTATGCGGGCAAGGAACGTCTTTCAAGAGCAACATATCTTGTACCATAGATGGTCTTGGATATTTTAATGCCAACAACAAAAAAAAAAAAAAAGAAGCGGTCCTTCGATCAATGCAGTCCTGTTTAGGTAAACTTTGCAATATATTTATCAGCTTTTATTGGTCTTTCTTGTATAGTCGCATCATCGCACCAACCCCGCACAGGCCGAAAAGATCATGAAAGCTGCGTCACTATCGAAAATGTAATAAATAAAGACGTTTCAAGCAAATACCCTTAACGCAGGTCTTTTATTTATTATATATTTTTTCGTTCGACCTGCCGTGGTGCTTTCTGTTTTCTATACCGTTTCATTTTCCGGACCCCGCACTCGCCCGGACGCCCTCGGAAAAACCGATCTCTTCGTCTCTCTTTCTCTCTCTCTCTCTCGTCAGCAGCTTTCTCCCTCCCCCAGAAACGATTTTCTCTTCGGCTTCCCGGGGCAGGACCTTACGCCACGCGGTAAGTCGAGACGCCGTGCCAACGACAGAGTATTAAAATAATGAAGTGCTCGCACGCACACACACACACAACGCGTCGGCTCTTAGCAGCTTGCGCGGGTCTCTGGAACGCTCAAACCCGACTCTCGATCGTGGATGTGAGCGGTACCTTCTGCCTAGTCCACAATGCTTAAGTGACGACACGACATGGCAATACGAGTGCAGCCCTTATGAGATTCAAGATCCGTCTACTCTCAGACAGTGTCAACGTCGTAGAGGGGAGGGGGTGAATAACGTTTAATAAAAAAGAATATAAGGGGGAGGGGGGGGGGGCTTAAATTTCGCCTTAAGAAATAGACGCCAAGCGCCTTTAACACCATCCAGGCTCTTCATTGCACGTTTTTTAAAATCTTTCTTGATTAAACCTTTTTCGTTTTTAAAACTATTTTCGTAGTAACATTATAAATACATAAACGATGTCTGCATTCGTTGAGTAAAATTGAAATAAACGCCGAGTCTGTAATTCCGGAAAGCCAACCAAACAAGCTTTGAAATGCTTATTTCTGAAGTCCGGCTAATTCGGGCGGTATTGCTCATAACGAAAACTTAAAAATGGGTAGGAGGCCCGCCCCATGTGCCGAGTGTTCAGTGACCTAAGACACTTGTGGGCGGGCTTCGAACAGCCTACTGTTTATTGTATCATAGTGTATATATCTCTCTTCATCTTTATTTTTACCTGCCCTGACCTTTCTCCGTGTCGCTCACCTCTATGACTTCGTCTACCGCTCCCTCACTATCCCTTTACTACCGCCTCCCCGGTTCAGGCGCTTCAGATATCAGATAGCAGATACCGCGGGGCTGGCAAACATCTTTTCCTTCCTCTTTGATATCTAACAATAAATAACCACATACTACTCGCCTTTGATGCTGACAGCCTTCAATTTCGTAGAATAATACTTCACCTTAAGATTATGTTTATCAGTCATTTTATTTAACTAATCGCGTAATCGTCAAGCTGCATCACGCGCATAATGTTTGCCTTGCTGTAAACCCCACCTGCATAGACCACATTCGAATATCTCTACCAGTTTTTGAAACACAGATTTGTAAACGGTTAAAAAAAATCATCCAGTATGTGCGCGAGAAAAAAAATAAAAAGTTGGATTTTTTTTTTTTTCTTCTTTCCGGTCGCAGCCCCACTGTGAAATTCACATCGTCTGCAAGACCGCGGGGTATACGCGCACGGGATCCAAGCGCGCTTTCACAGCGTGCGGTCCGTGAACGCGTTGGCGCCTCCCAGCGTGGAGCCGTCGCGTTGCCCTCATAATGCTCCGCCCTATGCCCGTCTGGTCTCTCCGTGTGTATGCGCTGTATGCACAGACGACTCAGTACAGCGTGTGTAGCAGACGCGTACAGAAAGCTGGCGCCGGCGTGGCTTTTCACCGCCGCCTCACCGATTGGGGACCGTGCTGCCTCAACCCAGTTCTTTTTATTTTTTTTTTATTTTCGCTTGTCCGTAGTTTTTGACCGGATTTCTCTGCGGGTGGCCCTTGTTATGTCACCCGTCCAAAACGTAGGATTTTAAAGGCCTGTATGTAGCGCAGGCAGGGAGGTGAGCCCTGTTGGCTGGCCCGATTGCTCAGGTCCTGCCGAGTACGTGTGGTTTATAGTCACTGTCGACAGAGGAATCTGTACTTTTATTTAAATTATGACGGTTCGGACGGTAAACAGGAGGCTGAAATATGCACTTCACTAATTGAAAATGAAATACCCAGGGGTAAATCACCACTTGATTCGCTCGTGGCTAGAAACTGAAGCCAAGCATACTGTTTAACAGGCAGTTCTTTATGGACTTTTTTCATTTTATTTTTTACATTTAGTAAACTTGTGGTAAATAACAGTCAATATATCCACAGGTTTTCCACCGGGACTCTTGCACCTTTCTGTTTTTTTTTTTTTTTTTTTTTGCATTGTCAGAAGCGCTCTCAGCGAGCGAAGGATAAGCTTTAAACATTGGATTTTACCGTCTATGGGAAGACAGGATCGTTCCCATCAATATCTCCATGACGGGTTCTGACAGCAGTCTAAAGCTGCCTTCTTTCTTTTTTTAAAATTTGTAAGATTGTGTTATAACTGTCAATAGGTCTGCCTTCAGGACGCTTGCAGCTTTCTCTCTCCCTCTCTCTCTCTCTCTTTCTCTCTCTCTCTCTCTCTCTCTCTCTCTCTATATATATATATATATATATATATATATATATATATATTTGTCATAAACGCACTCCACTGGTTTTCTATGGCAGCCTTAGATACTCAATGCGAGCGAAGGACGAATTTTAGGCGTTAGATTTTGCTTCGCATGAGAAGATAGGATCGTTCCTATCAATATTTTCATGACGGGTTCTCACAGCAGTCTACAGCTGCCTTAAAATTGTTGTTAAAATTAAAGTTTAGGTCAAAGGAAGCTAGACTTAGCTTATGGGTTCGGGTTATGAGCTTTTAATTTAAAATACGCATTTCTCGCGTCTGTTCACTGCAAAAATGAAAAAGGCTGTACAGAAAGTATAGACATGGAAACTGAAAGCAGCTAAAAAATTGTGGTGTACAAGTAAGCAAGTCCATTGCTCTGCAGGTGGACGGAGGAAAATATCAGCGCATATACAAGACGAATCGGTCGGAGAGTAGGAAAAAAAAAATGTTTCAGAGTTTGTTCATTCGCGGAACATCCCCAAAATAAGAAAAACCAAAAATATCAGAACACCGGCTGCATTTTGCTTTTCAGTAAACAGCGTTTCCCTTTCCCTTACCTTTGATCTGATTTCAACAAAAACCAAAATAAAAGAGTAATTTTTGAGACCAATTTCTCATTTCATGGCGGTTCCGCTAACCTTTAAGTTCTCTCATGACATCTCATCTACCTGACTGTCGCAGCATATCATGCATGAGAGCAGGAGGAAAGTCGCCAAGCACGCTTTGGCCGTTTGCTGCTCGTACCTCTAAATTGGACGGCGTACTTTAAACAGACACATGTCACGACCACAAGTCTTGTTCTCCACCAAGGCTATACATAAACAGAAGCTGACGAACAGAGAACAGCTTTCTGCATAGGCCCCTCGTGGACCAGCCGCAGCTCCACTGAATAAAGCCCTGCAGATATGTCCGACAGCAGTTTGTGTCCCCTCGCATTAAGTGGCCTAGGAAACTCCGACAACAACTGCCCGTCTCTGTTACGGGTCAATACTTCGGCAACGCAACGCCTGAGTACGTCGTATGTTTGTACACATCGTGGGGGGTCGCCGCGCGTGTCACTCACAAGCGACCATTGCGAGTGCTCCCAAATAAAAGCAAGAACAGCTTATTCCTATAGTCCTCCGCGCATGGCGAAACTACATCAGCCCGTCGTTTCGCAAGACATATTCCCGTGTTGCGATACAAATTACGCGCTCACCAGATGCGGATGGTCGCTTGTTCGGCGCTAGAAAAACTCAACACCACTCTCTCCCTCGCTTCGACCCTGTTGCACGCAGACGCGACTGTCATAATCGGTGCCAAAAAAAAAACAAACAAAGATAACAAAAATGCACGGCAATGTCGGCGACCTCGTCTGGTGTGCGGAAAAAAGGCCGACGTGGTCGGAGAAGACCGCCATCGCAATGGGTCCCCGTTTACGTCTTTCTCGGTCCCTTTCACCGCTCCTGTAGATATAGTGAGAGGGAAAGAGGGAAAAGAAAGCCACCACCGCAGCCCGGCAGTCAACAGGCGTGCGTAGTAGCACTCAGCAAGCCATCAGCCCCTCCTTCCTTCCCCCGTTTTGGTGAATGCGCATAGACACGGAATCGGACAATGGTGCCACTTCGCGAGCGAGTATGAAAACACGTTACAGCGGAGCAAACCGAGCCCTTTGGCAAAACTTCCGAAGGGTGCGCGAGCATTGGGCTCGAGAGCAGGGGGGGGGGGGGGGGGGGGGCAGCAAGCGGAACGGAAAATAGGTGGTACTGGAGTATATATAAAAAAGTCGCACAGAATAGCTCATGGATGTGGGGGCTAGGAAGGGATTGCAGTCTGCAGAGAGGGGGAGGGGAGGGGCTGGTGGAGGGGTGGTTGTTCTTGGTTCCTTGTTCAAGCCCGACTAAACATCCCTAAACGCCCACCGTGAAAAAGGTAGCCTCACCGCCGCGCGCGGCGGGAGAGCCTGCTTTTGTGCGCAGCGGAGGGCGCTGACAGCGGGATGCCAGCCATGGTTGGGAGAGGATGAGGAGCGTGGATACCGCGTTTGCTCGCCTATACTGCTCACGCAGAGCTGTCTTTCTCACGTTCTGCTCGCACTCGGGTGAAGTTTGCTTAGTTTGGCAAAAGCTGCTTATATAGCTGCCCTTCACATTATAGTCACTCGCCGTAAAACGTTTGTGTAATGCGACTTTTGGGGATGAATCAGTTCTTTTCACTTCTATGCATGCTTTGCTTGAGATTTACCCATGCACTGTTCGCCCACTGAGAATTAGGCTTCATACGTTTATTGCAGGCTGGGTGAAGTTTTCTTCTTACTAATGTTTTGTTGCGTGCGCTTCTCTCTGCGACTGCACCGAAAGCATCAATTTGAAACTCCCCAAATGAACCGTTTCCACACAAAAGCAAGTTCTGTTCAAACTCTCAAAGCCGAGATGAACGTGTCTCTTTGGGATTATTCGTAGCCAAAACTAGAACAATAAGGCATAAATTATACTCTTCTGAATATATGTGTTCTGTTTAACGTCGGCGCTACCTTATATTAAAAATGAAAGCTAATGTACCCCAATTATGCTGCATCTTTTCTGCTTACAGAAGCCTCACCTCTTCAGGGCCTTTTCACTTGAATGCGCTGTAGTTCTGAGTGATCGCAACCGCAGCAAAGAAATCAAGATCTACAGCGAAGACACAGGACAAAGGTATGTACGATGACAGTCTTATAGACGCTCCTTTGAGGACGCATTTTTGACGCGGCAGTTGGGCCTCAAATCTAAGCTAATTGCCCAAGAAGTTTGCTTTACACAGCGCTATGTGGTTTTATGTCATGTAAAAAGCTACGTAAACTCATTCGCATCGTCATGCTCTCTCACAAACCTGGTCCACTTTTTCCACTGATTATATAATAAGCAATGCCTTGACGTACGTACTGCACGGGGTGTTTTCCTTGCAAGCATAGCTGTATATCAGTTCAGTTCAGGCGTTCAGTCGTGTCCGACTCTTCGTGACCCTATGAACCATGTCACGCCACGCTTTCCGGTCTCTCACTATCTTCTTAACATCACATAGCTTCATCTGCAATGCCTCGAGAATGCCATCTAACCATCGCGTTCGCTGCCTACCCCTTCTCCGGCGACCCTCAACCTTTCCCAACATCAAATCTTTCTCCAGCGACTCCTCTCTTCTCATCAGATGACTTACCTTGCGTCATAGATCTTACATTCCATGTTGCTATGTGATATATCTCCTTGCAACATCGGACTTTCCGGTCGCTTCCCGACACATCCACAACTGAGCGTCCTTTTGGCTTTAGCCCAGCCGCTTCATTCGTCCTGGAGCTACTAGGAATCGCCCTTTGTTCATCCCCAGTGGGACGCCTTCCAACCTGGGGGGCTCATCTTCCGGCGCCATATCGATAATGGTATTGTGACTGGCCATAGGGTTTTCTAGGCAGGAAATACTGGAGTGGGTTGCCATTACCTTCTCCAGTGAATCACATTTTGTCAGAACTCTCTGCCGTGACCTGTCTATCTTGGGTGGCCCTACACAGCAGAGCTCACGACTTCATCGAGTTTCGCAAGCCCCTCCGCCACGACAAGGCAGTGGTCCATGAAGCTGTATATACTTTCTTGCTAACAATAGCGAACCGCACAACTGGCTACCAAGACTCATTTTACACTCTTTGCATGCGTGGTGTTCATCCTTCCTTATGGTCTGCGCTCTGAATCCGTATTCGGCGACACTGACCAATACCTTGCTTGTTATTTCGTAGATTGGACAGCCCTGTCCGTCAAATATGCTTGTACGTATTCATGCCCTCTGCTGTCGCAATATAAACTTCAGGAGCTTGTTTCTCTGCTCCTTTTCACTATGTTTAGATATCACCAACTGACTATAAATGGGTAAAACACCGTTTATGACTCCCGAAACGTTTAAAGAGACACCTACCCGGTGAACACGCGAGAAATCTTCTCTACAACCTCTTTCCAGACAATGTTGTGTTGCACCGAAGCCGCATTACAACGAACTGAGAGCTCTCGACAAACCGCTTCAGCTTGTCGTCGATTGGGGTCCTTGAAAAGACCAACTCGCCGGGCGAGGGCGCTAGCTTGTGACACAATGGGATGGAGGAACGGGAAGGCAGGGGGGGGGGGGGGGTGGGGGGGTTCTGTTTGAAGTGGGGACTCCATACACGCAAAATAGTAACCTAGCCTGCATATTTTTATATTTATTTTTTTTTTATTGCTGGCTTCAATAGCATACAGCACGCGCAGCATCCCTGCTTCTTTTTCTTCCTTTGAGAGAGTTTTAGTTTCACGTACGTGGGAGCTTCACGTACGTGAAGCGCCTACGTGTGACCAGTGCGCATGCGCAGAACGTGAAGAGTCCGCGGGAGTTTCACGGACGTACGTGAGATTCGGATTTTCACGTTGGCGTCTTCACGTTGCTGGCGTACGTAAAGTTGACAACATGGCGACGCCCTGCCCGCCCGCTTCACAGCAATAACAGCTTCGCCGCTAATTCCTCGGCGCCATATCGTGCTCTAAACTGTTGTATTCGCTTTAAGCTTACCCAATCTTACCCTCGCGTAAAGTTTCAAGTGACAAATAGCCTTTTCTTTTTAGATAGAAGGACGATTTTTCAGCTGTTAAGCCTGACGCAGAAGCGTTTGTCGTCGTCATAGCAACGATCTCGCGAGGTCACGCCAGACCAGAGTTGAGCGAGAAGTGGCTAGAGTGCCAGATGCAAGCGTCAGGCAACCAGATCCAATCCGTTGTAGGGGGAAGGTTGTGAAGTTGTAAGCATGAGTTCTGTTGGTTCTGTTGCCCAGCGAATTCGCTTTTCCAAAAGCGACGATCTGTATATGCTTCGCGACGTGAGAGAATGCAATCCATTCGAAGACTGCATGCGACACGCTGTGCGGTGGACGCATGTAGGTATGCGCCTTGCTAATTGTTCACTGTGGAGCAACGACGTTGAGAACAGATATTTCCAATTCGACCGACTCTTGGCTACGGCCGTAGCGTGGCTCGGCTCAAGGCAGCTCGACTAAACAAAATTAGTTTGGTTCATCTGTACTAGATGGCGCGGCATAACACGTACGCACAGTTTTTCGAGGCTTGTGTGAAAGGTCCATACATTTTGCTTCACGTACACCACGTTTGCACCACGTACGTGAAACTAAAAGTAGTCCTGGCGAAATTCGCGCAGCGCACGTAGAAATCTCACGTTTGCGTACGTAACTCTGTACGTACGTGAAACTAAAACTGTCTAATGAGTATAAATCTGGTTTATCTCGCAGGCCTGGCCAGCCGAGCAGGGGGACGCATGTGGACCTTACTGAAGAATGAGGCGTGAAAACGGGATCTGTTGAATGCAAGCACCAGTAACGTCAGAACTGTGTGTAGTTTACTTTGTCAGGCTAAAGAGAGTGCTTCCACCTAGCTTGCGTGGCGAACGCTAGGTCGTGGACCGACCGCGAGCACGCAAGGATCAGTGAGGCTGAGGACCTACCGTGATGATCGCTGGCTCTGCGAGTGTTCAGGAGCAAGTCAAACTTCTTTGCTCGTGCAGCCGTGATGTGCACCGTGTGCGCCGAACAGTGCGACAACAAGTATGCCAGAAGGCTGCATATTCGTGTAACTGTTGACTGATCTGTGTGCTTATGCACGCTTGTGTTGCATCTATATCCCACACTCGTGTTCTATACAATGGGGACTGTTGCATGAACTTGACACTATATTTGTGTGAGTGTTCTCATTGCCGATGAGAATACACTCAAGAATACTTTGTTAACCATAAGGGTAATGACCCCTTAGTATAACTGAGTTATTTCGTATAAAACCGAACTGAGCAATTCCAATAAAAGTACGCCGAAATCAGTTTTCTTAAATGCGGTTGTAATTAAAAACTCTCACTACTTATGGATTTATGACACGCATGACCCAACTACAGCTGGCATGCAGTTCAGAAGGTTACAGGAGAAAATTCGGCTCTCCTAATCTAATCGACTTAGGGCTATCGCTTGGTTAAGCGGGTTTTCACACTGCTTACAAGGATACTCCCAAGTTTTTAAACGTAACAAAGAAGCCATTAGCAGAAACCGTGCATAAATGGCGCGAAAAGTGCCATATTTTGGCTTCCGCAGAGTTTAATTAACAGGCAGTTTTATCGATGCCACCAGCACGCATATCCCATAATGCGCGGTCATTTAACATCATTTTTTTTTACTTTGTTGCGATATTGCAACTTCTTTCTGCATCAGAAAGAACAGCTGTTGATGTGGCCATTTGTGCAAGTGGAAATGCTGCATTAGCTCCACCTCCTTAAAGTAGTGCTACGAGAAAATCTACGTCACTTACGTCTAACATATATTCCACTGAAAAAAAAAAACAAAAAAAAAAAGCGACAATTCGCATTTAGAAATTAGCAACCACCGAAAAAAGAAAAATCGACAAGAGCGAGTCCCGGATAAAACGAATCACATGTACACGATGGCAAATACGCCTTGTAGAGAGAGGCAACGTTCAGAAAAAAAAAAAAAAATGAGGACTTGCCTTTGTCAAAGTCTTCTTTTCCGAACATTGGCAGTGGACTCCTCTTATAGCCTCCGGCTCTTTGCTCATTGCGTGCTGTCAAGAATTACATCGTCCATACCCGCTCTACACTACCACCACATGTCACACAGACCACGTCAGCGGAGTAATGGCGCTCTTGGAAGTGTACACGTGCGCCATGCCATCTAGGTGTGCCACGTAAATGGCACAGCCTTCCAGGGTAACGAATACAAGTATTTTGCAGGTGTCGCTGCTCTTCTTCGCGCCTGTGTAATTACAAGACAAGCCCGGATCTTCTTTTGTGTACATGGTGTCCAGTCCTGCTGTAAAGAAGAGCCCACTGCTCTTTTTAGTCAACATTTTGATGGCATCGAATCGTGATTAGCGAAAGTCAGTGACAAGAAGTTAACCACGGTTAAACTATAATCGGAAAGACGCAGTGGCAAACGCCCCTCAAAGTCATGCAGTCAGCAGCATCGACAGATTGACACGACGTCAAGATTAATCCGTAGCAAAATTTCTTGCACCAGCCAGCCCTCATCGATGTTAAGATGACAGGTGTAAGAAAGTTAGTCAGGGAGTAATGACCACCAGTTGACACCGTTGACATTAGGGTCTCCTTTGGAGGAGCATTAGGCGCTGAGTTCTTGAGTCAAATTCGGTTGTATTCAACACCGGAATTTTGAAAAAAAAAAAGCGCATTTTGAAGCAGCAGTGAAGTTCAACAAGATTTGAACATTCCACACAGGTGCTTTCATGATGACAATCCCTCGGGGCAGATTGCTGATCTTTAAAAGCTAGCTTGATTAAAATACGAACCTACACGAGGCATATATTGCATTGTATCTGTCTGAGGTTGTCTCTTGCTTGTGTTTTTCTCAACTGATCTTCAAAAGCAGAAAGGAGGATCACAACAAAACCAGGGCATGAAAAGACGCCCCCGCAGAAGTCTCGGCGAGACGTGGCCATCATGGGGCTTTACCTTAGCCATGCTGTGTTTGCGTACTAGGGGCGCATGAATGCCAATATGAATGCCATTTCCCTTTTCGCTGCTATACTCCCTCTCTCCGAAGAATGGTTCCTTTAGTAGAAAGCGCGCTTGCCTTTTTGCGGTTTCTTGAGGACCCGCACTCGATCCCCGCCCATCCAGCCATTGTGCCTCACTGAATGGGCAAACGCGACGACAAGGCCGTGTATATAAAGATGTCGTTGCCCACTTCCTTGACGGATTGTGCTTTTTCGAGATGGAGGGAAAATGAAGTACATATGCTTCTTCGCCTCCAGCCTTTGCAGAGTGCTCTGCGCCCCTGTATGCCGGGCCTCAGCTCTCAACCCGCTGTTGAAAACCACATGGCGTATAAAAAGACTATTGATATTGTTGAGTGAGTTTTGCTGTGGCAGAGGTAGAATGGCCGAGAGAGAGAGCTTGAAGATAGGACAGCGAAACACGTTTCGACAGTTTGTTTTGGGTCGTCGTGCGATGAATGCTTTGATTTTTTTTTAGGTATATTTGCGCACGATGCGTGGTTCTGTACTACTCCTGAATATTTCTTGATGGGGCGCACTGGTTAGTGTTGTCGACTACTGTACCGAGGGATGCAGGATCAAATCCCGGCAATGGTGGCTGTTTTTCGATGGACGCGAAAACCAAGGCACCAGTGGACGAAATTTCCAGCGTGTCTCATAGTTTGGAACGTTAAAAACCATACATCACACACACACACACACACACACACACACACACACACACACACACACACACACACACACACACACACACACACACACACACACACACACACACACACACACACACACACACACACACACACACACACACACACACACACACACACACACACACACACACACACACACACACACACACACACACACACACACACACACACACACACACACACACACACACACACGCACGCACGCACGCACGCACGCACGCACACACACACTGACACACACACACACACACACACACACACACACACACACACACACACACACACACACACACACACACACACACACACACACACACACACACACACACACACACACACACACACACACACACACACACACACACACACACACACACACACACACACACACACACACACACACACACACACACACACACACACACACACACAAACAAACACACCTCACATCAAACACGCACACGTACGCACACACACACGTACGCACGCACACGAACGCCCACACGCCTGCGCGGTCGTCGTACAACGGCCGAGGGGCGCTCGATTTAGTGCACGCGCCACCGGCGGCAACCGATTTGGCGGATTATCGCGACTGCTCCGCGGCGAAGGCGGAGCAGAGGATTAAGAGCCCGGCTGGCGCAAAGCCGCGAAGCATGGCGTCGCTAAAGAACCATCGCCGCACTGCCCGCATTCAAGCCGCCCGAGGGGTGGAGGGGAGTTTTACCGAAAGAGCGTTCGCGAGGGAGACCGACACGAGGCCGCTCATCGCGTCGTCGACGCTCGCTGCGTGGTACGACGGCGTCTGTGTGAGTGCTTCACTGCGCCTCACCGGGAACAAACTAGGTGCACCCTGCCCTCGTTTTCGCACCCCCCCCCCCCCCCCCCCCCGCTAATACACACAACACTCCCTGCTGCGGCACTACCCATTCGGAGCACCTTCTGGTTCGCTTTGTTCTCGGTTGGCTGCGCGTTTTAGCCCGGCTGACAGTCCCGTGCAAGGCGTAGACGAAGAGAGGCTCTCGGTAGTGTTGTTTCTGCATAGGGCTACTGGACCCATTCATCGACTGATGCCCTGCCTACTGCAGTGCTGAAGCTGGGTCAATTGGCGTAAGCTTGTGGCTTACAAAATGAATTGACGAATTGGCCCATAAAATAAATTTGGCGAAAGGAGTTGAAATTTGAAACGTCACCGATAATGACATCATCGTCAAGTTTCTCCGTATTGCACTCCTGCTGAGAGGAGAGGCCTGAAATATCTGGCTGCTTTAATAGTGGCTTACATGATATGCTTAAAACGAAGCGCAAAACCACTTGGTGAGCTTAATCTACAAGTTTCATGTATTAAGTGATCACTCTTTGCTAACCTTCGTCATTAAAGCAAATAGTCCCAAGGGTACCAAAAAGAAAAAGATCATACATGACTATAACAGAGCTAACTTCGATGCGATTAATAATGAACTACCGGCATTTATGGAAGTCTTCTTCACTAACTTCAGTGATCGATCTGTTCAAGCCAACTGTGATATGTTCGCAACAAGAATTCACGAACTAACAGACAAATACATTCCTACCCGAACCATAACTTCCAATTCGCAGGCCCCCTGGTACACAGTCCATATCAAACGCTTATCTAACAGAAAAAAGCGCCGCTATCGCATTGCTAAACTATCTAACAGCAACGTGCATTGGGAGGCATATAAGGATGCGGCCAATGCCTACGTAACAGCCCTAAAAGACGCAAAACAAAATTTTCTTTCTTCCACTCTACCTTCCATGCTATCAACAAACATTAAAAAATTCTGGCGCATTATTAACCCACCATCCGATGATTCTATCACTTTGTTAGATGAGTCAGGGGACTCCGTTCCCAGCAACTTATGTGCTTCTATCCTTAACGAAACCTTTGCGGAAAATTTTTCTTATTCTTTAAACTTGAATCTACCTACCACTCACCAATACAGTTATGTAGTTATGCCTCCTATACGCATCGACACATCAGGTATTGCCAAACTTATTAATGATTTGAAATTTCACTCATCTCCCGGTTATGACTGTATTAATGCCAAGTTTTTGAAAAACACCTTTCCCTGCTGTTCTGAAATACTAACCAGAATTTTTCAGCAATCACTCGATACCTCAACATTGCCCATACAATGGAAAATCGGGAAGGTTGTTCCATTGCACAAGTCAGGCAGTCGAACCTCACCTGCGAATTATAGTCCCATCACTCTTACCAGCACATGCTGCAAATTACTGGAACACATAATATTCACACACCTTGTTAATTTTCTCGAGTCCAATTCCTTCTTCACACCCGCACAACACGGTTTCCGAAAATCATATTCATGTGATACGCAACTTGCCTGCTTCACTAACAAACTTCATGTTATCTTAGACAAAGCATCACAGGCTGATTGCATTTTCCTTGACTTCTCTAAAGCATTCGACAAGGTATGTCACCGCTTATTACTTTTTAAACTAAATCAGTTGAACATTGATCCTAATATTCTTAAATGGATTGAATACTTCCTTCTTAACCGACCTCAGTTTGTTTGCGCTAACAATTATAATTCGTAAGGTCCATTGCAAAAGCACATGAAGATCCCCAGGTGGTCGAAATTACTCCGTAGCCCTCCACTACGGCTCCTCTTTCTCTCTTTCAACTTTCATTCCCACCTCCCTCCCTTCCCTTACGGCGTGGTTCGGGTGTCCACAGAGCAAGTGTGACAGTTACTGCGCCTTTCCCTTCCTGTGAACCAATTTAACAATTATAATTCACCTTTCAGTGATGTTTATTCGGGAGTGCCTCAAGGCTCAGTTATTGGACCGCTTTTGTTTCTCATCTACATTAATGATCTTCCTTCCAAAGTGCAATCTAACATCCATCTGTCAGCTGACGATTGCGTTGTTTTTTGTGAAATAAAATCCCCTGACGATGCTAACCTTCTTCAGAGCGATCTTTCTAACATTTCTTCTTGGTGCAACGCTTGGCGCATGGACCTAAACATTGGCAAATGTAAAGTTATGAGAGTATCCCGACACACTAACACCCCCTTCAGATACTACCTAAATAACGTACCCCTAGAGTCTGTTACTACATACAAATACTTGGGTGTCCACATTTCTGCAGACCTCACCTGGTCACACCATATCGAGTACGTTATTAAAAACGCTAACCGCATGTTGGGCTACGTACGCCGAAACTTTATGAAAACTCCGTCATCTCTTAAATTATTGCTTTACAAAACACTAATTCGTTCTAAACTGGAATATGCAGCTGCTATATGGGATCCCCATCACGATAAATTAATTACTTCGCTTGAATTGGTCCAAAATAATGCCGCTCGTTTTATTTTGTCTAACCTTAACCGTGGTGCAAGCGTAACCAGCATGAAATCGTTCCTCTCCTTACAACCTTTAGCATGCCGCCGAAAAATTATTCGTCTCAGTCTTTTTCATAAACTGTACCATCATTCCGCTCTACGAAACGCGCTCATTTCTCCTCCCCACTACTATCACACCGCACCGATCATCGCTACAAGGTTGGAATTGAAACATTTAACACTGTGTCTGCATTTCAGTCTTTCGTGCCTCGTACTTCACGCGAATGGAACACCCTTCCCGCTGAAATCACCGACATCACTGATAACCAACACTTCCGCAACGCTTTAGCCAACATTGTATGAATAGCAGAATAATTTTGTAACACTCACTGTTCTTGTTTCTGTATTTTTTCTATGTTATAGTTTGTAACCACTCCCCTCTTTAATGCCTCCGGCCCTGAGGGTTCAATAAATAAATAAATTCTAATGCGGTCATCTCGTGATATTGTCCAAAAGTGTTTTAGCTTCCTTTTAAAGCGCATCATGCAGTTCCGGTATATTTCTATCATAACTGCGTTTTTTTTTGTATTTTTTTACGTCAGAGCGTAACAGGAGGACGCGTTCTTTCGCTAATTTGAAATTTATGCGCTTGCATTCGTTGCGTATATTTTTAGACACAGTGGGCTCCCTTTAGGCTTCTAGTCTCCGCACCGGGTACACCGTGTCGTGAGGAAGAAATTGTTTATACGGAACGACTCAAGCGCAATGCGGATAACGGAAGACAAGTGTGCATCGCCAAGGAGTTGTACGAAAGGACTGCGAGCAATATGTGTCTGACAAGCTTTAATATATATATATATATATATATATATATATATATATATATATATATATATATATAGAAGTGCATATCTGGTCTAATCTGGTCTAGCCTCCTTCGAGTAAAGGCATCGTGACGTGTCAGCAAGTATTTTTTTATTCGGTAGTCCTTTTCTATGCATGCTTTTATCAATACAAAATGCGTTAAGCATGAGCGGAGCATTTCGGCTTCAAACTGTAGAAGCGAAGTTACGGGTGGAACGGGGTGTATTGCAGTGAGGGGAAAGGAGGGTCGTTGAAGCCACGGCGAGGCTGAGAGAGGAGGAGGAGGCAGAAAATTTTGCAGTCATGCTGAAGGCGAGTCGATACAGGATATTTTACGCATATTTACAAAACCACAGTGACGGAGAGGAGGCTATACCTACTTTTACAGTCAGGTGGGGGTGTAAGACAGGGCCATCAAATTTTATAACAGGTGAATACGAACGAGGACCAGAAATTTCATAGAATGAAGGCAAGGGTGCGCGACGTAATTATTTACCATGAAGAAAAGAGAGGACATAGGTGGCTGCCGGTTCTCGTAAACAAATAAATGTTTTCAGAGGCAGGACTGACATTTTTAGGGCGTAGCTCTGCGCCCATTCAGCGGTTGTGCCATGTCGCCGTTAATGTGGTTGCCGGTGTAGGCGAGCGAAAGAGTGCCACCAGCGAAAGAGAATTTCAATGAGAAAGAAGAGCCACGAGCTCTCTTGCTGTTTTTGTTGTTGCCCTCATAAAAATAGCGCATACCCATGCACTAGCACTGCTACAGTACCTCTGCTCCGCTCACTCATGGCTTTTCTTTCTCGTCTCCTGAGAAATTCTTTTTTGGCTCGTGAGAACACTAAAAGCATCTCTGAATTCTTTTTTGCTTCAATATACCGTGAAAACGCTTAAATAGTTGCGCTCAAATTTCGCGTTAGGGATTACCACAATCGTTCCTAGAATATTTTTTTTCTTTTTTTCGGTTACTTTTTCCCACCCAGACACTTGCAAATCAGTAGGTATTGAAATTAGTACAGGCATCACTCATGACTTTAGTTAGCCACCTCTCCCTCTCTCTTCGCGAAACTTTTCGGAGCTGGAAAATCTTCCAGGCTGCCCAGTTTTCTTCACGGCAATACGGAACGTTGCACCACTTTTTGATAATTGCCTAATACAGGGACACGGTCCAAGGTTTTCTATACGCACGTCTCAGAAACGCTTTTAAACCGGTATATGTAGAACTGGAAGAACACCCAAGATTTGTTCGAGTGCTCAGCTCAAATTAAAGGCAAACCCACCGGACTCCGTTAAAAAAAAAAAAAAAAAAATATATATATATATATATATATATATATATATATATATATATATATATATATATATATATATATATATATATATATATATATATATATATATATATATATATATATATATATATATATATATATATATATATATTCTCGCAGGCCAAAAGCGACTCTTCTAATTAAACGGAAGTTCGAATTTCCCGAGTTCTGAATAAATGAGGTTCCATTCTAGTAGCAAATTAAAGGCAAATGAAGTGATGGTACGCGCCCTACACACAAAACTTTGAGAGCACTGCAGAGATCTGCATTGGAGAAACACGAAAGCATGTGCATTGACTGCTCTCTAATAGCTCCAAGAGTGTCCTGACTCGACACTTTTGAATGTCATGACTCAGCACATTTGATTGTCATGCTCAGCACCTTTGAGTTTCATGACCCAGCAGTTTTGAGAGTCATGACTAAATACTAGTCATGGTCACGACTTTGATGGACTTGAGCAAGTCACTGACTGCATAGTCATGCACATTGGATCTCGGATGTGATGACCCAAATGGCGTGATTACTGACGACTGAATGACTCACATGACATGACTATGCATGACACGGCATTTATATACCACTTGCGATTACATACACATTTATGACTACTAGTCTCATCTTAATGTGACGTCACACTACACGTTACATTTCGCTTCCATGCTTTTGCTGCCACTTTTTGCGCACACGTTTTCGAAAGATGGTCAAGTAAGGCTTCCGCTTTAATAACGCGCTCGGACAGGGATGAAGTGTAAGAGGAAGCTGTCCGCTTTACAGATCCGAGAGAGGCCTGATGCCATTTAAGTTCTTTCAAGAATAATACACCATGCTCAGCGCTGCCCTGAAGAAGGTATCATGTGGTTTTTTGGACTATGCAGACAGCATGATACTGTAAGTACAATTAGTTTCAAGCGTTTCATTAAATTTAGCCTGCATGGCTAGTTTGTTTATGATTTTTGAAATTTGATGTTTGCTTACCCCATTTTGACTGCTGATTTTCGGTAAGTGCCCTTGCTTGGTTTTATTACTGATTCTGTATCCATTGAATATGTAAGCTATATCCTGTAGCATGAGATGTTGCCACTGTTATTGTTCGTTAAATATCACTGAACTCTTGTAAACACTATAAAATTTATGAACTAACGCAATTTGTGAACCTTTCGTGAGCGTGGAGAGTTGTGGTAAATTTCTTTGAAAGCTCTGTCGCAGCTGCAGAACTTTTGGTCAGCGGAGGGAGCTGTAGATGAAGAAATGTACGTAAGTAGCCACCGAATAGACTACATGATCTTTTGCTGACAGTACATGGAAATAAACTAATGCCACAGTTTCCTCCATCTCATGGCCGTGAGTGCGCATACTTCTTCTGCGTCCTAATCCGCTCCCCCCCCCCCCCCCCGCCCATCCTCCTCAGCCCCTCCTCCACATCCACTAATATTCCCTACTTCGTGCCTTGTCAGACCTGTGCTCCCTCCCATTCTCCCACGCATTCACTCCCCACTGACCCACTGGTGGCAGGCTGCGGCGCCGCGTTCGGCCGCTGCTAGGGAATGCGGGATCGATGACGTGACGCAAGCCACTCGAGGTGCAAGGCGTGCGACGCGCACTTGATCCCAGCGTCGCGCTATATATGTAAGCCCGCATAAAACAGGACGCGGGCGTGTCGTCAGCACTCCACTCGAAACGCGCGTCAAGAGCGTCGCTCGTTGGAATGCGGCCAGAACGGTGAGGAGACTGCAGCCGGTAAGGGCGCGTTGGGTAGTAAAAAAAAGGGAAGACGTAGGGAAGTGGGGCGTGGAAATGCATGCACGATATTTTTCCCTCGAGCGGATAGCCGTAGTGCTCGAGAAATAAATGAACTGCGGGAATCAGGGCATGAGAAGAAATTGAATATTTGGCCAATGTCTGCTCAGCCGGAACAGCGTGTCATGGTATGACCTTCAATGAAGTCTCTTTTTCCCTCGCTCCACTTTCAGTGTTTTTCTGCTTTTTTTTTTCTTTCCTTCCTTCCCTTATTATTTTTTTTTTCAGAAGCAATAAAACAAGAACTGCGTTATTTATAGGAGCACAATGACGCGATAACGCAGATAAAGACACCTCATTCTGCACGGTCGCTTAATTCGGCATTTAAACATCGATCGATGTGTTCCGTAACTGTCCTGGTGCAGCCCAGACACTTGTGTATATGTGGTAATCCCAGAGACGAAACTGGCGAATATTTGCTGTGGCTTGCATACAAAAAATTATTGGGGACACTTAAGCTCATCCTTTAAGAATATAACATGAAATCGTAAACTATCAGCCCACGTATATGCCCCGCTCTAACCAAGCCGTATGAATGTGCCTGCGTGGCCTATGGGTAACGTGAATACAACAGTCTTAGCAGGCTGACTGTGATATCACCCTCCCATATAAAAGGAGAGGCCTGAGTTGGCAGCTCCTGTCAAAGGCAATGTCAGGCAGCCTTACGTCTAGTCAGTGTTCGGCCATGTCAGCTGCCAGCGCCATGTTAGAGATTTTTCGCTCAAAAAGTCAGCGCCGAATTCTTGGTGGACGGGGCCTTTAATGCAATCGCGTTGAAAGGAACATTTCTGAAAGAGATAAGTCGGCATGGTCGTTTATAGCGCTGGTAATGGAAATAAATACAAAATGAAAAACATACAAGCAGCCAGTGGTTCTTTGCTTAAAATTCGTGGCATTTCGCCAATTTGCTGACGATGTGCAAGGAGGAATAGGCTCTACGTAAACTTAACGTGCATACAGTGCGGAGGGAGGCTCAACCAACAATAATTTTTTCTTTACATGCTTTCCCTTATGCGTCATCCATGCTATGGTCAGCCTGCTGATTATCTTGATATCAAGAAGAGCCATAGTAGGATACAAATAAAAAAAAAATTCAGCAGCTGCTAACTATGGGCAATTGTACGTGGCGTGTCTATTGCTCCGCTGAACTGTAAACAAAATGAGTTTTGATATCTGACGGCTCCAAACGAGTCCGAGGTATCAAATTCTTGAGCTTATATTTTGGTCTGTGGCCACCTTTTCAGTTAGGTAGCCGGGTATGCTTAAACAGGAGTCTACTTTCTGCCACGGAGGAGTTGAGTGTCGCGGTTACTACAGGCTTGACATGTATCTGACTACAGAACTGAGTACCTATAGGCGAGGCCCATGACCACTGTATTCCCATAATTTATTTCAGTGACTCAAATGCCTACGCTCACTTGCGACCAATCTATTCATATAAAGCACTTCTTCGCTACCCGACTCTTTCCAAGAGTGCCCAAAACTATCGACGTAGCAGTGCTTGGCTTCTTTCCTTTCTCTCCCTACCCTTTTCTACCTTTCCCCCTTCTCCCTATACCTACCTAGACGCCCATTCGCCGACTAACCACACGGCATGCACGCACTAAAACTGCCGATTATACCGGCCTCCTGGCATCACCAGTGGGAAGCTTCGGATGACGGCACTGCCTAACTCCCAGAGGAGCACTCCGCTTCCCGACAGACCCTAATCTCTTCCCCAAAGTCCCCAAAGCCCCTTCTGTTTGGACTGGAGGAGGAAGGCGGCGCGCTCAAATTATATCGCACCGATTAGAGTGGCGGTAGTTTTTGCCGATACAGACCAACCCCTCAACGTCACCCCTCTATGGGGGAGTCCCCACCCTTATACCAGCAGATCGTGTATCAAAACACGGGCATTAACTTTTTTTCCGGTGTGCGTTTAGGATTAGTGACGCCTGCAAACTGCTGATTATTATTATTTCTCAAATAGCCGTATCTTTTTAAAAGTATAGCGGTTGTTCCATGTGCGGGGCACACTGCAGGTAAAGAGGCAAAAGTTGAGCTTGTTGCACGGATAGTCTCTTGGCGTTCTTGTTTACCCTGGCGCACTTGCCTTCAGCCGGCGTCAGTTGCGAATATTTCCCGCGACCATTACCACATCCCGTCGCTCAAACTGCAACCTATATCGAACACGAGACGGGGGAATCTACAGAATTCGTCAGTAAATGAAATAAAGCTGGATATTTAAGTTTTCGATGAGCTGCTTTTTCACAGCATTTCGAAGCTTTGGCGCACGCTGCAGACAGCACATGAAAGGTAAAATGAACAGGCACGGACTTGACAGGATTTTATTGTTATTTTAATAAAATCTACTGTATTATTGTAATTACGATAAAAATAAAATTGAAGTTAGTGCCTCTGTGTGTCTTCATGCCCCATCTGTGCGCAAAAAATTTAAAATACATAAGTCTGAAAGCCACCCCCTCTCCCTGGGGGTTTGCACTTTATAGGGTGCCTGATGTGAGACGAAGTGGTTTAAAAACTTATTATTCTGTTACCGTATATTTATGTAAAAGTTCAGTTTGCAAGCATTATAGAGCACGCCTTCCAACTCTTTAATCAGACAGGGATCTTGAATGCAAATTTTGCGTTTTCACATGCGAACTCACGGCAGAAGTTAGCACCGCTCCCTATTTGAGTATAATGCTGGTTGTGGAATTCAAACTTTACCATCTTTCTAAGCAACCATGCATAAATTCCAAGATTTAGAAGAAGCTGTACTGATTCAGTCTACGCCGGGAAGCAGAAAAATAATGAATTTAATATAAAAGAAAACATAAACTCTAATGACGATTACGCTACCACCCTAATGCGAAATTTGGCTGCAGCTATTTAAGCATTTTTACGATACATTAAAACAAGAAATTTGAGAGATGCTTGTATGTATGTGCAGTTACCAAGCATCCTATTCTCGAGATCCAAATAGAATTTGTTAAAATAAGAGAAAGAAGAGTTGGGAGAGAGAGAGAGAGAGAGAGAAACTTTTAATGAGCATATAATCAGTAAATATTCGCAGGAGCTGGGTGGTCGGTGCCCCTAGTCCAGGGCTCCGCTGGCAGCAGCTGACTTGCGGACTAGCTGGATAATCCAGGCTTGCTGGTCCAAGTTGTCGCTGGTCAGGGCCGCCTCCCACTGCTCGTGTGTCGGGCATGGCACTATTAACGTTGGGTCAGGTTTGTCCTGGCATTCCCAAGAGATGTGAAAGAGTGTGGGGCTTGCACCGCACCAAGGACAGTAACTCGTGTATTTTGTTGGGCTTATCTTATTTAAAATGTGAAGATTAGGGAATGTGTTTGTTTGTATTTTTCTCCAGTCTATAGCGTCCGAGGAAGGAAGGTGTTTGTGTGGTGGTGAGAAAATTCTTCTTTCTAGCCGTAGGTGTTCCAGCCTGTCGCCGTAGGGTCCTAGGAGAGGGGTGAGGTAGGGATGGGGATCCGCCCGGTTTGTAAGAGCTCGGGCTAGATCATTCGCTACCTCATTTCCTTCTAGGCCTTCGTGTCCAGGTGTCCATGTAATTGTGTGCGTCTGGGAGATGGAACGTAATATTGCACACGCTCTTTTGTGAGGTTTTCCGGCCAGGTAGTCCCTGCAGGCTGGTTGGGAGTCCGTCACTACGTGTGATGACTTATTTTGGTTGTCTTGTGTTTTTATGGTGATGGCTATTGCCAGTGATTCCGCTTCCGCAGGATCCTTGGCATAGATCGAAGCCTGAATAATTGGCCTCTTCTTGTGGTCAACTGCAGCTATTGTGAACTTGCCAGGTTCGCCGTAAGCCCCTATGTCCACGTAGACAACTTCCGCGTCTTTAGACAATTGTTTTTCCAATGATTTGACTCTGGCTTTCCTTCGACCCTTCTGTAACTCATGGTGCATGTGCCTGGGTATCGGGTTCACATAGATGTTGTTTCTTGTGGATGTTGGAATTTGTGATTTGATCTCAGAAGTTCTTAGTGCCTGCCATAGCCCTAGTTTTGACAGGATTTCCCTACCCGCCTGCGTTGTTGTTAGGCGTTGTTTCTGACTCTCTAGAACCGCCTCCTTGAGCTCCTCGAAGTTGTTGTGCACTCCGAGTGCCCAAAGACGTTCCGTTGATGTTGTTGGCGGGAGGTTTAGGGCCGTTTTATAGGCTCCTCTTATGATAGTGTCAATGGCCCTTTTATCAGTGAATCTAATTTCGTGATATGGGAGCCCGTAGGTAATTCTGCTAATGACTAGGGCCTGTACAAGGCGTAGGGTGTCCTCCTCCCTCATCCCTTTCCGGTGGCAGGTCACCCTTCTAATCATTCTGGAAATTTGGTTGACTGTGGTTTTGAGTGTTTTGATTGTATAATCCACTCTCAAATTGATTTGCAACCACAGCCCCAAAACTCTGATCTTGTCCTTCTCTTGAATTATCTGGTCTCCTAGAGAGAGCTGAATTTCTCCTGGGGACTTGTAATTTCTTCTGTGTAGCCTGATAAGTTCGGATTTTTCTGGGGAGCATTGAAGACCACTCTCCCCGGCAAATTCCTCGACTAGGTCTATAGCGGCTTGCAGAGCTCCTTCTTTTTGCGCCAAGGATCCCTGAGTAGCCCAGATGGTGATGTCGTCCGCGTATAAAGTGAAGCCAATATCAGTGCGGGTCAACAGTTTTTTTGCTAAATTTATCATTGCTATGTTAAATAGCATTGGAGAGATTATTGAACCCTGCGGTGTACCTTTGTTCGGCATGGGTACTTTTGGTGATCGGATCTCTCCAATTCCTATGGTGGCTGTGCGATCTGAGAGGAAAGCCTTCACGTATTTGAAAATTTTCTCTCCGCAGTTGATATTGTTTAATTCTTGCAATATGGTTTGGTGGCCAATGTTGTCGAATGCTCCTTTGAGATCTAGTGCCAGAATGAAATTTTCGCCTTTTCGGGGTATGGTGTTGATTACCTCTTCCCTAATCCGGAGGAAAGCATCTTGCGTGCAGAGTCCCTTGCGGAAGCCCAGCATGCAGGAAGGAAAGATGTTGTTTTCGTCGATGTAATTTTGGAGCCTTAGGTGGACTACTTTTTCATAGAGTTTTCCCAGGCAAGAAGTGAGGGAGATAGGACGGAGACTCTCCACAGCCGGTGGCTTTCCAGCCTTTGGTATGGTGATGATATCCGCGTGTCTCCAAGCTGATGGGACCTGTCCCTTCTCCCACAGTTCTTCGTTGATGTACTTCGTTAGGTCTTGCAGATGTTCGGTGCTTAAGTTCCTAATCATAGCGTAGGTGACTTTGTCTCCTCCAGGGGCAGTGTTTCTTGTAAATGTACGGGCGGCTGAGTAGACCTCCGCCAGTGTTATGGGGGAGTCAAGGGAGGGGTTTGGTTGACCCGCATATGAAGTTTGGCAAGCCGGAGTAGGGTCTCCTATGTATTTCTTGTGCATGGCGGTGATCAACTCTGCATCTGTGCCCGGGTATTTATGGGCTATGGTGTGGAGGGTTCTTCTTGTGGCCGTTTTGGTTTTTGATGTGTCTATCATGCTTCTTAATATTGACCATGCTTTAGCCGTGCTTAGGGTACCTTTCAGTGAATTGCAGAAATCTGCCCAGTTTTGCTTGGCGAGCTTTATAGCATACTCTTGTGCTTCAGCCGTAACCTGTGCTATCTTCATTTTAAGTTTTCTATTTAATTTTTGCAATTTCCACCGTTTTAATAGACTTTTTCGGGCTTCCCATAAATGTAGGAGATGTCTGTCTACTTCTGGGGTTTTTGTCGTTGTGTTGATAGTCTTGGTCGTTTTTGCATGAGCATCCTTCAGGCTTTGAACCCAATCTTCAATTGTTGTGATGCCGTCGTGTGGCCGTCGAATTTGTCTGAACTTATCCCAGTCTGTTATTTTAGTAGAGCCAATGTTCCTTTTCATACGGGTTGTCATTAGGGATAAGCTAAGGATTTTGTGATCGCTGCCAAGTGTTTCTTGGGAGCGATCGGTGCAAGGTTCGTGGTTCTTCTTTCTCTTCTTTGGTTCGTCACTTTCTCGTGGCTCGTAACTCACTTTCGATCGGTTTCATCGTAAACGGCACCAACAGCGATGCGGCTCAGCTGCCGAAAAGGTGCATACGAGGTGCGTTGTAAAAATAGCTGAGGGTACAACCAGGGATATTCTTATCTTAATTAGTACTATCGAAGCGGACGCTGTATGCCTGTTTTGAAGCTCCCGCGCCGTGGTAAATCTGTTTCTACTTAGTCACACGGCCGCTTGCAGCCGTCTGGACTCCACACTGACGTCGGTTGGGCTTGCCACAGATGAACACAGTTTATAGGAAGATATGATTTGATTAGGGATTGTGTTGCTCTTGCAGTCATGCAAAAGTCCCTACATTGATGCCGGCTAGGATGCTTCCTTTAAAGCGCTTATTGGCTATCGGCCCCTCGTAGGGTATGTCTTGCTTTTTGTACACGTGGCTCTTTTACTGTGCGCTGTTCCTTCCACTCTTCAGTAATTAAAACTCTTTTTTTAACGAGCGTTCAAATCATGCATATTCTTCTCGGAAGCTGTTGTGTTGGGCTTGCGATACATTTTTAGCATCGTTAATAACAACATCGACAGATGCTTTCGTTGCTAGAGGTTTTCAGTGAAACAAAATACGGTCCAAATCAGTCAAACAATCTCATAAACAAGCCAGGCGAAGAGGTATCATTGATCATTATTTTCATTTTTTTTTCCGGCTGTCGCACCTGAATTAATCTTCGCTGAAAAAAAGAAAAAGTGAACTATACCTCAAACTAGATGGCTAAGTGCTTAGCAAACATAAAGTCCCCACCGAGCAATTCATTACAAAGTGTCACACTGGGCCCCCCAGAATGTCAGTGAACATAAACAGAAAAAGACAACAAACAAACGCGTCTGCGTTGATAGAGTCGTCTAGCTGACACGTCCAAGTGAAAAATGACGAGCTGGTAGCGGAACAAGCGTTCGGAACGCAACATATGGCTCGCTTTCAGACTGCGCGGTCGGTGCATTTTTGCGCCCATAATTTTTTTTTCTTTTTTTTTTTTTCTTCGCCCGAGACCGACGACCCGAGTTTGCACTGCGGGAGCTCGCTGACGCCTGAGCGGGGATCACTGCTTGTTGATCTGAGGATGCAAAAAGCAAAAAGAAAGTATAGAAAAAGTTTAATAAATTGTAATAAAAGCCGAGTTATCTCGGCTAGGTGCCCGTGCGTGCGCGTGCGCGTGTGTAAAACTTCCAGGGCGCGTATAGTCCGTGCCGCATTTGCATATTCTACTGCATGTAGTTAGCACCTTACCTCTTCGGGCAATATGTAAGGCACCTTTTTGCAGAGATTTAAATGAACCCTTGAGGACAACTCCATCTAACCGTATTGCTTTCGATAAAAATTAGTTCTCTGTCTCATTTTTGGGTATGAAGTGAAAGACGAATTTTTCGCCGCGAAAGTTGTATACAAACATTTTGCCGCCCCTCGACCCAACCTGGTATTGCCCGCGCCGAAAAATCCGATATCTTTTTCGTCATCCCCTTCTGAGCTTAACTGAATTTCTAACTTTCTTACGATAACGCTACTTGTGTCTTCTTTGCAGGTCTTTTCTGACGTATCAATGTTGCGTTTTATTGCTGCTGCAGGCGTGCTGCTGGCGCACTTAGTGAACGCCCTATGGTACGTATAACTTACCAACGTGTTTTTGGACTCTGTGGTAATGCTACAGCAAAAAATACATTAAAGAGTTAGGTAATTTAAACAAGACAAAATTAAAAAAAAAAAACACGGAAAAGACAGTGTTAAAGGCGCTACACATACACGACAAAGGCTCGTTGGTACAAACGTGTATAGTGGAGGCCTTGAGAATGCGTAGCAGCGTGCGGCGTACGTAGTAGCAGGTGTATACATGAGTACCAGCTATGGTAAGCAATAAATAAGAAAAAAAAAGGAAAAGAATCGAAAGGCGTTATCGCGTTGCATATACTTAAAGCGAATTTTAAGCGACTTCTGAGTTTGCCTTTCCAAACTCTGCGGGAAGGTATAGGGTTGCGCGGGACTAGAACCAACACCTTCCAGGTGCCAAGGTGGGCAACAGTGAAGGCCCTACCCCCTTCCCGCCACCAAAATAAGAATTCTGCGGACATCTCGCATGCTGGCTAGGAAGAAACTTCGGTCAGTGTTTGGATCCTCCAGCTGCTTTGAGGTGCTCTTCGAAGCCAAACACTGTACTGTCGCTATTACTTCTGTAGGAATAGGGTGGTACAAAGCAGAGACAGCACGAACAATCGCAGCAAGAGTGCACATGAGTTTCTCATTGACCACCTTCAGCTTTGCTGAACTAGATAAAAAAAAAAAAAACAAATCTGCCACGACCCCTTTTTACTGCGGCTCTTCACTAATGTATTTCTTCTTCCAACAGCTACACCAAATTAAACCGTGCTTTCGCACGTGCAACTCGGTTTAGCTTTAGTTGAAACCCTGTTAATTTTGTGAGGGCCCGCTTCCTGAAGAGCCTTTTCTTCTAGGGACATTTTTACTGGGGTCGTCTTTTCCGGGGCCCTTTTTACCTGCACCCGGTAGGACACGTGGTCGACGCCGTACGTCGGATCCTTAGGAAAACTTCGCGGATGTGCTTGGAGCGTCTGTGTACAATTCAGACGCCGCCAAATCCATAGAAGTGTTGTACCTTGGCGGAGCAGAAACTTGCAGGATAATGAGAAGGGTTGAACTTAAACTGAGGATAACGCAGACAGCTACGTAACGGAAGATATGTGTTACTTTAGGAGACAGGAAGTGCGCCGAATAAGTGAATCAACAAACACGAGTTGCTGACATTCTGGTAGACATTGAAGGCCAATCCTTCTAGAGATGAGTTCTTTAGCTATGGTACACATGGTACCCATGGTAACCATGGTACGCATGGTACCATAGTATCCGACGAGTAAAACGCTACGAGAGTTGATGATATATAAAACACCGGTTCATTCCGGAATGACAAGATCCAGTAGAACGTGCTACGTAGTCACTGTACCGAAATAATTTGCAAAAGAGTGCGCTCAACTGTGGCAACAAGATGGATAAAATTGCAAGAAAAAATTCCGAGAGCACTGTGGAATCTACACTGCAGAAATGCGAAAGCATTGTTGGTTTACACGGTGCATCACTTTTGCTCTCATTATCAACTAAATGAACCGTCATTATCATCGCTACTATCATCATTGTCATTATCTGCAGCGTACTTGTGATTGCTACTATCCTCCTCACGGTAGACGAGGAAAATTGTGATGTGCGTCCTACGATCCCGGGCGTGGTGCAGTTGGTTAAATAACTCGGCTGAAAATCCAAGGGATTGAGGTTCGATTCCCGGTGGAGATAGGATTTTTATTTTTCTGGTGACGTCATCAGGATGATTAACAGCTAATTTGTGTCCTCATACATCCGTTATTAGCAAGCGACACATCAGCGCAAAGATCAGACGCACAACTCTCGCGCACGGGATTTCGTTCCATGAGCCGAGAGGCTTTCGCCTTAAAAGAACCCTCACGCGCGTCACAAGGACACGCTGCGGAAGAAGTAGACACTCACACCGGGCACGGCAACAAGTTCCGTTCCGATGTTGGCTGCCGGTGCACCTTCGCTGCCAGGCCAGGACGGCCGACCCCTCCCCGGCGCAGTGCGGGATCATCACGACGTGCGTCGACGGGCCGTCGCACCAAGGTGTCCGCCGGCAGAGTGTCTGAGTTGCACTGCAGTAGCACTCCATGCAGAAATCCCCTCATTGGCTGCTTGTTCCGCGCTTATCAAGCTTCACCGGGATCCATCAGATACAGTCTCGCTTAAGATTAAAGGGAACAAAGTTTGAGCATTCAAAAAGTTAATACTCCGTACTTATGCGTGTCGCCGCAGCATATCTTTTCTGTTTCCTAATTAGAATTCATGTGCCCGTAAATATCCAAAAGCCATTACTGACTTCAGTAGAGGAATAACCAATATATTCGCCCCTTTTTTTGCAAACTGACCGTTCCCTTTCATACTGAACGACACTGTACTTACCTACCAACTGGTCGCGCAACGAATTGACATGCGCTGTCATGTCGCTTAGGAGTGCACTCAGAAAAGAAGAAAGGGCCCGTGCAAGGCACGTGATACGAAGGCAAGATAACCGACGGTCGATAAGCGTGGCATATCCGTTCACCTAGCTTTTTTGCAGAAATATAACTGGAAGGATGTGATTAGGAAGTAGATGCAGATGGCAAGATACTGAGTTAAATAGGGGGATACGGGAGAGGCCTTTGCCCTGCAGTGGATGGATTCGGATGATGATGATGATGAAACACTTGGAAACACTTTAAACCTGGTTCTACGTATGAAGCATGATCAATTTATAAATGAAAGCCACTGCTACCCTACCACTTGAGTCGGAAGCGTGCCGTCGTCCACTGGTTGTAAAACGCAGACGCAGCGTCGAAATATTGAGATACATGGAAACAGTTATTAATAACGGCGCGAAGACAAGCGCAAGGAAACAGACTTATTTACTGTCAACATTTAGTGCCTATACACGGAAACAGAGCACGGTGCAATAATTAGGCGTGCGCGGAAGAGCAGGAAGCTGAGACTTATTTACTGTCAACATTTAGTGCCTATACACGGAAACAGAGCACGGTGCAATAATTAGGCATGCACGGAAGAGCAGGAAACTGACCTCCGTAGACTGGTTCGCCTGTGCACCAGGTACATTATGTGCATGTATGTGTCAGAAGACGGCCGAAAATGAGCTGACACGGGGTCATCGTACACAGATTGGGCCTCGAAGGGGAGCCGTGATGGGCTCTCTAAAGCCATGTGCCAGTGAACGTCAGGAAGTGGGGCAGGATCAAACCGCTACCTAAAAATATGAACCCAAAAACGCAACAGGGCCGGCGAGAAGCGAGAGCAAATATATAGCTTGCATGGGACTTTACAAAAACTCGAAGACGTCTTAATATATAGGCTCCGCATGTAACGAAGATTAGTTGCATGGTTTACTATTTGCAGGGTCACACAAACCAAGATAGCCCCGCCATGATGGCATGGCGCACTGGTTAGGGCGCTCGAATGCTGCGCCCAAGGATACGGAATCGAATCCGGTCGCAGCGGCCACTTTGCGATGGAGGAGAAAAGCAAGGCACCCGTGTGCTGTGCGATGTCAGTGTCCGTTAAAGAACCCCAGGTGGTCGAAATTTCTGGAGTCCTCCACAACAGCGTGTCTCATTGCCTGAGTCGCTTTGAGACGTTAAACCCAAGAAACCAAAGCAAAGTAAACAACCCAAGATAGAAAGGCCATCCAAGCTAAGCATGTCTGAAGCACCCCCCCCCCCCCCCCCCCCAATCACGATCTGCAACTCCCTCTATCGCGACGAAGAAACAGCCATCGCAACGGCTATTGTCTAAACCCGAGCCACTACCACTGCGAGCGACTGAAAACGCGCCATGTAGTGCTACATAAGAGGACCAATTTATAGAATTGCCAGGGACATACTAATCAACCTCGACCCTATTGGCTAATTAAAAGAAATCAATTTGATTTGGGTTCCAGCACACGCGGGAACACAGACAACGAGGTAGCATACACATATCCCCGAGTAGAAGCCGGCCTAGCTGCGGACATGGCATTGGACGTGGAGCGCTTTGGAATGTCCCTCATCTCACACTAAAACTACCCCACATAATGCAGACTCGGAAGAAGAATACACCCTCCACCACATAGCTCAATATCCACAGAGCAACAGGTGGTGTGGACAAAACTTCAAACTAAGACAATCCCTAATCCATACCTCATTTCTCTATTCCTTAGCTCATAAATTGGTCGACCTGTCGCCTAATTCTGCGTTGAGACGGTAGCCATATAAGTCAAATATAGTTTCGGATTTATGTTAGGCTTATCTACCTGATACAGAACTAATGCCTGCTCCCTTGATAAATCGATATATGATATACCTTGGACTAAAGTAAAGGTCACGACGACGACCCGGAAACCAAAACCCGAGCAGTGGCGCGGGCCTGGGTCGCCAGGAACCTCCATGGCCTCGGACGCAACTGCTACTTTCGCTATGCCTCCCCCCCCCCCCCCCCCCCCCCCCCTCCCCGTTTCTTTTTATTTTTCCCCAGTAAAGTTGTACATGACTTGAGGCCAGTGGACACCAGAAATTGGACACGGGGAGAATCAAAATGTATCCGTATAATGTTTACCACGCATTTAAAAGCGCGTATATTTGAATATCTAAACAAATATATGCACATATGTAAATGCTAGTCTGCGCATAGATATCTCCTCTTTTTCTTTTCTTGTGCACAGAGGTGTCTCCTGTGCTTCTGCTTTGTACTGTCTTCGTGTTGCTCTCCTTCATCCCTCTCGGTGTAACGTGTCGTCTGGTCGGGCCGCCTGTTAGGCGCAGACGATTCTCTCTTATGGGTGTCTGGTATCCAGCCGCAATAGACGTCGTCTGCTAGAAGTTACGGTTATGGCTGCCTGTTACAAGAAACCGATACGTCTATCTCAATTTCATTTTTTCTATGTTTATCGCTCGATACATCGTTACGCAAATTCACATTTTAAAAATATGGTACTAAAATTCCCGTTCGTTAGAGGACCACAAATTGTTCCATTTGTCCATTAACCTCAAAAACAAAAGCTATTCAGAACTTCTTGCCGGTCTGTGCCGTCGCTTCAAGAAGCTGGCTTTCACATGTCCCTTCTTTTCTAAACCGATAATGCATCTCGGAAGATTTTGTTGTCGTTTACTGCTCTATGCCTGCTGTACCGGGAGAAGGCTACTGTAGACCGTGTGAGCCGTGATGGTTTTCTGCTGTGCGTCTCGTTATGCTAACTACAGTAAAAGCCGGAAACCTTATGCCCATCTAATTTCTTTAGTTATTCTTGGGACTGTATATTTCAGCCGAGTGTTTCAGGTCGATATGTGGCAGCGCGGTCAGCTGAGAAAAGGAAAGGTTTCTACCATTTCTTTTTTTTTTTCTTTTTTCCGTCGGCGACGTTTACTTTGAGTCAAAATAAAAAAAAAATCAAGGCAGGCGCAAGAAATGCAGCACAAATAAGCTCTGATGACACGACAGAACGCTTTTTCTTACAACTCTCGTTGCTTTTTGTGAGGGTCTTCTGCAAATGCAAGCATTTGGTGTGGAAGGGAAATACGGAGGAACTGTCTGTCCTTGGGGGCGGGTGAACCGTGCTGTCAGGGCACAGGCGAAGCAAGGAAGCAAAGAGTGAAAGGGAAAAGGGAGAGAGAGAAAGAAGTGCTGCAGTGGAGGGTTCGGATTCAGATAAGGCTCTATCTCTTGGTCAATGTTTTTCGCTGCGTGCATCTCTATCTGCTGTCCACCAGTTATGCCAATTGAGCCACCGTTTACGTACTTTGATATAAAAAAAAAACATCACCATTATAGAAGCTGCGTTTACAAGGCTGCTCCACAGATACGTAGCGAGAACTTTATTGTGGCGCTGCTTTTTTTTTTCGCGAATTAAAAAAAAAATACGAAATAAGAAAAAAATCAAGCTTCGAAAAATCAAGTCCTCGACATTTAAAAGCGCTTGAACTGATATCCGGCAATTAATTTTGCATAGCACAGAAGAAAGTACGAATAGAAGAGCGCAAACAACGAGGTAAAACTCATAATCTACACGTGAATACGAATACTTTATGCTGAATAAGCTAGGAATTCTGGTGAGCATTCATGCTGTGAACAAAACTAAATGGTCAACTGGCCAGCACTAATTGTAAGTGTGGAGTAGTCTGTAATCGCAATACATTAGCCTCTATAGCATGACAGCATGTCATCCGTGCGTGCGCGTTTTATCTTGACACTAATGACCGATTTTCATAAAATTTATTCAACATCTCTTCGTCTTTAGTCAATTAAAGGCACCTGCTTTGTCCATACTTGATGCTCACTTAAGCGCACCAGCAAGTAATGAATTCTGAAACGCAATTAGGAAGCTACACAATGGGATACCAGATGTAGTTGCTATTTTGTAATTGCACAAGGTTTTATTCCGGGAAGCAAGATGCCCACGGCAATCGACCGAGATAAAAATACACACGCAGACAGTGAAGAAGACAGACGAGGACGATTCGACCAAAGACGTCAAAGAAGAGCAGAAAAGCTCCCTCCGGTATAGCGTAAAACCCCGGCGCGCGAAGCCCCAGAAAAGCACGCAAGAAAGACGAGATTTGATGAGAAACATCGGGACAGAAAGTGGAAAGATGAATGGAAGCGGGCCAACGCTAGGGCAAACAGGGAAAATAAAAGAATGGCAGAAAAAAAGGAACAAAAAAAGTACAAAAGAGACTGGAGGGGCTGCCCGCGAAGGGGACAGCGTCGCGCAACCCGACACCACCTGCTGCGCCGAAGTACGGCAGAGGGCGCTAGCAGTCATTTCTCGGTTGTTTTCTACGTTTTCTTTCTTTTCGGCCCCACGGCTTTCGCCTGTGCCCGCGTCGTCCATCGCATCGGCCCACTTTGCAGTGATTACGGCGTAATCCGAGCCGGTAATAATGCCTCAAGACCACCATTGCTCATCCTCGTTCTCCCGTAGTCCCCGTCCCCCCCTTTCCCGGACCTCGGAGCCTGCACCGTTATCCCGTTTTGTGCCTTTATTCCCTCTTATTTGCGTCGTCTGCTATTCATTCGCCTTTTGGCGCGCATTTGTCGTCTGCCGCCCGTACCCCGTCTTCATCTTTGCAACGCCCTGCGTTCGGCTTGACTCGCGTCTTCGCCTTGGCTTTGGCTCGACTTTTTTTATTTTTTTTTTCTGGGACGCGTCACATCCTTTTCCTTTGTCCGCGTTGTATTCGCCCATCGCAAGCGTATTTGTCGCTGGCTCACCCCCATCATGCTATGCTGCTGCTGCTGAAGCGCAGTTTGCTGGTCCGCTTGACTTGTGTCGGCTTGTTTTGATTTTGTTGTATAGAGCAGCCTTCGCCAGCATACGCGACTGTTTGGTAATTGTTTTCTGTTCTTTATTCAATCATCCAAGTGTCCTCAGCCACCCCTTCAACCTTGCTTTGTTTCATCGAAGGACCTAGCAATTCTGTTTCGTACTTATCGTAGGTCTATATATCCCTCCAACAAAATTCAGGAATGCCTTCGCCATTCCCTCATCATGCACATTTTCGTGCTTTATTCGTTATGCGTCTGCCGTTCTTATCGCACATATTTCCAGAAGGCATTGATAACGTACGTCACCACGCACAAAAAGAAAATGGTGACTTTCGACAGGCTGCCTTCATTCATGGCTCTTTGGACGCAACTTTTTCATGATCTTTGTTTGAAATAAACAATCTAGTTGTTAAAAAAGGGTGGGGAGGGTCACGTGGCGACCAGCAAATAGTATCACACGCACAAGATATTGCATATTTACAGCCCAAGAAATTTTTTATTTTCTTGTGTAACGAAATTCACAGCCTCAGGGCATCAATGGCATATGTGATGATGAATTAAGAAATGCTTAAATGAATGAAAAATGTTGTAAACGTAACTTTGCATTTACCTATTGCGTTCACACCTCATACCCAAACATTGAAAGTGCAGAGAGAACCTAGATTGATCGCCGTTTCTTCTTTTTTTTGTTCTTGCTATTTGATTACAGCAGCATATTTTCCTCGCGGTTTCGCTTTACAGTTTAATACCACGACGAATTAATACCACGACAGTTTAATACCACCATTCGACAGTGCCGTGGAGGTTACAGAAGGAAGGTGCAGTACCCACTACGGATGTCGTGGCGATTGCAAGCACTGCGCGGTTGTAGCGTGCGTAATCAACGAAAACTGGCAGGCATTTTGTACCTCCGTACCTCAAGCTTGGGGGAAAGCCGCGGGAAATGCTGGCACTCAACGGCAGAGCTTCCGTAAATGAGGTCGTTAGAGTTAAGATTTTTTTGCTGTTGCTACTAATAATGGAACGGCCCACCGCTTGGGACAAGAAACTCTTGAGCAGCTTGAGCAGTCGGTGCAAGAAATGTTTGGCGCGGAACGATAGAACGAAGTTCCATGCTCCGCGTACACGGAATCACGGGCCTCCACACCCTGCCAATTCGACTTTTTCCGCACCTTAAGGACTAATTTACAGATAAATATGCTTATCCAAATCTGTAATTGGAAGTTTTGAATATATTTTGGCTTTAAGGTTCCGAAATAGACACCGCATTAGAAATCCGGTTCACAGATCCACGAGCATTTTTTTTTTTATTTCGCCTCTGATGAAATGCGGCTGTAATTTGATGCTGCGGCAGCGCGACTTTGTTGCGTTTCTGGACGTTACGCCCTTTCAAAGGACAATTCCACTCGACCCTGCACAGCATATACCAGTACACGCCAAATTTTACAGCGCGGAGAGCGTACTGAGGAGAGTGCGCCAACCAACCTGACTCCCCGAGTCGGAAGTTTATACCGTTTCCTCCGCTCAACGGGCAATCGTCTTATTTTAGCTCCTCGGCGTCTGTACGCCATTGGCCCCATAACGAAACGAATTTCAGTTACAGTACTCTCTAACAGCCACTGTCCCATCCTCTCATCATTCTCCCCAGGTTCTCCCCAGCAAGCGGTACGCTTGGCTTTCCTTCGCGATTGCGGTAGTCTTTCTCGCCACCCCTACGCTTATTTTTATTCTTGTTCACATCCGTAGCAGTCGAAGCATCGCACGAGACCACTGAAGTCACTAAATGAGTAAATCGCACCCACTGGGATAACAAAGCGCGAACGCAGAAGGAACACAGCGGCCGCAACATACGGCGTCAGCTTCTGCGCCGCCTCAGTATTAGTTCCCGTCGGCCGCCAGGTGGCGCCACATGTCTCAGCAAACTCTATTGCAGGTTTCACAGACAGCACAACACATTCCTTAGGCCCTCTTCTAACTCACTTGGAGCAATCAACCTTTTATGGGTGTGTAACTTGCTCGTTCGGCACGCACAGGGTCTGGGTTCGATCGCAGCACTGGAAATTGCACCACTCTATTTTTCGCAATTAGTAACCCCATTATAGGAACCTCTTCGCCAAGCTTGACTTCATTTGGATCCCCATCTGATTTGTAGACTTCATTTTCGGAAGTGCGAAGCATTATTTCGGACGGACGCCGCATTATCTGTGGTACAAACTCCTTAATCAACGCTGTAGAGTTAAACGCTGTTCCTTTAAAAACTGTGGATGCTTCACGGCAATAGGAATCACTATGCGGCAAAGCCAGCTTCTAGTGGTAGGTCCAGCGAAACAACCGTCCGCCAGCCACCGCAAAGGCACCGAAAATTGCGCAGCGTTAAGCTTCATCCACGCCTTAACTTGGGTGACGTTACAAGTACGTCTCAAGCCCAAACATCTAGAAGTCCAGTCATGAAACCCTAATTATGCGTTCACTACCTTCACATTTCCCCTTCATGGATCACTGCCTTCTCGTGGCGGAGGGGCTTGCGAAACTCGATGAAGTCATGAGCTCTGCTGTGTCGGGCCACCCAAAATAGACAGGTCACGGCAGAGAGTTCTGACAAAATGTTATTCACTGGAGAAGGTAATGGCAACCCACTCCAGCATTTCCTGCCAAGAAAACCCTATGGCCAGTCACAATAGCATCAATGATATGGCGCCGAAAGATGAGCCCCCCAGGTTGGAAGACGTCCCACACGTTACTGGGGATGAACAAAGGGCGATTCCTAGTAGCTCCAGGACGAATGAAGCGGCTGGGCTAAAGCCAAAAGGACGCTCAGTTGTGGATGTGTCGGGAAGCGATCGGAAAGTCCGATGTTGCAAGGAGATATATCACATAGCAACATGGAATGTAAGATCTATGCCGCAAGGTAAACTGGATGTCGTCAAGCGAGAAATGGACAGATTGAACATTGATATCTTGGGTATCAGCGAGCTCAAGTGGACCGGAATGGGAGAATTTAATTCCGGCGACCATTATGTCTTTTATTGTGGGCACGAATCCAGGAGAAGGAATGGGGTCGCTCTCATAGCAAACAGAAGAATGGGCAAAGCAGTGCTAGGGTACAACCCCAAAAACGACCGAATGATTTCACTTCGGATCCAAGGTCACCCTTTCAACATAACAGTTATCCAAGTCTATGCACCGACCACTACTGCTGAAGAAGCTGACGTTGAGAGATTTTATGCTGACCTGCAATGCCTTTTAGATCGCACTCCATCATCAGACGTCCTTTTTCTCATAGGAGACTGGAATGCTAAGGTGGGGAGTGAAGAAATATCCGGAATTACAGGCAAGGTCTGTCTTGGTGAGCCAAATGAAGCTGGGCAGAGGCTAGCAGAGTTTTTTCAAGAAAACAACCTGACCATAGCGAATACTCACTTTCAACAGCACAAGAGGCGCATGTACACATGGACTTCACCGGACGGTCTGTACAGGAATCAGATTGATTATATTCTTTGCCGGCAGAGATGGAGAAGCGCTATAAAAGCAGTAAAAACAAGGCCTGGGGCCGATTGTGGCACCGATCATCAGCTTCTTGTCGCCAAATTTAAGCTCGATTGAGGAAAACGCAGAAAACTACAAGGCCTTTCAGGTATGATTTGTATCAAATTCTATCAGAATATGCTGTGGAAGTGAGGAATCGATTTCAAGAATTAGATCTAGAAGACAGAGCCTGAAGAGATGTAGACTGTTGTTCGTGATATAATACAAGAAGTTGCTACTAAGGTAGTTCCAAAGCAAAAGAAATGCAAGAAAGCAAACTGGTTGTCTGAAGGCTTTGCAAATAGCTGAGGAAAGGAGAATGGCAGAAGTTATGGGGGAAAGAGAAAGATACAAGGTTCTCAATGCGGATTGTCAGAAAATAGCAAGGAGAGATAAGAATGCCTTCCTGAACATACAGTGCCAAGCAGTTGAGGACAACAGCCCATTAAGGAACACAAGAGCTCTGTATAAGACAATCAAAGATATCAAAGGAAGCTTGTGTGCTAAGCTGGGCGTGATAAAGGACAAACAAGGCAGGGACCTCGCTGAAGCCTCAGAGATAAAGAAGAGGTGGCAGGAATACACAGAACTCTACAAGAAGGACCCGGATGTGCAAACCCAACATAAGACGGTTGTGATTACTGATCTTGAGCCGGGCATCCTGAAGAGTGAAGTTGAATGGGCCTTAGCCAGCCTTGCCAAGAACAAAGCTAGCGGAATTGATGGCATTCCAGCTGAGTTGCTTCAAAATCTCAACCATGATGCTGTTAACGTTCAGTATACATTATGTCAGTAAATATGGACAACCCTGCAGTGGCCACAGGATTGGAGGAGGTCAGTTCACATCCCCATTCCAAAGAAAGGCAGTGCCAAAGATTGCTCCAACTACCACACGATCGCGCTTATTTCGCATGCTAGCAAGGTGATATTGAAAATCCCCCAAGGTAGGCTGCAGCAGTATGTGGATCGGGAGCTTCCGGATGTGCAAGCTGGGTTTCGCAAGGGCAGAGGAACTAGAGACCAGATTGCCAACCTTCGCTGGATCATGAAAAAAGCAAGAGAGTTCCAGAAACCCATCTACTTCTGCTTTATTGATTATGCGAAAGCGTTTGACTGCGTAGATCACAGCAGATTGTGACAAGCTCTCCAAGAGATGGGAGTTCCAATTCACCTCATCTGTCTCCTCAGGAACCTGTATGAAGGGCAAGAGGCCGCTGTCCGAACTGGGCATGGTCTTACCGATTGGTTTACGATTGAGAAAGGAGTGAGACAAGGCTGCATACTGTCGCCCTGCCTATTTAACCTATATGCTGAGTGCATCATGAGGAAGGCCGGTCTGGATGAGTCTTCAGCTGGAGTGAAGATTGCTGGAAAACGTATCAACAACCTTAGATATGCGGATGATACCACTTTAATGGCAGAAAGTGAAGAAGAACTCGAGACTTCTGATGCGCGTACAAGAAGAAAGTGAGAAGTTTGGGCTTAAACTGAACATTAAAAAGACAAAGATCATGGCATCTTGCCTTATCAAGTGCTGGAGCATCAAGGGACAAGAAGTGGAAGCTGTGACAGATTTTCTCTGCTTGTGCTCCAAGATTACCCTGGAAGGAGACTGCAGCCATGAAATTAGGAGACACCTGCTTCTGGGAAAGAGAGCCATGGCTAGCCTTGACCGCCTAATAAAGAGCAGAGACATTAGTCTGCCAACCAAGATCCGTATAACTCGTGCTATGGTCTTTCCAGTTGTGATGTATTGATGCGAGAGTTGGACTGTGAAGAAGGCTGACCGCCGAAGAATTGACGCGTTTGAATTGTGGTGCTGGTGAAGACTCTTAAGAGTTCCTTGGACTGCCAGAAGAACAAATCAGTCAATATTGTCAACCATAACTCCTGAGTGCTCATTGGAGGGTCAAATTCTAAAGTTAAAGCTCAGCTACTTTGGTCATCTGATAAGAAGAGAGGAGTCGCTGGAGTAAGAATTGATGTTGGGAAAGGTTGAGGGTAGATGGCATCCTCGAGGCTCTGCAGATAAAGTTATGTGATGTTAGCAAGATAGTGAGAGACCAGAAAGCGTGGTGTGACATGGTCCATAGGGTCACAAAGAGTCGGACACGACTGAACTGAACTGAACCTTCACATTTGCATTTAAAGCAGGCTAAAGAGAAATTGTAGTTTTCTGAATTAGTTAGCGCACTAAAAAACAACGGGGATATCTTAGCTGAAAACGTAGTAGGCATGAAAAGCTAGAAAATACCGAGCAATCAGACATAAGTATTGCCGCCAGTGCCATTTTCGCAAGCTAAAGGTGGTGTTATGATATGAAGATATGGTACGGTATCAGATGAGGCAATTGAAAGTACTTATATGAGAAAGACAATGAAAACAGTGATGACCTGCATATGTTAAATTGAGTAATATCGCCAAGTTCCCTTACATAACAACAGTGCCAACCTCCAAAACTTTGCTTCGCTACAACTCTATCTGTGCTACACACAAGCAGGTCTATTAGTGGATATAGATAAAGTGAATCCATCGAACAACCACAAAATGGTTATTGCAATGAGCAAGGCTCTGCTGTTAATAGGCAAGACTTAGAAATATGTTTTCGTCATGGCTATTGACTCTGTAGAACACAAGCGAACAATTATGAAAGAAGTTTGCCAAGCACAGGCTGCCCAGATATAACGTGTAAATGATTTGACCCCCAATTTAATTCATACTTAGAACTGAGCAAGCTACTGCATCATACGTTGCCTCTTCTTCGGTCAGCAGTTAAATTTAGGCTATTAGTCAAGCCCACCAGGATTACATAATATTTGTGCACCTAATATCACATCTGAACCTCACGCAAAGAAGCCCAGTCTGTTGCAGCAAATTAATGACAAGGTTTCTAGAGAACTATATATAGCTGTTGTAGGGATGTGGTGCTCACTAATGGAGCTTGTTGAAGCTACTGATAAAAGTAGCAAACTGCAAGGTATTGAAATCTCACTTAATGAAAAAGAACTTGTTTTCTCAAAAGCAATCTAGATGAGAGATTGCCTGCAGCAGCTTTTAGATGTGCAGATAAAACCTGAGAGTGGTCACTCGTAGGCTACTGTCACCTCATGTCAGCCACATAGCGAATGTCACACTGCAGCAAGTCACACAGACAAACTTTTGCCTATGGGGATCAAATCATGCAGTCCATGAAATGAAAAGTTTTGCTCCAAGATAAGCCCTGAATAGGATGCTACTATAAAAAGCTATGTCCACAATGAAGACCAGCTGAAGATATGAAGCAGTGCAGAAGTTTGACCTAGTTGGTGTAGACTGAAGGTGAATAACAGTGCTAACTTAAACAGTACATAAAGAACAATAACAGAAGACACCACTGACTCACAGCTGAAGGTCCGAAAGGGTGGATACAATAAATTTTTATTTGTGTAATTTTGATTTGGAGTTGCGCATATGACATTAGAATACATCGATTGCCGAATGGAATTTGCTAGCACTCGATAAATAAATTGCAATATAACTTTTGTTTACTCTGTAGTTTCAGTCCTGGTTTCAGGTTGCCAAAAAAAGGTCCTAACATTATAAATGGGGATGAGATCCCGTGACGCATACAAAAGATGCAATAATTTTGATGCTTTGTAGTTTTATTTCATGAAAACACTTTAATTAAGCGGCTCCATTTGCCAGGATGACAACTGGGCAAAGAGCAACTGTACTGAAGTTTTTATGTGCGATCTCATGCTCACCTGTGACCTCAAAACCATCATCTGGCATTATGAAACCAAAATCCAAACTGCAAAACAGAATAAATTCAAGTGTAAACTATTTAGTAAATGCAGGTGACTCTCACACCACGATTAATATTTACTAAGGTCATACAAATAATTACAAAACACAAATAGAGTAAGGAAAATTTGATGCCTCTAACCCTTTAATAAAGAATTGCATGACTTTTTGGTTTGGCTTGGTTTCGTTTATGGGGTTTAACGTCCCAAAGCGACTCAGGCTATGAGAGATGCTGCAGTGGATGGCTCCAAAAATTTAGCATACCTGGGTTTCTTTAACGTGCACTGATATCGCAGAGCACACAAGTGCCTTTGTTTCACGCCTCCAGTAAAAAGCGGCAGCCATGGCCGGATTCAATTGTACACCCTTGAAAACAATAGTCGAACGCCTTAACCACTGCACCACCACGGCAGTGCATGAACCGCTACAAACTGAGCACGTCGAAACCATGTGGGAACGAGATGACAAGCATGGGATGAAAAGGTTATTAATCAAGAGCAAAGGGTAGCTGGTTAAACAATTAACCGAATTTCTCATCCAACGCAGCCCCAGAAAAATGACTGATGCACCGCTTGGCATAGTTTTTGAACAATAAAGGCTTGCATCACCACATTGGTCACCTGGTCAAGGCGACAAAAAAGAATACCGCTTTTCGGCAAGAATGGCATGCATTTATATTCCCAGCAGTATGCTGGAACATTGTCACGCTGGTCATTGAAGAACCATGCGCCACGACAGCTTTTCACCTAATTTTTCAACCTAAAAGCAGGCGAAAATCACTGTAAAACAGCCCATTCCATTCTTCACATTCTGTCATATGATTAGGACAATATGCTGTGGCTTTGATGCATTCAAAGGGTGAAATAAATGCACTGGTCTCCACAATTAGCAGCAGCGCAATCAAACTTAACTGAGGCAAGAGATGGGAATTAACTTTATGGCATAAGATTAAAATATGTGAGAAAAACATCAAAATACTCTTATGCACCACATTGGTCAACAAAGCCAGGAAGACAGCAATAATGCTATTATGTGTACCCTTACCTGCATTAAGTAAGCCGATATGCCTACTTAAAAGCTTGTAAAAAAGAACAAAAAGACTGCATAAACTTCAGTAGTAATAAATAGTTTAAATAGAAGTGTACGCACTTCTGCCCAATATACCAAATTTTCAGATTCATAAAACATGTTTTTTTTTAAAGAAAATTTTACTAGTGTGTCCTATATACGGTGTCTCTTAAATGCACTTTTTTTTTCTCATTTTGTGCAACATTCCTAGCTGAAATGTGGGTGTGATTCAAACAGCCTTAGAGCTGTTTCAAACGGCTTTAAAATGGTGCGAAAGTTTCCAGATATGAGGGATGCGTGTTATACACTGAAAAATACGGCAACTGCAAGAAAGTACCATTTGCTTAACCTAAACACTGAGGATATTTACAGCACTGTGAGTGTGCGCAGCACAGTACTGCAGTGCAATGGCCAAAAAGTTGCATAATATGCATGAAGTCATGTCAGATCTACGTGCATACTGCTGACATGGCAACCTAGTAGCGTTTTCCCCACACCATTATGCAACCAGTCAGCCAAGAAAAATGTGCTCAAACTGCAACAGTAAGCATTTAATCATTTGTTACAGAGCTGCTTCACTGTAACTACAAAAGAGTTGGGGTCCTGCTTCACACGTCTATCCTGACAATGTAGAAAACACAAATACACGTTTCAACTGCTTCAAAATGAGAATGCTCAGGCTGCTTTCGCCTCACGCGACAAACAACCTCCATTCGTCTTCTCCAAGACAGTGTAAATGTCTAAAGCTTCACCTGGAGGAATGCCGTAACCTTCTTTCAATCCCTGGGGATTTGATGGCGTCACGCAGTCCATGTCCACTTCTTTTCTGAGCACCGTGTCAACTTCAACACTACTAAAGAACGCCACACCTTGTGGAAGGTCCCGCATGCCTAGTCTCCAGGCAAAATAGGAACGTGTCAGTAAGTTTGTCACCTGTAAGGCCAGGGCAGCTCTGTACCTGTCCTCAGATGCAACCAAAAAGCGCACTTCATCGTGAATGCTGACAGCAAAGCGGCCACGGATTGCAAAGTCTTCCATGAGCCACCTCATGGTGACTAGCATGAGGTGTAGGTAGTCCACCGCCGAGCTCTGCACGACCCAGTTGATGCGGCTGTTGAAGAAGTTGGTGTTCACTGCAGCAGGCTCCAAGGCACGGCTGATGCAGCAGCCCAGGACAGGAGTCTTTGGAAGCTTTGAGTTGGCTATGGCTTCAAGCTTGTTGAACATGTGAGATTCACTTCCACCAGACCAGACCTTACGGGCACCATGAATGTGGACATTCTGGCCACCAACATTTTCACTAGCATGCACCCTTACACCCTTCGTCTGGGCATACATCATCTTTGCCTTGGACGCAGCCTCCTGCAGAGTCAGCCTGTGGTTGAACTGCATGAACAGCCTTTGTGCAAATGGCAGGCCGGCACCATAGATACGGGCATAGTTGATAATCTTTGCCTGATCCCTGCTGATGCCGACAGAGTGGGCAATATGGCTGTGCATGTCCGTACCAGCTGCCTTGTTACCTTGGAGGGTCATCCACCCGATGGCAGTACACCCATGCATGCCTGCAAAGTAGGCATCTGCAAAAACGGATGCGATCCAGAGCTCCTGCGAGTCTACATCAGCACCAACAATGTGGTATCCCTTGGGAGCTTGAACCATGCATTTAAGCTCACTCCCGACACGATCTTTATATGCGTTGCTTGCAGTCAGCCATGTTGTTTCAACCCCTCTTCTCGTGACTGTGCCAGCTGGAATGATCCGTGGCAAAATGACGCCATATTCTGCACGATCGTTGGGTTCCACTGTACCTGGAAGTTCACCTTTATCGAACCACACCACCATCTGTCCCATGATGCGGTCACGAGCGTTCTTCCAGTATGAAATCATCTTGCTCAACGACAACACCTGATTGGCCTCTGGGTTGTCACTGGATTGAAGGGTTTCGTCAGAAACCTTCGGCAGAAAGTCTTTTGCCAGTGGATTTCCAACCCTTTTATGAGGGCCATCTTTGTGTGGGAGCCTGAAGAAATTGCAGCCTTCTATGCCAATGTCTGTATCTGCATTTTCCTGGACTTTTGGAGCTTTAGCTTTCCCTCCTAAAACACTTCGCCAGAGTTCTCTTTCTCCCTCTTCTGGGATTTTCTCCAGCTTCTTCCACATTGCGTCTGTGTCACTGCTCTCTACGGTACACTTTTGGTAGCCGCAAACCTTCAAGAACTCCACAAAAGGAAACCTTGGCATTTTGCTGTTGGCACCTTCTTCATTCTTGCCTGATGCAATAGCAACAGACCCATCACTTTGGGTCTTAGGAACCAAGTAGCCCCAACCATGTGTTTCGTCGTAGTGAACCGGGTAGCCATCCCATTTCAGTCGAAGTAGCTTAGGTACTGACCGCATCTGTGTGCTTATCAGATAAGGACCTGGAGCCCAGTCTGGATTGTCCTCAGGCTTGGCAGGTGGCTTTACACAGAAGTCTCTGTACCAAGCAGGATAGCCAGGCATAAATGGCTGCACCTTGTATAACAACTTTGATGTATCAAACACATGCTGAACCTGCGCCAACAGTTCTTTCTCGGTGGCAACTGGACTGCTGCTCTGGTTTGCCTCGATACCAGAGGCTGATCCTGAAGATGATTCAGAACAGCTGCTCAAACATTGTGAGCCATGTGTTTTGGAGTTGATCCCAGGGCCTGTTTCTGGTACATCAACAGCCTCAGAAAAATTGGTCAAGTTTTCTTTTGCAGGTGCTTTGTTTGTCTTTGTACTTTCCTTTCTAGAAGCCGTTTTTGAAGCTACCTTTGGTTCAGCAGGCGCTTTCTTGATCCTGATGCTCTGTACTGACCAGTCTAGGTCCCAGAGCCATGGATCTTTCTTATACACTTCATCATGTAACAGACGACAAGCTGCATTTGCAATGCTTGTCAACATCTGCTTCAGCTCCTGCTGATAGTCCTCATAAATGGAGTCTGCCTCTTTGAGGTAATGCTCCCAATTCTGATTAACTGGCAGGTATGCTGTCAGCATCTCCAACATCCCTGCAAACGACACAGGGTGTGGGAAGCGCTCAAAGTATAATGGAAGCAGCTTTCCCAGAACAACATGGGTAGCTACCACATCATTGGCACAGTAAGTCATGAGCTCCTGAAAATTGTCTGCAATGTCTGTAAGTGTTCCATTAACAAAGGTGTCCCTAGACTCCTTCTTGAGCAATTTACCCCCAGAGTAGAGCTTGTACACATCTGCCAGATTGTTGAGGGAACTCAGGTCTTGCCACATTTCAACCGGCGGACCGCGCGGGGTCTCCGGGGTTTTTTCCGACTTACTAGCCATGGAGAGAGCACGCTGAAAGCTCGTCAACCCTGAAACACACATATGTAGTGAAAGTGTGTCCAGGAATCTGAGGCGACTTCCTTCAACCATGTACTGCTCCCTGACAAAGGACCTGTCGAAGCCGACGTTATGGCCGACGACTATTCTTGCCGGCGATTTTTCTACACCAGTGTTCTTCTCCAAGGGTATGAGGTCGCTCAATTTTACCCGCTCTTTCCACCTGAACCGCTCGCCGACTAACTGCGGGCTGCACCATGAGTACCAGCACTCGCCTGAGACCGCCGTTGCCAGCGTAGGGTAATGTCCCTCTCTCATGCACACTTCGACGTCAAAGACCAGCGATGTCTCGTCGGGGTAGTCGACTGCGACCGCTTCCCTCCCGTCGTTGACGTACTTCGTCCATCCCGGCGCAAAGTTCCAGCGAGACGGCATGCACGGTAAGGACGTCGCACTCAGTTCTTCGGCTGCACGTTTGTAGTCTTTAGAGTAGCGACGGCCCAGCTCCAAGAAGTGCTCCTCGAGGTTCGAGCCTAGCAGCCGCGGCAGCTTGAAGTCAACGTCCGGCAAAGGCGTGGTGTCGTGGCCCCAGAGTTTCTGTTCTTTCAGATGACGCACGCTTCTTTCGACGGCGTCGGAGTCAGGCTTGTCACAAGTGCCGCCAAAGACTTGCCGGTGAAGCTCAGCCGACAGCATTTGCACTCCGATGGGATTGAACCGGCGCGCATTTTCTGTCTCCGCGCTGCCGCTGCAGCGGTCCGGCACGACCGTTTCGGAAAGCGAAGCCGCATTTTGGCGCCGCCTTACAACGACGGATCTTTCGCGCAGAAGACAGAACGGTAACCGTAGCTGGGCTAGCATCAGAGGTTGTCACCACGAAATTTGATAAAGATCTTTACCGCAATTTCGCTAACAACCAGCACGTTACGTTTGGCCATGCGTGTTTTGTTTACATTTCTCTAGAGAGAATGTATGCGCAAAGTTTTTGTTCCAAGAAAAAGAAGTTTGAGCTGTACTGTACACTAGCGTCATCTGTAGATCAAAGTTTGGAACTCTTTGATTTAAAACTGTATCAAACGCAAACGTTACTGTTTTCTATGACAAATGTTTTTTAAAACATGGTAAAGGACCCCTACTCAAGAAGTTCTGCATGCAACGCTTGAGCTGGTTAACAAATCTTGTGCAAACGAAAACAAACAGCAGCATGCAGCAGCGTGAGCATGGCATTGCGTGAGCGAACTGCGATGCGCGTGTTTATCGTTCTGCAACTTTTGTGTTAACTGTCCACTACCAGTGACATTAGTATTCAAGGCAATCAGATTAGATTACTTTCACCTTAGAATCACATTTCTCGAAAGCGATCGCATAACCCTAATGAAAAAAAGAAGTGAAAGTAGTTAAAGCAGTGAAAGTCGCTAAAGCCCTTTAAAGACAGCTAAGCAACCCTAAACACCGTGCAAATACTTGAAAAATACCTTCGAAAGTGCTTTTGAGGTTCCAGATGATGGCGGCATCTATGTTGTAAAATATGCACTGCTCTTGAGCTATTTTAACAAAATATAACGGAGTGAAAACATTTTTCTCAGCCGTTGATGACGCACTATGCTCTAAAGTTGTAGCTGTTTATGTTATTTGTAACTTTATGAAGCACGTTCTTCATGCGGAGTTTTTTATTTGATAGGATTAATGAACTCTGATTCAAATGAACGCCTGCAGGCGCGCAGATGTCGCCAGTCGCCACTCCAAAATGAACCCTCCGAACGTAAACATGGCCGATGATGTGCGGCAAGCAGAACCAAATTCGCCTTCAAAAAACATGATGTCAGGTACGTTTGGACTGTTTTCGCAACGCATGCATTTGAACCGCAGTCCTGTAGTTGTATCGGAGAACACGCGGCCCGATGTTCTGTAGGAAACAAGCCGATGGTCGGTGCCCATTGTATCGGCCGCCTAGGCCTTAACCGCTCCTTGCATTGGATCGTTTGGTTTGTTCTGTCTGCGCGACTGAGTGAGTGATGACTTATCTTTCGTTTTTTAATGATGCTTCATCTCTGTGTAGTTGTGGATCGTTTATTATTTTCTGTTCGAAGAAATATTTAAGGGCATTTCTGTTTGGGCTTCGTGCTGTGCGCGCTCGTAGCGTACGCGGAAGAGCGGCTCTTCGTTGACAACTTGCTTTTCCGGCTTTACCTTTCAGACATCAATCACGACGAGGCAATACTTGCGCAAGAAAAGGAAATTGAGCGTGAGGTAAGTTTATTTTTGCACCGCTTCTTGAATGCCTTCGTGCATTGCGAATGTTCCATGGTACGCGCAGATAATTGTTATGACTTCACGTGCCGGTGTTTCGCGCCGCGTCAGCGTTGCAGCTGGTCAGATGGCTGCACAGAGCGTGTCCCTCTGTGTAGTTAGTCATTACGTACTGCTGGCCAGTTCCCTTCTACTTTGGAGGGGCAGGGGTGCGGAGTGGAGGGCTGCTTCACGTTGAAAGCATTCGATGCCTTGGATTTCTACCTTTTTGTAACGAAACGTGCACCAAGGGACTTTTGCCGATATCTTGAGCTGCGAGCAAATCAACTTCAGCTATTTATAGTCGGCCCAGTCATGAAATTTTTAGGCCTTTGAGGTAAGGCCCTTCCGCCGCGGTGCAGTGGTAAGACGCCCGACTATTCCGGGTTCGAACCCGACCGCCGGCGGCTGCAGCTGACAGCACACGGAGCGGCAGCCGTGTGCTGCGTGCGATGTCGGTGCGCGTTAAAGAGCCCGAGGTGGTCTAAATTTGCGGAGTCCACCACTACGGCGTCTCTTATAGCCTTTAGTCCAGGGGTGAAAGTACTGCTCCATTCTGCGCCAAACTGCTTTTCCTGCTCCATCCTGCTCCTAAACGCAATATTGCTCTAAAGCTGCTGCAAACGAGCTGCCGCAATGTTTTGATGTCAAATTTAGCAGGACACGGATTTTTGTTGCACAGGGGGCTATTAAGGATAGTTCCTCCAGATAATGTGATTCGATGAATTTGACTAAGTGACAGAAGCACACCGGGACGGTGGCATGCTGTGAGTTCTGTGTACAGCCTCTAGGGGTTGCTTTAGTCAAAAGAAAGGCAGAACAATAGTGGCAGAGTTACCTTCTCCCCAGCCTTTTGAATCGTCAGTGGCGAGAGAAGTGAGCAAAGCAGTCACAGCGGGTATCTCGAGCCATTGGGAAAGTTGCCCGACAGCGCAGTACAACTCAAGTTGTTTTAAGGGTTCAGCTGTGAAAACAAGCAGGTACTTCGCCATCATGCCTGTTTGTTAGTAACAAGTGGCGAGCCTGCATCAGACAAAAGGATACTTGAAGCTTAAAAGGGGGGATGCCACGAAGGTACCATTCCCTAGACATGTTCTGAAGAGTGTTCGAAAGTCATACGGGCCTATCACCAATGTGTTTGAATTCAGGAAGTGCCAGATTCGCTCAGGTGAAAACTTGATGCGCGACTGGCAAAAGGCTATGAAGCAAATAAAGGAAAATTCCACCCTTGAGTGCCGTCTGTCATTCCTGAAGGCACTACTGACCAGTGCCTTGGAATTTTTCAGCACAGGCATATGTTCAAAACGAATATACACAAGGCAGAGTGGAAATGTGCTTTTCATTATGTCAAGTAGTGGTGCTTGAGCACATCAAAGTGGTGGACTCCACGTTTGAATCCATCGAGTCAAAACAGTCGGATTTAGTTCTTAGTTCATGTATGAAGTGTATAAACAAACATTCGATTTGCTGCTAGTCTTTTCCAAATTTTTCCTCAGGTCAGCTGTGTTTAGTACCTGTAAATTTTTTGGCTGTTTGTCTTGAAACATAGAATACAAAGGAATCAAATCGGGTATTTTGGTATGTCAGGAATAAAAACTTGCAAACTACTAAGGTGTTTGACCTTAGAAATATGCTCCAAAACATAATTTGAATGCTCCAAAGTCTCATTTTAGTGTTCTAAAGCTGCTCCAAATAGGCTTTATTACTGCTCCCCGAGTTGCTTGAGCCTGCTTCTATCCCTGTGAGTTGCTTTGGGACATTAAACCCTACTAAGCCATACCTATGTGGTAAGATTGGATTTTTGTGCAAGGAGACAACCATACTGAAGCAAAGTACTGGCCATGCGCATATTTGTCACTAATTTCATTTGTGTGCTGTAAACCCTTTTGGTTGGTTTTCAGCAGTTTCTTCATCATGCACATTCCCCAGCATTAGCAGTATTTAATCTTTGGCAGATATGCAGAGCGGAACAGTGACCAGATATGTAATAGTAGCACTTGTTTTTTGTTGTTACAGAAGTGTCATTACTCGCAATCGACTGTGCACCCAATTTTTAAATTTTGTAGCCAGTAATTCCACACGTTCAGCAGCACTGATGAGAACAACCTTTGTGTGGAGTGGAGCTCAGCCTAGCTAACCTGTCTTACTTCTGAAAAACAGTTTTTCCATCATAAGGGCGCAAACTGTGGGAATATTGTTTTTTGGCAGCGTCGCTTATTGGGGATCACATGGAGGCCAGTGGGTTTGGGTATAGCCAGATGTCATAAAAAGCCGTACAGTTCTTATTTTGATAAAGCAGTTGCATCCTATAGTTTTACAGGTAGCTAGATGACATGTTTAAGAATATGTTTAAGAATTGGTACCATATGAGAAAATGCCCAATGCAGCGACTAATGCCAGGTATTGCTCTGAGCAGCAAAGATGTATGTATGATGTTATCGTACGCAGGATTGGAATTTGATGTTGCAGTGGGATCTTATTTTAGTTGAATATCAGGTTGATTATCAGTGACTTGCGTGAGATATGTAACAGCAGCATTTGTCCCGAAGGGGTCTAAACAACTGCTTGCTTGAGGTACATTGTAACTGATTTTACTGCACCCCCTCCCCCCTCTCCTTTTCATCCACTTCTTGATGTTTGTAGGTTCTGCATGTTCTAGGGATGTCGTTCGCTCTCTTTAGTCAAAGTGCTTCTTTGTTTTTCCTCTCTGTCACCCTCTACATTGCATGAGTATCGGGAGCACTCCCTTAGCACTTTCTGAAAGTCAGTACAGTTTTTAGTGTAGGTATTGTCATCAACAGCTGTAATCACTAGGTCAGTGTGATGGAGTCAGGTGCTTTACCATTGGTAGATTCCTAAGAGACTAGTCTGCACTAACACCCACTTTAAGTCAGTAATCAGTCAACTCGCCTAAAATGATAAGTGTCATGAATTGGAATCGAATGGTGGGGAAAAAAACTTCTCTACTTCAACTTCGAATTCCTCGAAAGGAAAAATTGAAGCAGTCAAATTTTGTTTGGAACAAAGATTGGGACAGAATGTGCCGCTGTGTTTTGGTCCTGAAACTGGCTGTCAATTAAGTTGGTTGTACTTGGAGATAGTTGAAGCCCAGTGCAACGAAGTTCATGGGGTCTGCAAAAACTGTCACAAATTACTTACTATAGACCCTTTACAGCGCGAGCGCATGGGCGCTGCCATATTTGATCATGTGACCCTTCCGCCATCGCTGGCCTTCGGGCCTTCTGGTTTGACGGCTTTCGGCGCGCTAGTACTCGGCTGCACGGTGCGGCGTACCCGCTATCGCTGGGGACAACGAGCTTGTAGACAGCCGAAAAACTTCCTCTGAATGCTCATAGTGTGTGTGTAGGTGCTAAAAAAGGTTTAATTTAACCACGTATTTCATTTATTGCATCCTCCTGTCTGCATTGGCTAGAACATTTCGACAAACCGTCAGCCGTCGACTCATTTTTTTTTAAATTTTTTTTTTACCAATTCCCTCTCTTGCGCTTTCAGTGGAAAACATTTTCTGTAAAACTGAATAGATTACAAACTGATTGTCCCCTCAAACTTTTTTCTTATTCGCTTGCGCAGAGGGCGAACGCATGTTCAGACCGTGCTGGCTGAGACGCATTGTTATTGTTCACCATTTAACACTGTGCACAATATTTACTGCTCAATATGGACGCGCGTGTAATCCCCGACAATTGATAAGGTATAATTTTACCTCCTCTAAACGTCCTGGCTTCAAAAGACTATTACGCTGCTTGATAGCCGCATCAGGCGCTCAGCGGCAACCACCTGCGCTCGGGCGAAAGTTACTGGAAACTGCATCGGAATTCAGAACCCACTGTATAGGCAGCCCAAGCAAGTGGGGATATAAAAACTCTTATTATGGTAAATTTTATCATTGGTCCGTGCACTAGTTTCATAAAAACAGCTGTTATTAAATTGCAGCAGTGCTTGTCTAATTAAAGTTTGGTTTGGTTTGTGGGGTTTAACATCCCAAAGCGACTGAAGCTATGGGTGGAGGATGCGGAAATTCCCATCCCCTGAGGTTCTTTAACGTGTACTGATATCGCACAGCACACGGGCGCCTGGGTTTTCAGCTCCATCGAAAAGCAGCCGCCGAGGCCGGGATTCGATACCGCGTATATCTTGGGAACAGTACCTAATTAAAGTAAGCAAATTCACTGACATGCCCACACTGACTTTCCTTCTCTGCACAATCAATTCTTATAAATGCATATACATTAATAGCCACGTCAAGGTACTCCTTACCGCCACGCGAAAATAACGCGGCATCAATGGCGCAATATACAACTCCTCAGAAAACGTCAGGGTCGTTCTCAAATTCCCATGGCTACTGCCGGTACTAAAATGAGCTGGTGCGTGAGGTATAGCCTTTCTTCACAATGCACAAGCGCTTTATTTTTCCAGAACAGAACATGAACTCGTGATACACCTCCGAGAAAAACGGCGGCCTATCTAGGCCATGATGTGCACCTTGTGTAGAAAACACAGTCTGTTCTTCCGCAGTAAACAACAGGGTCATTAGCTCTACTTCCTCGTACAATACTTATACAATAAAGATGACATTTGCATCAAAGTAGCAGTGTTTAAAAGTCTGCCGGCATTCTTACACAAGACGCACAGCGCAGTAGTCCGAACTGCGCGTCGATGCGTTCCGAAGGCCAGCAATGACGGCCGTCCTAGTGGTGCCACCTGCTAGGGATGAGTGGAACTACTCTCTGTAAACGGTCTATAGAATGTCGGAACAGTTTCGAACTGCACTGGGTGGTTAGTCGGTGTTTATTTCCATGTCTTAGGCCGATACCGATACAAGATACAGAACCGAAATCGATTTTCTATACAGATACTCAATACTGTATCATTGATACTTCGATACATCACCGAAATCCCAATACGATAAAGGCATAATATTATTACCTAAGTTAGGAAATTTTACTGTGCTTTCTGGAACCTTTAGTGCATTCTTATAGCGTCATCTTTTTTTCTTGAATGGGTTTAAAGGAATAAGACAGCGCGGATTTATTGAAGCTCCGCTGTCTGGGTAGCTGGCCTTGTCAGAGCTTCACATTGTTCTGAAGCCTTAGTTACAATAAAGCGATTGCTTCCACAAACAACCTAGTGAAAAATTTCTTCATTCTAACTGACCTGTGATCACTTAGCTACATACAAATATTTTTTTTATTTTTCTGTTGCTTTTCATTTCATATACTGCACGTTACTTACCCGATGGCCCTTCCGCCTTCTCTGTGCTAAAATTCTGTTTGGTGGTCTGCTTGGGGAACTGAGCAGCTATTTCGTGATTAGTGCGATAACAAACTTTTGAAGCTGGGCTTTTTGTTAAAAGCTAGAGAAAATCAACAAAAGTAAAATGGCTGAACGTTTTTATTACTTCAGAAAGAGCTCCGCGATGTGTGTGTCCTATAAGCGAGACATTGACAAAATCTAGATAAGTAGCCGAGCATGCCGCACTTGTTTTTGATGATCCCTTCTATCAAGAGAAAAGAATGAAGCATAACCGCGTCGCCTCGAGGATTCTCAAGGTTATTTAGAAAGTCAAGTTTCACTAACATCGCTTGAAAACTGCAACTGGTTGCAAATAAAAGATAGAAGTGTTCTTATAGAGGGTGGCTAATATGATGTCAATCAATTAGCATATATTCTAAAAAGTTGGAACACGATAAAAGGGTACCTTTACAAAATTTATTCAAATTTTGCTAAAATGTTTATGGGAAACAAACTGCTTGACAATGCATAATTTGTTATTCAAACTTATGTGTTGGAAAGGTGCAATTACATAGCTTTCACCATGTGTGTTTCTAAAAAAATTTAGATGTAATAGTTTTTACCCAGTGGAGGCCCAGGCTCTTCCCGGCACAGTTACAAAGAATTGGTTTTTGTCGAATCAAACGGTGTAAACTACAAGAATGGCTGTCAGCCGACTGCATCGTGGGCGACTATGTCTTAGAAGCGCGTGTTCTTGCCGCCAAGTAATGCTGGCATGCTGAGCTCAGGGGTTTGGAGAGCTTTTGTCACTGCTGCTGGCATCATATAAAAACTTGTCCGTATGTGCATCAGACACTGAGGAAGCACTTTTTTTTCCCTTGGGGCAGCGGCACGCGACCCCCAATGCTACAATGTAAACAATGCGGGCATGTCATTGGACTCTGCTCCGAAGGGTCCTTTTTAAAGCTCTCTTCTCAGTGGAGAAACAAAATACAAAACCAAAACTGAGAGAGTATATAGTTCCTCTTTTACCCACTGCATGGCCCTGGCTATTTGTGAGTGCCATTAATTCATCATCATCCATCATGCTTGGAAATTGGGAAAATACGACTGAAGCCATTGATGGTGGGTGAATAATGGGAATAGGTGTGGGCAGGAAAATGTTAATTAGCAAAGCACTTTTCTCCGCATCTGTTTAGCTTCATTGCAGTCGTATTGCTCTATACATTTGCTAATATCTTGCAGCTGTTGCGTATCCACACCACTGCACAGTAGTTGATGAGCATGTGATTGGGCAGAGCTCGTATAGAAAACTGTGCTCACCACGCTGGGTTTTTTGACCACTGGGAAAGAAGGCTGTACTTAACTGAAATATCTCAGTCCAATCAACCGTAGCACCTACAGTTGGTGCGGCACACAGTAGGGCCATTTTTTTTTTAGCCTACACCACCTACACTAGTATAGCAAAAGACCATTAGAGGTATTGGAGATTTGCTGCACTGGTGTAGGTTAAAAAGAATGGCCCTAGTTTGCCATGATGTGATTGATGCTGCAGTCGCAGCATGTTAATCTTCGTGGAATGTGAGCAGCTCCATTTAGCTGTTCAGCGACTTGGCAGAATTTTCTTTTTGGTGTATCCAAATGTCAGATTAAATTCCACGGACTTAAACAAATAACCGCATTGGTGTTCCCATATTTTTCTTGCATTGAAAAATGAACTGTCATACTTACCTCTGCTTCGCGAAAACATCTCCCTTCCTGTATCGGAGAAACACCCGGCAGTCGACTTTGATGTCACTCTAGGGTTAATGATGAGAATATCGAGCATGTGTGCCATTGCCTGGCGAGCCTCTTTTGAAAGGCGTTTGCAACCGCGCTGCTTTTAAGTTGCATCACTCGTTATTTCACTGTGATCACATTATGTACAAAATAAGCTCTTGCAGCTCTTTTGAATGACATATGGTTCTCTGTTCTGTGTGCATTGTCAAAGGAATGTTTTTTTTTTCAGGAAATGTGTGCTTTGTTGTGCCTTTTTTTGTGTGACTTAGCTTCTTCATGAAACTTCATTGACAGAAATCAAATTTATGTATACAAATACTGTTCGGACCGATAGCTGATAAGGCTCATAAGGCTGTTTCAAAAAGTTATGCCCTCACAAAAAACGGGACAGTTTTAATCACCAATTGGCTAGGCCTTTTGCAGCCGGGTTCCCCCGTTCGCTCGTGACCGCGGTGGTTGAATATTTCCTAAACAAGACGAAGGGTACTGGTAGAGCTGGGCCAGAGGTCCCTCGAGAAAAGGTAATGTTCTTGCAGCTATTTTGGGACGTATTCCAAGTGGCAATAACTTTTGGACCTCTGAGCTGCGATATTGTCGTACTGCTCTTTGGCGTAGGAGTCGTGTTGTAAACAAATTCATGAGCTTCATGGGCACACCAGAGCTGGGCTCGACTGTTGTGAAGCACATTGGCATCTTCCAACCAAGCAGCAGTTGTTGCAATGTTAAACATACATTGGCATGAAACTGCTTGTTACATGCTCTCATAGCCTGTTAGTCACTACATATGCAGGCATTGGCTTGACTTAGGCGTAAAGCATTCTTGGCGATACTTTTTAAGGCGAAAGCCTTTAGTGGCTCATACTGTCGGCATTCGTCCGGTCACACTATAGCTGTCAACCAAATGATGTCATGATGACGTTGCTAGAAAAATAAAAATACCATCTCCACTGGGAATCGAACGGATCCCCAGCCGAGCCTTTTAACTAACTATGCCACTCCTGGCAATGTGAAACGCACCTCATAATTCTTCTTGTCTACTGTGAGGATGATAATAGCGATGACTATGATGCTGCAGTTAGTGATAATGACAATGATGACAGTAGCGATGATAATGACTGCGCGCTTAGTTGATAATGAGAACAAACATGATGTACCCTCTGCAGCAACAATGCTCAGGCTTTCGTATTTCTGCAGTGTAGATTCCACAGTGCTCTCGGAGATTTTTTTGCATGGCACACAACTTTATCATACCTGAGCCTTGTTTCTTGCGTTTGAGCCTATGCTTTCTTTCCTTTGTGGCAGATTGCTGAGCGCATTCCCCTGGTGGACATGAAGCAAGACCTGTGTGTGCTGCAGAAAGAGTATGCCGCCGATGACCTTGTGTACCAGGAGAAGGTCAAGGTGAGTGACAGCAGCGGACAGTGCAGGTTGGGAAGCAGTGGGCAAGGGAAAGGAATCTGGAGCTCTCAACAGAACTGTCTGGTCACTTCAGATTTTTTCTTGCTTCATTGGAAAGTTTCATTTTCCTGCTATGGAGCTGAGAAGCACGACAGAATGGTTTAAAACTTAATTTTTCCATATAGGGTACCATTTTCTCATCGGTAGTCGAGTCTGGAAACTGACGTCGTGGGCACGACATACATACATATGGTAACTCTATGGGGTGCTATGGAACATAGCAACTACAGCACTGCTTAAGTCGCGTGCACAGTGTGTCATAACTAAGATGCGCAGGTTTTGTTCAAAATATAATTGAGAGTATCAAAATAGTTTGAAATAGAAAGAAACGAATGGATAACCTTAGTAGACCCGGTGACATCTACCGTAGATACCAACAACCGTTCTTGCTATAGTAGCGCTGCTGATAGCAGCACCGCAACAAGTATGGTGGCGTCTTTGGTTGGGTGGTTTTCTGTTTCAAACACGTTTTAAAATTGGATCAAGAAAGATTGAAGAGTAAAAGTAGTTGTAATTTATTTAAAGAGAAAGAAGTAGGCTGCCTTAAGTTGATATCAACACAAATACATGTGTATGACGCTGTGGCAGAGTCATAAAACGTAGTACCTTCACTTCAGATGATCTGAACAGATGAAGGGTTAGTGGCAATGAAAGGACTCAGTATGGTGCCACCATCTGCTAAAACTCGACTTTCCTGATCACTTTAAAATTTAAATATGTAGTTAAACCGCGAGTTTCTCTCTTACTATTGCTACCAAGCTGTGAGATAAACCAGAATATGTTAACATCTTTTTGTCGTCTCTGGCTTTAAGGCTTCACATATGCACATAGGACTATTTTTCAAGTTGGGCTCCCGTTTTCATTGATTTGTCAAAAAAAGTGAGGGCTGGGTTTGACAATGTGACCATTTCCACGGTGTCGATTTGTCCTTGCTTGTGCCCTATTAGGCCTCAGGACAATCTGCTTGCTCCATCAAGCTGCTATGCCCATTGTTAATCAGTGGAGGCAAACTTAAGGCGGCTTGTGAAGAAATATTTCATTGCACGTTGCGGTACCCTATCTGGTTGAAGCTAAACTCTGCATTCTGAACTGTGGCATGACTTGTAGCCGTGCTTTCCTTCAGTAAGTTGCATGTCTCTTGTGTTTTAAAAGTGAGAGGGGAGGGTTGCTTTTTTCGACAGCAATGCCTCAATAATCACAGTGGTTGTAGCTGGAGGCTTGAATATGCTATGAGTTTCCAAACGTGAAGATAATGGTGCATAGTAGTTTAGCGGAAAGTAAATGGTGATCACTTGTATATTGTTCATTTCTTAAAAGAATGGCACTGAACGCCTATAGTTACTGAAGAAAAACTTTTTGTGTTTTCTTGAATTTCTAAATCCTTGCAATAGAACTGAGATTCCGTGGCTAGGTGGGAAGGCCGAAAAACTCCAGGTTTGCAGGGTTAGTAGCCAAATAGTTTGTAATCTGTGTTGATGCAGTGTGGTTCTAGTTCCTTCGCTTCTTTCGAAAAGAAGCAAAATAAAATGCCATGTGGCGTTTTTTCACATGACAGGACCTCCGGAGCAAGTACCAGTTCATCCGGAAGACCAGGCCGGATGGCAACTGCTTCTTCCGCGCATTCAGCTTTGCCTACCTGGAAAGCCTCCTTACTGACAAGCAGGAGTATACAAGGTATTTAGAATCTTTTTTCTATATTTGCTGCCTTGAACCATGTGAGAATAGTGTGAAAAGTTCCTCCAGTCTAGTGCAAGCTCCCATAGAAACCTATGCAATGGAAACTTGCCTGTTTTTTTGTAACTATGGCAGCTTTCCTGCATGCTGCAATTGCAGATTTCACAATGGTGTTCTGCCCCGGGGTGGCATTTTGGTAGACTACGGTTAATGCACGCAGAGCAGCGATAGCACGCCAACTAAAGTGGAACTTGAGACTCGCATTGTTGTTTGGCCGCCACAGCGTTCGGCTTCTGGCATGTTTGTGCCTAAGGTGACACTGGACATGATGCAGGCGGCCTGAATCTTGTTGCGACTGCCTTGTCTGCGAAGTTTCGTCGCTACTGCAATGCGAGGGCAAATGGCCAAATATTCTAAGATGAAACTTCCCTGCAGTAACTGCCGTGCGGGAAGCACTGTGTGGGACACAGTAGTGCAGGTTGGCTCTATGCAGCAAAAAGGCAATGTTTAGGTTCTAGCGGATTGAGGTTGCGCAGAATTGAAAGGTGCCTACTACAGTGGAATACCACTTGAACGAACGTCGCTTAAACGAAGTATTTAGTTGTACGAACTTTATTAAATCCCCCCACCGAAGCTCCATTGAACGCTATGCAAACGCCCTTCACTTTAACGAAATTAGTTATTGCTCATTTCAATTCTACGAACAGTAATAGAGTTGAACATTGAGCTAGTTAGTCACTCATCTCTCGGAAGAAGGCAGCAGAGCAGGTAACAACACAAAACATAAGAAGCACATACAAACAAGGACAAGCAAGGACAAGGACAAGGACTTCGCACCAGACTAGGTACTCCAATTGTATTCAGGGGATTGTTTATCAGATTTCCTTGCATTGTGGAAAGAAATATATTGGACAGACAGGAAGATGTATCAAGGACAGGATTAGAGAGCACGCTATGGCAATATCGGACAAGTCTGGCACTAATCTCGTGGTGCACTGAAAGACTGCGTTGTTTGTAGAGACTAAAAATGTCCAGCTGACTTTCATAATGTTAAGGTTATGAATAGGATGAAGGATAAGTTAGCAAGGGAAATTTAGGAAGCATATGCAATCAGTGACTCGGGAGACCAATCTGTCAGTATGCCTTCAGTGGTATTGTTGAAGAAGAAATTAGAATTTCTGCGCAAACTGGCAGGACGTTAAAGACAAGGAAGAAGATGGCTGCAGACGCTAAGTGAAGGGAGAAGATGTGGAACGCCTGCCAAATCTCCTTTTCTTCATTGCCCAATATTTTGTGCCGACTGCATGCCAAGCAATAATTTGACAGCACTTCAAAATTGAGGCACAGTCCACTGTCGAGGGATACAACAGTGCCCACATCATTGTGACTCTTATGGTCCTTCTTTTGCCATGTGCCATCATACATAACGGCGTCTGCACCGCCGACCCCCGCCTTGATCTCGCGGGCAGTCCTCAGATTTTGCGTGGCAGTGTTCATGGCCGCGGAATGCACTTGTTTTGCGATTCCATGAAATGTCTTCTGGTGCATCGGTTTTGGAAGGCCGATGATGGCGCAAAACCGTACAAGTTGATTGTAGCCAGAATAGATTGCACGGGCGGCTACCACTGCTTTTACATTCGTAGCAAAGGGTCGCGCGAGCTCCCGCTCTTAGCTTCGCTCCGTGCTTCCGTCTCCGCTTGCCGCCACACGTCTCGAGGTGTACGATGCAGACAGAACAGATTCGGGACACTCACGGTTTCCACAACAAAGATCGAGGAACGACAAAAGTCCCTTGCGTTTTCGAAGCGACTCGCTGACGAAGAGTTGGCTCTCGCCACAAGCAGGACACGTCGCGCCTTGCATGAGCAGCGTCAGCGCATCGATGTCACACACTACCGTGCTGGCAGAGCTATCACTGGCTCTTTCTTCGTTTTTGAAGAGTCCAATCTTCTTTTCAGAAGCACTTACAAAGTTGAAGGTAGAGTCTATCTCCTCGGCACCGATGCTGTCGTTAGGCCTAGTAGGTTCCAGGCAGCTTTTCTTGTGTATTGTTGTCGGCGTCGACCTGCGCCTCCTTCCTTTGAATTTAAATTTAGTATGAAACTTCTGCACGCGAGTATTGCGCTTTTCGGACTGACCATGATAGCAAAACTGAAAAAACGCAGAAGTGGCTGTGGCAGTCTCGCAATGCTTGCGAGCGGCAGAAAACCAGTGAAACCAGCCAGTTGGCTTTACCGCACAAACTGGTCACCCGCAGTCAATGGCGTCGTCAGAATCGCACCAAGTGATCGAAGAACACGCGAGAGAGGCTGCGGAACGTCTCTTTTTTTATTATTTCTAGTGAAAATACGAAACTGGTGGCCATTGCACATGCGAGAATAAGTAAGCCTTGGCACAACTATCTCCGCTAAGCGATTGCCGTGGTGTGAAGAGAAGCTGCCGTGCACGGCAGGCGCGCAAAGATGGGCAACTTGCATGGCAACTTTTGGTTTCTCCGTCGACCACGACTCATTCAAACATATTTTTTGCTTAATTCTGATGCGGATATCACTTTCATTTTTCTAGACAAGGTAGCTGAATGCCTAAAAATTCCAAAATAAAAAAAATCTGGAAAAAAAAAACTAATTTTTTTTACTCTCATCTTCCCTTAATAGTTACCATTAGCTATGGGGGCACGTGAGGCATTCAGTAAGCTACTCTCCTCACCTCTTTGCCTGGAATCTTTTTGGCTAGTGGCTCAATATATAGGTTTCATTTCAATGGGAGTTTGGAGTGGCTTTGTCTTGAGGGGTAGAGAGAGGTGCCACTCTCTGCGTAGTAAACTTCACTAACGACCGTGCACTTTTGTAAACAGTGCACTAGTGTCTACAGTCTAATAGTAAATATGCAGTAGAATCTGCGATATGAACCCGATCTATACAGATTTGCAAAATTTCTTGGCCAGAGTGCGTTGCATACAACGTGCAAAATTTTGTACGTTCTGAACACACTCCGATGCCACTGTGGACGATGATGAGTGTGCAAGTTGTGGCTGCTACAGAGAGCACTTCACATTACCGCCTTATTGTTAACTCTGCTTATGACACAGGTTTGCAATGAAGCGTGGCCAGCACATTGCACATGTTGCAGTTGTCAGTTGTGCTGTGCTCACTGCAACTCACCAGCTGTAGTGGCATGGCCATAAATTGAGGCTTGCAGCCGTAAAGGGAGTCTGAATGAACGCATTTCCCATGTTTCTGAGTGTGGATGTGGTTGTTTGTGCGGCTGATATGAAATTTCGGACGAGGCGGATTGTTCCGCACCTCGTGAGACCCTGTGCAGATTATTACTACGTCGTGATGTTTAAGAGGCTACTCCGGCTGAAAACGGTGCTCTTGAGAGCTAGTCAAGGAGGTTCAAATGCAGTCCAGGTACTGCTGCTGCAGCCTCCTTTTCTTTCTCAACTAACGTTGGGTGTGTCAAGACTTTCATCTGTCGCGCAGGTCCCTTAGACTAGAATTAGTACCATAGCCATTTGCTTAAAATGGGGATTATGGAACCCATTTGGACCTTGACACCACATTAGCAGCAAAAATGAAAAAAAAAACAAAAACAAACCAGCTTTTCTGTCAACAAATGCATCTCTTGCGGTTGTTGACGGAAACATGCAAGGTTTCCCGTGATTGTGCAGTCCCAGTGCACAATAAAGAACCCCAGATCATCATCATCAGCAGCAACCTGATTATACCCACTGCAGGGCGAAGGCCTCTCCCATATTTCTCCACTTAACCCGGTTCTGTGCTAGCTGCAGCCACTTGACCCCTGCGAACTTCTTAATCTCATCCGCCCACCTAACTTTCTGCTGCCCCCTGCTACGCTTTCCTTCCCTTGGAATCCAGTTTGTTACCCTCAGCGACCATCGGTTAATCCTCTCTTCGCACTACATGTCCTGCCCATGTCCATTTCTTCCTCTTAATTTCTACTAGAATGTCGGTAACTTGAGTTATTTCTTTGACCCACTCTGCACGCTTTCTATCTCTTAATGTTACCCCTACCATGTTTCGTTCCATAGCCCTCTGGGTTGTCCTCAACTTAAGTAGAACTCTCTTGGTTAGCCTCCACCCGATAGTCGACCTTATCTAGAGCTCTCCACTTTGGTGTCCCTTGTAGCCTGAATGGCTTTGGGATGTTGAACCTTGTAAAACAACTAGGTTTTTTTTTTGTTTTAAAACAAGAATAAGATTTCGGTTGAGTTGTCTTTTGTGTCCCCTATTAACTCTCACTAGTTGTAAATATCTATATCATCATGTTTTTGTCACCTCTTGGCATTTACTCGCCTCTAGATTCATTCATCCATATCATTTGAATGTGATGCTGGCCCAGTGTATAACTTGACAGAAAAGGGTCACAACACAGGTGGCAGCACTTGTTTCTGCCTGGGCTGGCCACAGTTATGAGACATTGTCGCCGATATGTGTCAACCCCCTCGTGCAGGTTCAAGGCTCTAGCCGAGGTGAGCAAGGAAGGGCTGGTCTCCCTCGGCTTCCAGCGCTTCACCATCGAGGACTTCCACGACACGGTGAGGAGGTTCTCCATTTGCAGCTTAGTCACCGACTTAGTTTGCAGTTGTGCCAGCAGCATGTGCTGTTACGCTGGGCCGAGGCAGCAGTGGTGCTCAAGCTGGACTGCAGTAAAAGCAGGCTAAACCAACTGTAGTTAACCAGGAAATCTGGACGATTTGAACTGTTGGCTTGCTCTTTACACATGGCTAAGAAAGTCGGTGAGAACTGATACTGATGTGGTTGCTCGTGCCGATTGTGTGACCGGCACGGTAAGAAGTTTTTCGAAATATCCTACTCAATATCAAAGTTCCATGCTGCAGTTGCTAGCACTGCAAAAGACTGCCGAAAATCGGAGCCCCATGCTTGCAGCGTTGCTTGCATGCCACTGTCAAGTGCACGATAGCATGCAAGATAACTGGGTGGCCTCATATCTGGCAGTTGGACTAGGTCACACAGTGGCTGCTGTTTTTGCCCTCGTCTGATTTTTGAAGACGCTAGAAGTGCAATCGGTAACAACCGAACTAACATCCAGTTCTGGTGCCTCCTATCGGGCGACACGAAGTGACGGTGAGAATGGCGCACTCAGAATACGGGCCTGGTGAGCACAGTTTGTAATGCCGGTTGCTGTTTCACTGATGCTTTTTTTTTCTCTTTCCTCTTCCCTCCTTTTTTTTTTGCCACTGAGCATTTTTTTGTTGTGCGTTTTTGTTCACATGGTTTCATTGGCAGTGAAGGCTCATGACATGATACAGAGATGGGCGTGGTGTGGTACTACACGAATACAGCGCAGACAGCACGATGAGACAGGAAGGAGACGAGCACAGGCACGGACACTGCCTGCAGAGAGCTCTTCCTTCCTTCTTTTCCCTGTTCTTATGCCAATAATTTGTAGAATAGTGCAGCTTTTGAATGGATACCAAAATGGCCGCGCGGCTCTTTGCCGTTGCCGCGTGGTGCGAGGTCGAGTTCAATCAACCTTGAGGTCTTTCTGTGAGCGAAAATTGATGTGTCTTCAAAACCTAATAAAACAATAAATACTACCGTATTTACTCGAATCTAACGCGCACCTTTTTTCCGATACAGTTGAACCCCTCTATAACGAAAGCCCTCAAGAACGAAATTCTCGCGACAACGAAAAATTCTGGCGCCCCCGGCGAACTCCCATAGGGTTCAATGCATTTGTCCCCTCTCAACAGTGAAGGGTTTTTAAAAAGCAGTCCCGCATTAACGAAAGTTTGAGGTAGTGATCTGCAACATTTTTTCGGCACATCAGCCAGTCGGGAACATAGAATGGGCGAAACTGCAGCAGCACACTCATCCGACAAGTCGAGCCCGTTCATTTCACCTGCCAACAATCACCGGCGCAGCCATTTTTGTTTACTTTCTTTTGGTTCGGTAATGATGATGATAGCAAAGCATTTTTTTTTTTTTTTTTTGCCCGCTGAAAGCGGCTTTTTGCTAGCCTTTCTGTTGGCCACTACGCATGTATGTGACGTTTCACGCCACGTGACGACACCGCCGGCCAACCGGGGAAGAGCAAGGAACCTCCTTTTTTTTTCTTTTCGCTAGTGCGCCGACCACGCTATCTCGCCGATCTCGCCATCCGCCTTGTGCCGCTCGCGACTTGCCTGTGTACAGTGTTTTTTACTGTCGGAAACATGCCGCCTCCTGTAAAGAAGCGCAAGTTTTTGACGCTGCAGGAAAAGGCTGCAATTATCGCCGAAGCTGAAAAAGGCAGGAAGAAAACTGATATTGCGGAGGAGTTCGGTATCCCGTGCAGCTCGCTTTCTACGATTCTGAAATCAAGGAATGGCATCATGGCGGCGCTCCAGAACGGCGCGCGCGCTCAGAACAAGACTTTGGCAGCGCCGGTCTACGAAGACGTGGACAAAGCCGTATTTCAGTGGTTCCTGGACAAGAGAGCGAACAAGGTGCCTTTGTCCGGAAGCCTCCTGCAGCAAGAGGCGATTGACTACGCATGCATTCTGGGGCACGACAACTTTAAGGCGAGTGCCGGATGGCTAAGTCGATTTAAAGCGCGGCACTGCATCGTCACCAAAGTGTTGCCGGGGGAGTTTGCGAGTGTAGACGCTGAAGCAGCATCTTCCTGGATGGAGAAAAGTTACGAAGGCATAATGGACGAGTACGAGCCCTCCGAAATTTATAATGCGGACGAAACGGGCTTCTTCTATGAAATATTGCCTTCAAAAACGCTAGACCTGAAAGGAAAAAAATGCCATGGCGGCAAGCTGAGCAAAAAGCGGGTCACCATTCTTTTATGCTCAAACATGGATGGATCTGACAAGCGTCCCCTCCTCGTGATCGGCCGGAGCAAGACTCCACGGTGTTTTAAACGTAACCGAAAGCTTCCGGTCCAGTACACTGCAAACCAAAAAGCGTGGATGACGCGCGCAATATTCACAAGCTGGCTGGAAGCCTTTGATACGGACATGCGAAAGCAGGGCAGATCTGTCTGCCTTTTTTTGGACAACTGCAGTGCGCACCACATTGAAGACGTTGCCCTGACGAGCATCCACTTGATTTTTTTTCCCCGCGAACTGCACGTCCGTTATCCAGCCTCTTGATCAGGGGGTTATCAAAAGTGTGAAGTCTGCGTACCGAAGAAGGCTCATACAGCGGATGTTGCTAAACATCGAAATGAAGCGACCGACGGAAATTGACCTCTTCATGGCGCTGGAGATGCTTGCCGGCCCGTGGATTGCTACTTTGGCCACGCTTGTCCAGAACTGCTTCAGGCACGCCGGTTTCGCAGCTGGTCAGCACGCCTTGGCAGAACCGGAAGCTGCAAGCGGTGACGATCTGCAGCCACTAACCGAAGCATGGAACGCGCTTCGCAGTGTAGATGCAATGGTGCCAGAGGCTGTTGAACTGGAGGACTTTTTGTGTGCGGACGCCGACTTGATCGTGCACGAGGAATTCAGCGACGACGCTATTATCGACAGTGTGCGCAAAGGAAATGAGGCGAGTGACGACGAAGATAGCGAAAACCAAGCACAAGGTAAGCAAGTAAGCTCGCGTGATGTGCTTGATGCATTCGATGTGATGCGGACTTTTCTCGGCGACCACGACGACGACGACGAAGCTATGCATAGCTTATCAAGCTGCGAAGCCAGAGTCGTCAAGCTCCTGCACAGCAATGTCAAGCAGAGCAAAATAAGCGACTTTTTTAATTAAATCTTGGTTCTGGAAGGTAATGGGTGTGCTTATTTGTCCATTTTCGCGACAGCGAAATTCTCGCGACAACGAAAAGGTTTTCCTTCCCCGGCGGTTTCGTTATTGCGGGGTTCGACTGTATATCGTGTCCAAAAATTGGGTGCGCGTTAGAATCGAGTACGACCCTAAATCTCCGATATCATATCGCCATCGGCATTTCAAAATGGCTGCCTGGTACGCACTTCGAGCCTACTAGCTGGTCTAGCTGTCTATGCCTAGCTGCAGTAGCGTCCTTCGTGTGCTTTGGTACATGTGCTTTGGTTAGCCTACCCGTTTTCTGCGATTGACCGACCAGTATGGACGTGCCGACAGCGAATATTCGTCGCGTTCATCATGATGCCGCATTTAAAAGGAAAGTCATCGTGTGTGCAGAGACGGACGGAAATCGGGCCGCATCACGCCCATTCGGAGTTCCGGAAACATGCGTGCGGGACTGGTGCAAGCAGAAGGAAAAGATTTTCGGCAGCAAGGCTACACGAAAAGGTTTCAGTGGACCGAAGCAGGGCCGGTTCGCCGAAATAGAAGAGCGGCTCGCAGAATATGTTCTAGAGCAGCGAGCGGCGCAGCGGCCAGTGACGACGGACCTGCTCAAAGTCCGGGCGATGCAGCTAGCCCTACAAACAGGGCTAACGCGGAGCGACTTTAAAGCGAGCAGGTGCTGGCTGTCAAATTTTATGAAGAGAAAAGGCTTTTCTCTTCGAAGGCGGACAGGGATATGCCAGAGGTTGCCTGAAGAGTACGAAGAAAAGCTGCACGGTTTTCAGCGGTTCGTTCTGAGTTTGCGCCGCAAGTACGGCTACCACCTCGGCCAGATTGGAAATGCCGATCAGACACCGCTCTACTTTGACATGCCTGCCACCACAACCGTTGAAAAGAAGGGGGCGAAGCAAGTGCGCGTGTTGTCTTCCGGCCACGAAAAAACGCGTCACCGCAATGCTTTGTTGCACCGCGGATGGACACAAGCTGCCCCCGTATCTCATATTCAGGCGCAAGACGCTCCCGAAAGGAATCGTGTTTGCGAGTGGTGTGATTGTGCGCGCCAATGAAAAAGGTTGGATGACAACGGACTTGGTCGCCGACTGGATCGATCACGTCTGGCGCAAGAGACCCGGCGGCAGTTTGGGCCTGCTTGCGATGCTTGTGCTCGACGCTTTCAAGCGCCATCTCGACCAACGCATCAAGGACAAGCTCGCTGCGTGCAACACCGACCTTGTCGTGATACCTGGCGGCATGACATCGCAGCTCCAACCGCTCGATGTTTGCTTGAACAAGCCAGTGAAAGATAGGATTCGGACGCTCTACACCGAATGGCTTGTGAGTGGCTGCCATGAATTGAATGAAGCGTGCCTCGCTGCAAGAGTTCACTGGATGGGCGAAAGATGTGTGGTGCACGATACCGTCTGCCATGGTCATCAAGGCCTTTAAAAAATGTGGTATATCGAATGCCATGGACGGCACCGAGGATGAGATGCTTTGGTCCGTCAGCAGTGACAAGGAGTTGTCTGACAGCGACGACGAGTGAACCTTGTGCCGGCATAGTGACAATCTTGGCAAGATAAGCCGTTTCCTTTTGTGTGTGTGTTTCTTAGTGCACCGAGATTAAATCTTTGCTTTTCCAAACGAGACAAAGTTGTATTGCTGTATGAAAGCGTGAGGTGCGCGGTACATTTTTCGCGGAGAACGGGTGCGCGTTACAATCGGAGCTTTTTTTTTTTTCGGGGGTGGGGGTCACGAAAAACGGGTGCGCGTTACAATCGAGGGCACGTTAGATTCGAGTAAATACGGTATTCGGTGGACCATAATATTTCAGAAATTGGTTCTTTAGAACCTTAGATTCCGATAAATAATTTAGATGAGCGAATTTTTGGCGATTTTTCGCGGTTAAAGACCCGTGTCTCCCTTTAAAAAAAGCAAAGAACAGCTTTCCAGTTGGCTGTGTCAGTGCTTATACCTTTCTTCTTTGTGTGCCTCTGTGTCGTTTGCATTTTATTCATGTATTTTCACCAGGGGTTCTTAAACTTGGTTTTGTGAGTTGATATTGCTTATTCCGCCAGCTCTTACTGAACTGCAGTTTTCTGCGCTCTTATTTTGGATGTAAATGTGTCTGCATTTGATAAAATGTTTATTGCTAAAAAAAAAGGAAACACAAATCCTTGCAAAAAAGGCAACTAAACAATAGAAAATACTAGGATGGGTTCATTCACGAGCAACGTCGATTGATCGCAATGTCAAGATTGCGGTGGCGGAGTTCCCTGGCCGGTGGGGTTCCTTACGGCAAAAAAGTTAGAGAACCTCTGGTTTAGACCAACTAGCCCAAATTGCTACCCCTCAGAGTGCTAACAGTAGCACCATACATTTTGGTGGGATTTGCAAGGGGATGTTCCGCGTGTTTTGTGTAAGCAATAATTTGGTATTTCTGCCATTGACTGCAGTGGGCTGGTTTCCGTGCAGTAAATTATTAACAGAGTTTTGGCCAAGAGGGGAGAGAGAGTTGCCAGGGCATGAGGGCTTCTTCTGCGCCTTTAGAAAGCTGTTGTTGTTTCCCCAGGCTGGAAAAGAAGATTGTGTCTTTACTGGCTTGTTACTGCACCTGACGATATTTAATGCGATTTTGCAGTGTGCAGGACTGTATGTATTTTAAGGGGAGACGCGGGTTTAAAACGGTCGAAAATGGTCAAAAAGTCGATTTTGGGAAAAAGTCATTTTCGGAAGTTTTAACCTTTCGAGCATCTACAGTAAAATTATTAACGCTGAATTCGGTCGGGAAATGCGATAAAATCGGCTTTCAAAACACCACGGCAGCGACGAAATGGCCCCGGAAAGACAGACTTTGTTCGAACTTCCCGCGCGCGCCGCCGGCGTTGCAGCCGGTCGATCGCCGCCATCTTGGGCTTGTTTTGAAGCTGGTTTCTTTGTGCGCAATTTGAGCTATCTCAAAATGGCGTCGTTCAAGCAGAGCGGCGGTTCGGGCCGGTTTCCCGAAGGCCGTTTTCGGGTCGCTGATTGGCTCGCACGCGGCGCGCGCGCGACGCGCGCCGTTCCGCGCCTCCCATTGGATGGTGTGACCGTCTACGTCATTTTTTTTTTCTTTCTCTTGCGTTCGCCGCTGTGGCTGTTGCTTCGTGCGCGTCTGTTTTTGCGCTCGTGTTTCTCTACACGCCGTGTTTCCGCCTTGTGCCGGGAGTTTTTCTTTGCGATCGAGATGCCGGGAGACAGTCGATTGAAACCGAGCACGCGACGAGCTTTTGGAAGCCGGAAGAAACGTCCGTGGAACAAAAAACAGCAGGCAGCGGCCACCAGTGCGTCGCCGGGGCCTGCAGTGCCGGACTCGTTGGATCCGCCGGGTACATCAAGCACGCTGCCCGATGACGACACCGCGGGACCAAGTTGCAGCACGAATCGTATCTCGGATTGTGGTACACTTCGTGTTGATGCTGTGTACTATTCGTCGACCGAGCAGGTGCAGCGTGTTGAGCGATCGGCGCAAGCAAAGTCCGTTCTGTCGGAAAAGTCTGCAACCCAGCGCAAGTTTGACCTTCTTGGCGTCAGTGCGGATTACCAGACAGCTGATGCCGGTACCCAGTTCTTGATTGTGGACTTGAAGGTTTTGAACAATTTTTTTGCGAAAGCGAAGTGCGGAACCTGCGGCGCAGGAAGTCTGCGTTTGAGCAAGGCAACAGATAAGGAGTACGGCCTTGCTGTAAAGCTTCTGCTTGTCTGCGAAAACTGTGATTTCGAACAGAAGCAGTTCTCCTCCCCAAGAATAAGCGGAGCTGCCACCATCACTCCCTTTGAAGTCAACATGAGGGCAATGAAGGGCATACAGACGATTGGCAAAGGCTTGACTGCCCTTGCGGACTTCTGTGCTTGTATGAACCTCTCACACCGAGGCCTGCACCACAAGACCTTTCAGGGACACCTGAAAACTTTTGTGGAAGCCTGTGAGAGTACAGAGACCGCAAGTGAAGCTGCAAGTGCGGCAGTCGTCAAGAGTTTGTATGCAGACTTTTTGAATCCTGTCGGGAACATTGATGTGATATTTGATGGTTCCTGGATGACCCGTGGTCGTACCTCTCACATCAGTGTGGGCTGCATTGTTGAGCTGTACACTGGTCTCGTGATTGACCACGTTGTATACTCGAATTTCTGCCTTGGATGTGCCTTGGGGCCACAGCCACAAGATGAAGGGTACAGTGCCTGGCTCGCCACCCACGAGTGCCAACGAAACATAGACTGCAATTCTGGCCGCATGGAAGTGGAGGCAGCACTGACTATGTTTCGGAGGTCGCTGGCCAAGCACGGGCTGCGCTACATGACCGTGCTATCCGATGGAGACAGCCGGACATTTCATGCCTTGTCTGAAGCAGAAGTGTACGGCTTCATTCCAATTGAAAAGAAGGACTGCATCAACCATGTCCACAAGCGAATGGGGACTGCACTCCGGAATCTTGTCGAGAAGAAGAAGGCTCTGGGTGAGTCTCTTGGGGGAAAAGGCAAACTGACGCAGGACAAAATGAAGAAAATCACGAACTACTACGGCTATGCCCTGAGGAGCAACAGGAATGACGTTCCAGCCATGAAGAAGGCAGTGGAAGCTACACTCCTGCACATGACATCCACAGACGATACCCCAAACCACTCGAAGTGCCCCGAGGGTGCCGACTCTTGGTGCAAGTATAATAGAGCCTTGATTAATGGTGACGTTCCACCTCCGCACAAGAGTGCCCTCCCGGCTTCGGTTAGGGCCGCTCTGGAGCCAGTGTTTGCCAGGCTCAGCGATGAGCACCTGCTGGCACGCTGCAGTGAGGGAAAGACGCAGAATGCGAGTGAGAGCCTACACTCTGTTATCTGGACCCAAACTTCAAAGAATGGGAATGCTTCACTGAAAAGTGTGAAACGAGCTGCTGTTGAGGCGGTTGCTGTTTACAACCAAGGGAGAAGGGCAACCAACGTAGCCATCGCTACAAGTCTAGGCTATGAAGCTGGTGATTGCCTTGTTCGCCGAAGCATCGAAAAAGATGCACTACGTTTGCGCAAGGCAAATGAAGCTCATCAGAAGAGCACCAACACAAAAGAGGCTCTTGCAAGGCGGCACAAAACGGGAGCAACTGGAGACTACAGCCCGGGACTCCTTTGAAGACGTTAGCGGCCAACCGCTCGAGCATCACACCCAACGGTCCTTTTCAGGGCCACCCAACTGTTTGCCTGGTGGAGCCCTAGTCTCCTTGGCTCCGGTCCTCACTTTCACCTCAAAAAAAAAAAAAAAAAAAAAAAAAAAAAAAGTCAACCCCTAACTTCTCGAAAGTAACCTCTATAATTTCATCACACTTACACATTCGACATTTTTTTTAAAAATGTTTCCTTGGATGGAATAAGACACTTTTTGTTTTGTTTTGTAGGGAAACTGATAGGGAACATCTGAGTAACATCCGTTGTCGAAGATTCTTCCCAATATTTTCTGCACTCAGTGTCAAAACTTCAAATGAGTTTTTCTCAGCTTCATGTTTTTTGGTGACATGACTAGCCTTACGGAACTTTTCATTGGGTTTTTGTGGTGCAATTTTAATAAATCTTATACCGTTGAATTCAGAAAGGTTTGAACTGTGGAGCTATGCTATTTTTATATTGCTAAGTTGAACATATCAAATTTATTGAACAATAATGTCAGCTAATTATATTTTCGAATTGTGGGGCATCTACATAATTGAATATTTTTATACTGTGATGTACATCAATGATAATATAAATAGCATAGCTCCACATGGCAGGTCTTTGGCTACAACTACATTTTAATCGGAACGAAAAAATATTGAGGGAAACTGTCCTAACGACCCGTAAGAAATTACCAAATTAGGCTTTGGTTATTTCCCAATAACATTAGAACTAAGTTAGCATGACCCTGCCCTTCTGATCCCTCTGTTTTGCGCTGTGATCCTCGCAGTCCACTGCGCATTTCTTTGTAGAGCACCAGAATGCTTGCAGAGAGATAACATGACTAGGTGTCTATCTTTTGGTAAAGCTACCAATGCTGAAAGCTGGCATCATGGTTGCAATTACAGCTGGGCTGTCTAAATAATTTCATTGATGATTGATGGATGGACGACTCGCAAAAAATGCAAAGGAAGAAGTCTGTTAAGTTCTTTCTCCCTGCTATTGAACCTTCCCACCAAACTCACGTCAATTTCTCTTGAACAGCTTGGGTTCGTTACGCAAGTAGATAAGGTATTTCTTATCTGCATATTTGTGTACAAAGCATGGTGTAGGGAGCACCTGTTGCATCCACCCTAAGGTCGGAAGTACTGGAATGTATGGAGAGCGGCAAAATAATTCAATATTGTGGTATGGCAATTATTCTATTAGTTTTGATATCTGTGGCAATATGAATGGCTGCAACGGATGGCCCCCAGCTGATGCGCAGCTTTGAAACGGGGCGGATTTTTTAAATTGTAGCTGTTGCGCTTGTCGGAAACTGTGCTCATTTCAAAATTGTCGGCTGCGCACTTCAGGGTGACAGTTTGAGTGGCTTTTTTTCTGTTGAATTTGCTCTCAAGAAAGGGTTGTAATGAAGTGCCTGTAGTTTGGTCGCTAAGGATAACAAATTGGATTCCAAGGGAAGGAAAGCATAGCAGGGGGCCCCGGCAGAAAGTTAGGTGGGCGGATGAGGTTAAGAAGTTCGCAGGGGTCAAGTGGATGCAGCTAGCACAGAACCGGGTTAATTGAAGAAATATAGGAGAGGCCTTCGCCCTGCAGTGGGCATAGTCCAGATGATTATGATGGTGATGAGGCCAGTAATAGTTACAGAGCTTGGATGTATGACTAACTTTTGACAGCTTAAACACAGGCAAGAAAGGGAAGAACTCAACAGCTTCAAGTGCTGCCGGCAAGGGTACAACTTGTGCCTGCGCTGAACTTGCATTTTTTTTTTCTTTTTGGCGCTTGCAGTTCATGGATGTTCTCAAGAAGATCGAGAACAACATCAACCTCGATGACCTTCTCAAGGTTTTCAACGATCAGGGCCTCTCTGACTACATCGTTGTTTACATGAGGTACGTGCAAAAAAGGCAGCTTGTTCTTGGATCATTGGAGGCTCGGGCTGGTTTGACATCTTTGCTTTTCTATGTCAATGTTTTTGTAGTCCTACCTCGCTATTATATATTGCCAATACTTTCACTTTGGTCTGTTCTTCATTTCATCTGTAAAGTAGTAGTTCAGATTATGCGGATAGATTGCTTAGAAAGAGGAAGTGCTTTGGCAACTTGTTCCTGAATAACCTGGCGTATGGTCGGAGCCAGATGTGAGCTGGATTGCAGAACGTTTGGAATTAATGATAATTGCCATGCAACCTCTTCCCGTACGAAGTCTTCGATTTCTTGAATAAGGGTGGAGCTGACAGTGGCGTCAGGCATAGTCGCGATCGTGGCTTCAAGTTGTCGAGGTACGATGCGTTGGCGACGAAGGTCGTCGTAGCTTTTATACATTGTGACAACATCACTTACAGTGCGGGGATCTTTGGCCATGAGCATGTTGAATATGCCTTTGTGGATCCCCCTCATGATGTGGTGAATCTTCTCGGCTTCACTCATCGATGTATTTACGCGATGGAACAAATCTAAAACGTCTTCGATATAGCTAGTGAAAGTTTGTCCAGTCTGCTGCACCCGCTCGTGTAAACTGTGTGCTCGGCGTGAAGCTTGCAGACCGCAGGACGACTGAAGACATCCACAAAGCGAGATTCGAACAAGGCCCAAGTTGGGATGTCAGCCTCGTGATTTGCGAACCACAACTTTGCTACTTCTGTGTGTAAGGTAGAAGATGACATTGTTCAGTTTCAAGAGGTCATCCCACTTACTGTGGGTGCTTACGCGTTCATACGACGAAAGCCAGTCCTCCACGTCCTGATCCTCGGTATCGCTGAAAACTGAAGGGTCCCCGCTGTCGAAGCACCCCCTTGAGCACGGAATAGAAGGGGCTGAGTGAGCGGGGCTGGCAGTGCTGGCGCTGGAACCAGTCATTGAGGTCGGAATTCGGCGGCTGCGGAGCTCCAGGGTGAGGAAATGAAAGATAAATCCTGCAACCTCCACTGAGTGTTAAGCGGGGATCCAGGCACTGGTAGCAGGCGCTGGCAATGAGCAAGACGCGGTGGTGGCTTAGCTTCTTGACAGCTAGTCCGCAAAAGCACTTCCTCTATCTCAGCGATCTGTCCGCATAATTGGAACTTCTTTACAACCTGGCCCCCGCAGAAGAGAACACATCTCCTTTTCATTTTTTAGAAGCCCTAGTGGTCCCATGATTTTCTTCGGAGAAAGGCAAGGGAGAGCGTCATTTAGAACTGAGGAGTACACCGTCGCTTGGTTCAGGACAGGACGATCAATTTTTCAGACTTAGCAGGACCCAGAAAATCGTCCAAGTGATTGAACAGTTGTAAAATATTTGTGAACTTGACCCCCTTACAGACAGTTTTTTAAAACGAAATTTCAACCAAAACGGTCTTTGAGTGCCCATAACAGCTTCTGTCCGCTTTGCCAAAATTTGTATTGGACCGGTCCCTAGTTGATATAAAGCAGGCACAAAGTGTCACACAAAATCCACAGTGAGCTGAGCTTGCCACGAGCCTGGCTTGTCCAAGTCCGCAAAGGGGTTAAAAAAAATTGCGCTGCTGCAAAAAATTGGCCTCCAAAGTCGCGAATGTCACTGCTTCTAGCATTTTGTTGTTTTTCTATTGTTTTCTTGGTGCACATTGCATCACGTCACAACCTCAAAACAACACAGGTAAACAAAGGAGAAAAGGACGAAATGGCAGGTGCACGCAACACACCCACTCAACTTTAGCCCACGTGAAGCTGCATCTCTCCAAAACTTTCATCATTAGTGGCTTGTAGCTTCTCTTGGCCCTCACTCGTTACGGTCACTTTGAAAAGTTTCAGCTGGCACAATTTGTCGTAGTTGGTAGGACCCAGAAAATTTGTTGAAAATTTTCTTTGACCCATACTACTGGTGCAGAGAAAAAGCTCAACTGCATGATACTCAGCACGGGTTGATTAATGCAGAGTCTATGCTTGCTTTCAGGCACATTCTTCAGTGTTAGTTTGACACAGTCTTTGGAGCCAAAAAATATTGCTAATATTTTTTTTAAATGCTTTTTTCAAAATTGGTAGATATTCAGTTCGAGCAAGCTGTAGGTTATAGCTTATATAGAGCAACCTTGTTGTCATGTTCCTGGTTGATATGATTTCTCGTTTCGTACGCCCGAAATCGCAAGGTTGTCACGTTAGCATACGAGTGGCCCAAACCTGGAGGCAACATGAAGAGCTGGAGAGCAGCGGTGCTCGTCTGGCGGGGCAGCTTTTCTGCAGTGACTAGGTGCAAAAGGGGCGAAGCATCAAAGAAAGCGAAACGAACTAGCATAGAGGGCTATTCCCTCAGTAATGCAACGTGAAGATGAGCAATGCGGTGGTTTGCTATGGGGTTGAAGCATCTGAGAATAGCTATGGGCTTTCATACGAGCATGCCGGGCCTTGGGAGCACAGTGCAGAGGGCAGGGCGACAGTCATCCACCGCGCTAGCTTTTCTGCAGTGCGCTTGATCTGGGGGGGTCTGTATTCAGAGCTTGCGTCGTTATCCTAAGTGTCGCTGTCTCCCTGACCTCAAGCCATCTGATTGATGGAAATGCCAGAACAGGATGTCAGTTTGGTTGTTACCACTTCCGGAACCGGATGTCAGTTTGGTTGCTACCACTTTCCAGTTTCAGCATCCGGAAACAGTGAGGAAGTGATCTCGATTCTTTGTTGCGGGCAACAGGACCGGGTGTGGTACAAATTCTCTTCCCCACCAAGTACAACTTAAGTGCAGACTTAATTGTACCAGAATGAAAAGAAAGAGCCGTTCATACCTTATACTAAGGAATGCTAATGTATATTTTTATGAAGTGAAAGTGCTGGAGAAGGCTTTTTGTACCTCATTCAATGGCTACATTTTTTTCTGAATCGGGCAGTGTGGGTCATTAGTTTTTCTTGAATATTGCGTTTATTTTTTCTCTCACGTTAAAGAAGCGTATCTATGAGGTTTTATTGCATTTGCCAAAACAGCAGCCCTTCATGCAATTTCGAGATGTGCGGCAGTGTGGAATGCCGCAACTTGTAGCTCCGAGTCCATCGATTCCCTTCTGAACTGTTCATCAAGCCTTCTTTCTTCCAGAATTGAGCTGAGCTGCTGACAGAGGACTTGGTGGCAGTTAGCTACTGTTCATTTCAGCCGAAGGTTAACTGAAGTGTCATTGAAAATTCCTGCATAATTGAAGTAGCAGGTGCTTATTTGTGCTCCCTACCCATGCGAAATTCCCTGCCCATTTTTTGAACTCATAGCATATTGTGCCTGTGCAGGTTACTGACATCTGGCCAGCTGCAAAAGGAGGAGTCCTTCTTTTCCAGCTTCATTGATGGGCAGCGGACGGTGCAGGAATTCTGCAAGCAGGCAAGTGCCCCAGCTTCTCTGTTAGCGTGATTTTTCAGTTGACGAAAAATGACCCTTCCAAAACAAGAAAGAGTCGGACTTTTGAAAAGTCTGTGGCATGCTAAGGAAATGCAGTATGGGGCTGGCGCCTTGCTTTTCACCTCCATCGAAAAGCGGCGTCCGAGGCCAGGATTTCATGCCGCACCCTATGGAACAATAGTCGAGCGCCCTAACCACTGCGCCACCCCAGCGGGGCTGTAGATCAGTTCTCATTGTGGAAATAGGTTGAGACACAACGGAAGTAATTGTCTGAGCGAAAATGTTTGATACGGGAATAAGTCTCTAATTCAATGGGGCATGTGCGAATTCAGAGTTTGTCTTTCACATTATGTGTGGAAGTAGGAGGCACACAAATTTAAGTATTTTTCTCGGTAGGAGAACATACTGCAAAATCCCGGGTATAATGTGACGGGTAATCTCTGGATAGCAAGAACATACCTGCCAGGTCTCCCGAATCTTAATGCTTTTGTACGATTGTACGACCAAAACAGAAATCTCCCAGAAACGCTCCCACGTTTGGCCAAATACTTTTTCTAGTCTGGCCACATAGCTCCAAGGCTATTTACCGCTTGACACCGATTGACGTCGTGATCAGTGAAAGGATGTGGGATCGAATAGAGGTGAAAAACAAGGCGCTCGTGTGCTGTGCGACGTCAATGCATGTTAAAGAACTCCAGGTGGTGGAAATTTCCGGAGCCCTTCGCTACGACATCTCTCATAGCCGGAGTCACTTTGGGACGTTAAACCCCACAAACCAAACGTTCATGAAGTGGCAGTCGTCTGGCGTCTGCGTAGCAGGGGGGCACGCTCCGCTATTTTTCACGAAGAATGGGAGAGTGTGGTGTACAAAAGACATTTTCGTTTGCTCAATTAATTTTTGTTTATAATCCTAATGGTTCTAGTTATTTATTGTTATATATTATTTTCGTTATTTTGCAATGTCTGTCCCGCGAGGAACGAGTATTTTAATGCGGCCCACGTAGCAATATATAGAACAATGTGAGGCTTAGAAAAAGGATGATAAATAATGTGCCTCTTTGTGCTGCTAAATATGATGGGCTTAGACAACATTAGACAAAGAACGTACGACCGAAGTGTCGGGTTTCAAGCCAGACTGCGCAACCAGACCAGGCGGCATAGTTTCGTTTCTGTGGTTTGCGACAGGTTTTGCTTAGTTGATGCCTACATCGCAGGGCATGCAGTCTGGCGAAATCATACGCTAGGGCTAAGCAGGTTATATGTCGTCACCAACATCGCATGTCTGGCAGCATTCCACAACTGCCTCTTCGTTTTTGGGCAGGGATGATTTGACTAGCATTGCTGCTATTCTGTCCAGTTCGCCAGCTGTCTTACTGCATTTGCCAGTATGCAATATTTGAATTTGTTTCGCGCTCAAAATTTTTTACCAGTACTAGCTTTCTCCAAATAAGGACATTTGTGCAATTTTGTGCACACACCTGAAATACTTAGCGCCGCTACGTCTCGGATATAACTGCATTTGTGCGCTGTTTAAAATGTGAACCAATGACATTCAGAGTTGTTAAAAAAAAATGAAACTGTGTGGTGCCCACTGTTGTGGCTTTGGTGGCGTTCACAAAGCAAACCATGTGGTAGTGGTGCCCTCTGTGTGTTCTGTGGTACAAGCAGCTTTCACGGTTTGCACCTTTACACCGAGGTGATGCCACTGAGCTTTTCAAATGGCGTACATATTAATTAATGCTAATAGCTGCCACTGAACTTGGTGCTACACATTGTGGTAATCGAAATGGGTGTTGTTTTCCTGATTTCCCGCTAAAAAAATGGTACCTGCTGCAGGAAGTGGAGCCTATGTACAAGGAGAGCGACCACATCCACGTGATCTCGCTGACCCGTCACATGGGCGTTGGTGTCCGCATCCAGTACATGGACCGTGGTATGGGTGGCAAGGTCAACGCCCACGACTTTCCCGAGGACCGTGAGCCGCGCATCCACCTCCTGTACAGGCCGGGCCACTATGACATCCTTTACCAGTGAATGCTGCAGTGCGAATGGGGGAAGATTCGACCGCCCTCTTCCTCACCACCAACCTGATTTTGTTTTCTTCATACGGGATGGGGGGGGGGGGGGGGGGGGGCAAAAAATTGACTGTGAAAGCACACTCCACAAATGCCATCTGCAAGTTGGTTGGCCGTGAGCACTTGGCGAATTTCAGGGGTAAATTTCGTTTTTTGTTCTTGTTTTTCTCTGTGTGTACAAATCCCTCCCTTTTATTCTGTGTGGGTTGTTGTGGACATTTGGAGGAGCATCTCGAGGCTGCCTTTTTTTGTTTTTCAACTTGACTGACGGACTTGTGTGTGGAGGACCATTGGAGCTGCAGGCAGTTGTCTCTTCTGCGAAGTGCGCGGAGACTGCCATGCTCCGGGACTACTTTTCTGTTTGGAGTATTGGCAAGTAACGTCCTGCAAGCTCGGGAGCCCGAAGTGAGGTCTTTTGCCTCGGTGTGTGTCGCAGCTTGGTTTACTTGCCTCGGAGCATCTCTTCACTGTCCTGGTGCTCTCGCCCCGCAGAAGAGGCGGCAGTAAATGTGATTGACTGCCTGCCCATTTTGGCAGCATTTTGAAATCATCCAAGAAGGGAAAACAAAGGACCGAAAGTGACGCGAAGAAGCGGTGCAAGTCGCAACTGGCATTGAGAGGAAGCATCGGATCATCCGTTGTGCTCGTTCCCTTCAAGTCTCGCCAGCAATTGTACATCATGTGGTCTTTCAAGCATTTATTTGTCCACTTGCCACCTTTTGCTTTTTTTTTTTTTAGGAATCAGTTCCAATGTGATGCTATATACAGGGATGACAAACGTAGCTTGCGTCGACTTGGGTGGCACTCTCCTTTGGTGTAAAGTTGGAGATTATGGTGCGGGCAATTTCATGCTGGGAAAATTGGAGGGGAAATTCTGTCGATGACCCTCACACCTCTTCTCCCAGCAGCCTTGAAAAATGACTAATCCAGCATTGAGGCTTTGATAATTCTACTAAAGCGATTATTGAAAATTGTCAAACAGCTTTTTGTAAGATGTCCCTGGGCTAGGCTTAGCAGTGTGCAGAAGGTAACCATTTGCTTCTGCTCTTGTGTTTTGTCATTGTGGTCGGATTGTCAGTTCGAGTAGCAGGTGAATGTGGCACAATGTAAGAGGAGAGGTTTCATTTGATGGTTTGCTCTGTACAGCTTGTGTACAGAACTCAGAATGGAGCTATTCGAGCACTGCTGCCCTCGTGCTATAGTTTGTGTATGGTGTTATGGACAGGTTTGAAGCCTTGCTAGTTCAACCTTCCATCTACTAAGAGAAAGACACTGTTTTGAGATTCATGTAATGCTTCAAAGCTTTCAAAATTTACCTCCTTGCAAATTCAGATTTTCTAATTTTTTTTTAGTTACGAGAGAAATAAAGTTGGCAGCCTTGACATGTGTTCAAGTGTGTGCATTCCTGCTCGCGCTTTGAAGTACAACCTTCTGGGGCTGATTTATCAGCTCTGGAGTTTGGCTCATTTGGGGCTTATTTAAGCTACTGCACCAAGCTTGTTCTGGATGATTTGTTCTATTATTGGATGTAGTACCTAAATTGCTTAGCTATCGGCTACTCTACCCTGCTTGGTACCTCATTTTGTTGCTGTAGACTGCAGTTATGCTGTGATTGCCACTTATGTTTCACAAAATAAGGTGTTACCATTTATGGCTCCTTGTAATGAACTCTCACTGATTTTCCAAAGATGTTGCCAAAATGTTTCTACCAGTTCAAGCTGTGAAGTGGGCCTGTCATCAGTTTCTGCTGAAATTGCTTGCTGCTTGTGGCTAGAACTTCACAGCAAAAATCTCAGGCACGTCCTATTTCGTCGCTTTGCTTGCCGGACATTTGCTAAAACAGTGTTTCATTTAGAAGACATGCTTGCCATGGTCCATGGGCTATGAATGAAAAGAGGTGCTGCATGATAACACTGCCAGGCACTGCACGTGTGATCGTCATTGGTGATGTTGGCAAGTTGCTTAAAGGGTCAGGTAATTGCATAATTTATCTGTGCTTCCAAAAAATACTTTTGGTGACACTAGTTTAATAAAGACTGTGTGTGGACCATCAATTATTGATGATTCCATCTTTTCCAGCTCGACTGCAGTTTCCTGTTTGCTTGCACTCTTAAGGGGAGATGCGGGTCGAAAAACGCGGGTTTTTTCGAAAATGACTGATTTTTTGTTTTTACTTGTTTTGTCAGGTTTAGTATCTCTACTTTCATGAAAATAAAAATCAAAGCTGAGTTTAAACAGGAAATGGGCTGAAATTACGTTTAAAGAGCACACGGTGGCAGTTAAATGACCGAAAGTATGCTATCTTCGAGCGTCCCGCGGTCGGCATAGCGCAGTTGATCGCCGTTGCGGATCACGTGAGGAGATCAGCCAAGCCGCATTCTCCCAATCACCACAGTTGCCCGGCGTCTAAAACGCAAGCAATAATAAAAAAAAGCATGCCTACGTCGCGTTTTTCGAGCGCTGCGACTGGTTTTTAAATCACGTGGTACGAATCGAGCCTCGCCATTGGCCGCCGCGCGCGCGCGCATGTGGCGAAGCCCACTTGCTGACTCCATGCTACGCCGAGGTGCGTTTCCGAGTGACGATCATTCGGCAACTTTATCTTCGTCATGGATGAAGCACAATTGAACCAGCGCAGTCGCCGAGGAGTGAAATACCGTTCTGTTCACAAATATAGAGGACGTTGGCGAAAATCGAAAGAGAAGGCTCGTCCAGTGACAACTCGACCTGTGGCAGTTAGGCCTAGTGGAACCGACGCCGATCCCTCCAGCGTTTCAGATGCCTCCAAGGAATTTGAAGCGGCGTTAGATTGTGTGAGTGCCTCGGAAAAAAAGATTGGGCATTTCTAAGGTGAGGAAATAGCCTGCGATGAGGCGTCATCTGTAGTTACTGACTTGGCAGCGGTGAACGTTCTTGTGGGCGGCGCGATTTGCCCAAGCCAGCGTTCAGGACTTCCAGTATTCGGGAATCGGCCGCAAAGCGCAGACTCGCTTCGTTTCTTGAACTACTCTGTGAGAACTCCGCCTGCCCGCAATGTGTGCTTTCCCCAACATACCGATTGCGGCGAGTTATGGCGTGCAGGGATGCGAGCAAGGATGCGAGCAGAGATTGACAGCGGGAGCTCGGATGAAAGCTTCGCCGTCAATGTCAAAGCTGCTGTGGCGGCCTGTTTTATAGGAATTGGATATGAGCAGCTAGTGCGATTTTCCTCAATTATTGGACTCCAGAAGCCAATGCATCATAGCTTGGCACACCCAGAGAAATAACAATGTAGAAACAAATGTCCTTGAAGCTGACTGCGGAAGCGAACGCAAATCGCCGCACACTGAAGTAAAAAAGCACATGTCGAAGTCCACTCGCAAGGGTCATGAGAGAGCGGCATATGCTGCAGGAAGTTTCTAGTGCCAGTGGCTGCTTTATGGACAATTTTCATCTTTTGTTCCAAAGTTTGATAGGAATTGAAGCCCTCTTTTTTAAATAAACATGCAATTTTAACTTCAAATGCATTTTTCTCAAAATGCAATTTTGGGCAATTTTTAGCGTTTGCCCTTCATGGTTTTGGTACTTCTGATGCTCATATCTGAATGAAATTTTGCACACATTTTCTCTGAGGTGTGAGGAGTGCCATTATCTCTTTCAAGAATAAATACTGATCAAATATTTACAAAAAGAAAATAATTACCACATAGGGGTGTCTTGACAATGTAGACTTGCCAGGTTCAAATTTTTCACGTCATTAGCATACTTTATATGTACTTTATTATTAGTTTTTGGCACTCTACAGTTTATATGGATCAAAATGAGCCATCAACGATGTGTGTTTATGGAAGTTTAGTATGACAAAGAAGGGGGGCAGAAGAGTATATTTTACACACTGTCACTGAACAGAACAAAAACTATGCAACTTACAATAAAACTAATTGCAGATTTGAAATCAGCATAAAAAACAATAATTAACCAGAGTTTCATAGCTCTAAGTCAAATATTAAAGAAAAAGTGTCTTCGAGTAGCATCTCCCCTTAAATTCGAGAAACTGCCTTCAATCTTTGATGGGGGTGCCTGAATTATGTCTCTCAGTCGTCCATCTATAATTAGAAACTTGAAAACAAATTTGTTTTGTCTAGTGAAATTGAACTTCATGCAGATGCCAATTTTATTATTTTGGATTCATTGTGGCTCGGTGACCAACTGCATTCCGCTCTGTTGTATACGTACAGGAAGTTGGGCATTGCTTTTGGCACTGAGGTTTCCTGCACAACTTGTGCCATATTAATCTGTTAACGTTGCACCAAGATGACTGGGAAAGAACTGAACAGAAGAAGAAAGCCATCGCTGTCGTAGCGGGGAGACAAAGAATGGCAGACCACTGTCACGCTGATGGGCTCAAGAGTCGAAGTGCCGGAAGCTAACTCGTAGTGAAGGCAGGGGAGAGGCTACTGCAGTGAATTGTTACCAACTTTACTGTTTCAAGAGCCAATGGAAGAACTGGGGAATGGAGATAGGCATTTCTTCAAGCGGCCCAGTTGCTGGTTGCCATAGTGCCTGGTTTTGAGGTGGTGTTCCTTGGTGCCTCCTACTTATGCTGCATGTGTTATGCTGGTGACCACAAAAGTTTTCTGGAAGTGAAATTAGTGCGAAAATTGTTTTCTGGCAAACCTAGGCCATGACCTAAATAGTGTTGCTTGCACTTTCCTGTGCGACCTGCTTAGCCCGTCCTTGAATGCCTAGCTCTGCCTCTGGGAGCGAATAGTTTTGGGGGGTGGAAGTGACGGTTCGTTTGCTACGTACACATTGTGCTCCAAACCACTTTCTCTTGTCTAAAACACACTACCTCAAAGCTGTTCCAAACTGGCTGTCTATATTTCGCCGTCAAATTTAGCTTAATACGCGTTTTTGCAACACAGTCGGCCATCATATTATTGTGAGTTTTAAACTGGACCTATCTTTTATATTGTAATTGCGGGACAACAGTGCTGCACTGAAAGGGCGAGAGGTGCGGCTTTCATTGTGGGCATGTGCACTCGCTCACCGCTATTCCCCTAGGTCCTCCTATTCTAGCCTACAAATGTGAGACCTATCTAGAAGCCAGTGGCATGAGAGTTGTACATCCATGCTATAGGATCCGCCATAGTCATAATGATGACAGCACACTGGTGGCTGAGGTTGCTGGTTCCTAATAAAAGAATTGCAATCGGCTGCTGATTACCAGGGGTTGGTTAAATAGGTACGTGAACAAGGATTCCTTTTACTGTTGGTAGCGAGCATTTACTCACTGAATTTAAAGCTAGTTGTGGCTGACTGTCGGCACATTCCAATAGTCTGGTGCTGGCATTTTATCAGACTTGCTACAAAGTCAACCAGATAGTTTTCCAACGCGTGCTCAACAAGCTCTCAGAAAAAAAATATAAAGGCAATAGCATTAAAAAAGTTTGTTGGAGGCACTTGGATCTCTCCGTAACAGAGCCGTAAGAAAGGTTTGTTGGAGGCACTTTGATCTCCATTGAATCTCTCCGTAACAGAGCCGTAAGAAAGGCAATACGGCTCTGTTTCACGCATTTGCTTATTGTTTTTTATTTCTTTTATTGTTTTCGATGTAGCACAATGAAAAGGCATGGCATTGAAGTTTTGCGACGTTTCTGAACGTATTTTGCAATTTCAACGTCCATGGCGGTTTTGACATCTGTACGCTATAGCGAAGTCCTTGGCTGTTTTGACGTGGAATTGACTTTTTTGGCTCTAATTATTTCATTAAATGCTGCACATCAACGAATTTTTACGCAGAGACATCTTTAAGGTGAAGGCCTTTAATGACTAATACGGCTTCCGGCGTCCTGTCCCACTAAGCTGTCAATCAAATGACGTCATCAACCGAAACACATCGTCCCTCTTGTCTCCACCGGGAATCGAACCTCCATCCCTTGGATCCTCAGCAGAGCGCTGTAACCAACTGCGCCGCATCCTGGATCGTGAAACGCACGTCATAACTATCCTCTACCTTGAGGATGATAGTAGCGGTGACAATGAAGCTGCAATTAGTGATAATGACAATGATGGCATTATTAATAACTGCATTTATTTGATAATGGTAACTTGATGCACCGTGTGCACCAGCAACGCTTCGGCTTCCGCATTTATGCAGTGTAGATTAAACAGTGCTCTTGGAACTTTTTTCACCCTCTACCTCTGACAACCATTTATTTTATAAATCAAACAATCCATTTCTCGACAATGACTGCGACACTCTCTGCGGACACACAAATGTTGTCCACACTCATGAGCCTATAAAGGCTTTCGCCTTAAAGATATTTTGATACGGCCTGGTTAAAGTGGGACTTTAATTGGCCTTACATATAATGTGGTAACTTACGACTGTTTGCTATCGTGTATGTGTGGCATAATGATCTTGCATCACAATTTTTATGAAGCAGAATAAACCTGCATGAAGACTGGTGGAGCTGTCGTACAGGATGGCCCTGTGTTACTCGCCGGCCCTGGTCTTGGGGAAGGAACACCATGGGTGATGATGATGAAAACATTTATTGACGGCTTGGATTAAGGGAAGGCTAGTTGGGTCCCTAGTCCGGGACACCGTTGGTAAAAGCCGCTGCCCGTGCTCTTTCGACGAGGGCTCGTTCCTCGAGGTCCGAGCTGGACAGGGCCGCCTCCCAACCTTCCTATGTTGGCTGATTTATGTCAATACTGGTACTGACGCGGTAGCGTTAAGGAGCTCGTGTCGCAGAAAAGCCGGTGCCGTCGGCGGCGTTGGCCGTGAGCGATAAATCCCGGCATGCACTTCATAAATAAAAAGCAACTTCCAAGATGGGCTGGGTGGGAATCGAACCAGGGTCTCCGGAGTGTGAGACGGAGACGCTACCACTCAGCCACGAGTTCTTTTTTTTTCTTTATTTCCTGACCGAGGACGTACAGAAAAAACACATGTGACATCAATACATGACAAAATAAAAGATCAAGCATTGACTTAAAGCTTCAGCCTTCCTTAGCTGAAGTTGTCGGATTAAAAATCCCTCATATGTGACAACCCTTCAAAACTAACTAACCATTCTGGCTCTAGTTTTAACGCTTTCTGTTCGTCCACATATGCCCGTATGCTCTCTCTAAAGAGCTGTCTCGCTGAACGTGCATCGACGTCACCGTGCTCTACAGCCATTCTGCTTTTCCATATGCTGTGGAGAGTCAGTAGCATCAAAAGATCCAACGGTGTATCATTGTTCGCTTCTACTGGCAAGAATCGGATACCATGTGGGCTTATGGGTAGTTCTTTTTTAAGCGTCCTCTGGAGCACGTCCCATAAAAATACGGCATCCCAGCATTCGAGAAACACGTGTTCAATCGTCTCCTCTTTCCTGCATATTATGCAGTGGACACCCCAGGGTACAAAAAGCCCTTTCTGTTCCTTCCATTTCTTTACCTCCAGTGTTCCAGTGTGCAGCTTAAAAAAGAACGTTTTCACCCCTGCCGGCACCATCATCCTCTTCACTCTTTTAAGAACATTTTTGCCCCCTGTGGACAAGTACACAGCTCTGTACAACGGTTCTGGAAGCACCACATCGCACAAGTCTATACAGTTTTTTCCGGTTTACACTCCACAAATAGTCTAAAGTAAACCGCACCATCAAGAACCTGTACGCAAAGACCACTTCCCTTAGATACCCGTGGACACCTCCTGACATGCGGTCAGAAGAAACGACAATTCCCGGGAGAGCTTGACCCAGGCATAACTGACAGACCGTACGAAGAAATGGATTTTTCACATTCCTCAAAAACATGAAACGATTGACTAACTGGCGCAGAAACAGATGTGCCAAACCAAGCCCGCCGTCCTTCACCCGGCGGAAGAGATTTGTCCGACTTGTCCGTTCCCACGAAGACCCCCACACAAAGACGGCAAAGATACGATGCATCTTTTGGACAATAGCTCTTGACGAGTTCGATGCTTGAAAGCGGTACAAAAGCGCTTCTAGTGAATGCGGTATTGCCTTAGAAACGTGCCTTAGAACGTTATACTGCGGTGTATATCGGTAATTATGAGCATGTTTCTTACAGAAGTCGCAGTTACACGAGTAGCGAAGTAAGTTTCCGCTACATTTCTTCTGCGCACATGCAGAGCCATCTTGCGGCAAACACAGAAGAACCCCTCCTCGCAATGTGCGGCGCTCCCCCACAGGTGGCGCGCCACTCGCCCCTGACGTTTCGCCGTGCACCCTCACGGGTTGTAGAATCAAGCTTCTTTCCTTTAGATCACTCAAGAGCATACCGAGCGAATGAGTGGGCGGTGCGAACGAGGTGCAATAACGCTATCGCGTTCCACTCTTTAAGGCGAAGCTTAAGCGTCCTACCAATTTTTTTGTTGACAAGCCCATACCATATGGTATAAGTTTGCCTTCTGGCCACAAAAATTCGGGTTCAATGGCGGGAAGTGTTGCTGGAATATTAAATGATAGTTTGCAACCTTCGAAGGTGACACCCTTCTGATTTACTAAGACCCTTAGCGGGCTTCGGGAATGTCTGCCTTTCAAGGCGCAAATGCTGTAATATCTGAATGTTGTTAACGGAGAGGGGGAGCCTAAATCAGCAAGGGATACCGTAGGATTCCGGGGAAGAAAAGCTCGGACCGAAGCGTGTGCGCGCTCGTTCCTTCAACTCCCTGGTGACCTGATACCCATATTAGCTCCTTCCGTGCAGCTGAGGTCCTACATTGACTCAGGATTTTGCAGGCTAGCGGCGTGATTCTGGTGTAAAACTATCGAGTTGTTATTTATAATAAATTTGTCACGGGGCGGTACAGAATGTGCTGTCAATAAGCAACGTTATGAAGGTTTAGAAAAAAGCACGCACTACGGTTATGCGTGTTTTTTTTTTTTAGCGCAAGCGGAAATGGCTGCTATTAGTGGAAGACAGGCCTGTCTTTCGAAGGACAAGGAAGCGCACAAGCGAAGTTCGTGGGCATGTCTGCAGCATAAGTGCTGCACGGTGGTGACGGAAGCGGGTGGGTTGCAATGAGGACATTTGTCTGGCTTTGGAATCTTCCCACTTCGCCCTGGGGCCGAACACAAGGTCGCTCCGACCCACCGCCAGAGAGCCGCTGCACCCGCGACATGTTGGAGGCGGGAGGGCATGTATGTACACGGGTGGATGAGAGCAGGTGTGCGTTGCCTGAAAAAGGCTGCAGGCGTCAAATGCGTCAGGAGTGTACCAGGTGACAAAGAGGCAGAGGCAGTATGTGGCGCGCCTCTTGAACCAGAAACCTCGCCAGCGACGATGTTATGCACATTTGTGCTAATTATCTTGTAGGATCGACAATTGCTAGGCAACCGAAAGATACCTACAAAGGATTTTCTGTAGAGGCTTTAGAGCTTCTTGAGAATCGCAAATACGTACACATGATTATAGGAGGATGGGGAGAAAGCTGCTGCTAAGATCGCTTGCATTTCGATGCGCATACTCATACAGCGGACCAATAGAAGTTACTCGAGGTAGACCAGTAATGACTCGCATGGCTTCATACGTGGCTGCGTACCTCAAGTGTTTATTTCGTTTTAGATGTATCATTTTGTAACTTGTTGAGACTGAGCCTGATCGAAGAGAAGTGATTGAAAGATAGCATGAACAAGACGACGAGCTGCATCTTTCTGGGCACCGCCGTGATTGGCTTTCTGCGGGTGAGACCAAGTGTATCTATAGTGCTCCTATGCATATTTCACAATCAAGCACGAGCCGAACAAGGCGCAATCAAGGGTATTGCTTTCGCAATCTTCCAGGCTTAACCAAGCTAAGCCTTAAACCAACTTTTTTTTTTCATCGATTACTACACAGACATGAAAAAGCGATGCCCCATGCTCTGCCAGTGTTGTCGACGGTATCTGATGTAAAATAGCTCATTGTGAAACGAACCTCGGGTGCTTGTCTTGTAACGCATATTATTCGCGTCACCGCCACCTTACAGTACTTATCACATTAAGGTCAAAGGTAGTGTTTCTGAGCTGTTCGGACTGATGGTTAGACGAAGACTGTAAAAGTAAATAAACGAAAATAAAAAATTTATTCAAATCTCTGTTTTTTTTTTCGACAGCCGCCGGCATGCGGCCTTATCACTGTTATTCTTGCGCATGAGTCGATTCTGTATTCTTTGTTTGTTCATGCTCTTCTTCGCGAGACGCAGCCTTATCGTTTCCTTTGTCGCGCAAGATGCGCCGAGATGTACCTCAAAGATTCGAGCCACTCGCACGTGTTTCTAAAGTGTTCCAGGTTAGGCTAGTCACAGTTTGTGGCATTATCTAGATGTTTCTTCGTCGCCTTTACGGGTGCGACGGGCATTCTCTGTTCGACGACCAGCGAGACCGTTTGCTGTATATCGCTGCCTCCGAATCGCTTAATTATTTTTGCGGGCGCAAGTTAGCTCAATAAAGAGTATCTTTAGTGCACTGCCAGACTCTTCCTTTGTTGTCATCGGCTTTGTCACCACCACGTGACAATACAGTTCAACCTCTATGTAACGAACCTCCATGTAGCGAATTTGTCGATATTGCAAAGTTTTTCAATCCCCCAACACCGCCCCCATTGAAGTGCGTATATTTGAAAACTCCATGTAACGAACATGTCGCGGCGGTTGACCTTGATGTAACGAACTCGCGGCGCCGACTACCTGACTCCTCCTCCAAATACGTAATAACCGACTCGCGAGGGGCTTGTCGGAACGTCCAGCAAGGGTGGACTGCTCCCTTAGCTTACCGCATCTACCAAAATTGTAGTGAAATTCGGATCCCGCGTACCGATCTCTCGTTTGGGCTCCAGGTCAGCAAGGTCTCCAAGGGAATGAGGCAGCCGACGACGCCGCCCGCGCGCTCTCTCTCCGGGTATTTCCCACGGGACTCGACGCGGACCAGGATTGTGATTTCAGCCCAGCTTACAAATTTAAATAAATATGTGAATATTACAGATCCACGCACCAAACCCCGTGCAAAGGGCTGGGGAAGGCAAACGAGCGGATGCTCCTGCGCCTGCTCACCAATACAATGTTGTGCCCGGCTACTCTAAAACATTTTGATCCGCAATTCGACGGGCTGTGCTCGCACTGTGGGAAGGCGTTTGACACCTACCACATGGTGTGGACCTGCCAGAGAAATCCATCTTTGCCCCCTGTCCCCAACCCAACCCGAGAGAACTGGGAGGCGACCCTGTCCAGCTGCTGCACCCTAGAGCCCCAAAAGGCCTTAACGCAGCGCGCCCGTTCTGCGGCAAACACCAATGGAGTGCCTGCCCTTACAAAAATGTGTAATGTGTTGGTTTAGAATCTCTTTTCAGTTTTCTCATTAGAATGTATTGTATTCCTTTTAACTCTGTATGCACTATGTTAAATGAGTTTGAATAACCATTTGGCCACCGCATTCTAACACAACCACAAAAGACGTATTGCTATAGAAATACAATAGTGAATGTCTTTTGCAACTCTTTAGAGAGATTCAATAGATGCTCTTTTAGTTTTCCCCAATAAGCGATTATAAAGTAATTAATGATTTTCTATAATTACTGCCTAATGAGTTCCAATAACTATTTGGCCACCGTATTCTTACTGAAACACAGAAGACGTGTTCCTATAGAAATACAATAGTGAGGGTCTTTTGCAGCTCTTTAAAGAGATCCAATAGATTCTCTTTTAGTTTCACTCAATAGAGACTATAAAATAAATAATGGTTTTCTATAATTACTGCCTAATGAGTTTCAATAACTATTTGGCCACCGCATTCTTACTGAAACACAAAAGATATATTCCTATAGAAACACAATAGTGAGGGTCTTTTGCAACTCCTTAAAAAATCCAATAGATGCTCTTTTCATTTCCCTCAATAAAGACTATAAAATAATTATTGATTTTCTATAATTACTGCCTAATGAGTTCCAATAATTATTTGGCCACCGCATTCTTATTGAAACACAGAAGACGTGTTACTATAGAAATACACTGGTGAGGGTCTTTTGCAACTCTTTAAAGAGATGCAATAGATTCTCTTTTAGTTTCCTTCAGTAGAGATTATAAAGTAATTATTGATTTTCTATAATTACTGTCTAATGAGTTCTAATACCTATTTGGTCACCGCATTCTTGTAGAAACCCATAATACGTACTGCTATAGAAATACAATAGTGAGTGTCTTTAGCACCACCTTAAAGAGATCCAATAGAACCTCATTTAGGTTTCCTCATTAGAGCAATTATCGAATTTCTATAAATATTTTCTAATGAGTTCCAATAACTTTGGCCACCACATTCTTATAGAAACACAAAAGACGAGCTCCTACAGAAATACAATAGTGAATGTCTTTTGCAAATCTTTAAAAATATCCAATTGATGTTCATTTCATTTTTCTTCAATAAAACATATAGAGTGATTATTGACTTGCTGTAATTACAGTGTATTGAGTTCCAATAACTCTTGCCACCGCATTCTTACAGGAACAAAAAAGAGGTACTGCTATAAAAATACAGGAGCGAGCATATTTTGCAATTTTAAAAGATTCATTAAACTAGAACTTAGATAATTTACTGACATTCTATAATTACGGTTTAATTAGTTCCAATAACTAAGTGACCACTACATTCTTACAGAGCAGAAAACAGTATTGCTATAGAGCTACTGCAATGAGCGCCTTCAATAATTCCTTCAACAATTACTACCTAATAAGCTCAGATAACTAATTGCTTATTGCAGAACATTGTTCCAACTCTTTGGAGTGACCCAGTAGGCCTTTCTCATAGAGCCTGCAGTGGAGCTATTGAACAAGTTTCAATTGTGCATGTTAGTGAATGTGATCTGTTCTGCAAAACATGCAAAGACATACAAAAGTTGTTCATGCAACCTTACTTTATTGCTTTATTTGCAAGCTAGCAATGGTGGGAGATGGGCATTCGGGTAGTGGGACAGCCTCTATTTCACCTTTCGAGAGAGCAACGATGAGAGGCTGCTCTTAAGGCGGATCGGGTCCGCATTGAACTCTTGAATTGTGTAACCTGCAAAAATTAACACACGCATAGATATCAGATATTTGACACAGTATAAATGAACTTCACACATTTCACTGCCTCTATGATGTATGTGCATGCTGATAATAATTCTAAATATAGATTATCAGCAGAAAGCTTCAACTAGATTCATAACTGTCGTGCAGTTTGTTTGCAGCAAGAAGTCGACTGTTAAGGCTTCTCTTATTTAGATGCAATGCTAATCACAAGATAAAATTATAAGCACTAAGATTTTGATGCCTTCAATTGGTTTATTAAGTTTATTGCATCATAAATTATCAAGTGGGCCTGTGATGTATGCAAACTGTCACTCACAGTGCACCCCACAAGGATTGGGCCTTTCGCTCTTTCTCTTTAATATCGCGAGTCTCAAACTTCCACAACATTTAGCGCAGGTCCCATAGCTCCATCACATCCTCTATGCGGATGACATTACCTTGTGGACCGCAGAGGGCAGTGATGCCCAAATCAAGGAGTGCATCGTAGTGAATTATGCGGACCCCGGGGGCTGCGATGCTCTCCGGCTAGGTCTGAATTTATCATATTCCGCAAAACCAGATTTCTTGCGCAACCACCACCAGCCATCAAACTTATAATATTCGTGAAGTCCATATTCCTCGAGTATCCAAAATTAAAATCCTGAGCTTAACCTTACAAGAAAACGGCTCCGATGGGGACGCAGTTCAAATGCTTCAAGGAATCTCGCAGTAAATTATGCGACTCATCTGTTGCATTAGTAACCGCCACTCCGGCTTGAGAGAAAAGAATACTCTCCGCTTAGTACAGGCCTCTGTGATCAGTCGCACAGCCTATATATGCCCTTACTTACATCTAAAGTCAGCTGAAGAAGAGAAAGTGGAGGCCGTAATAAGAAAATGCGTCAAACAAGCAGTTGTGCTTCTCATTCACACTGCAACCGAGAGAGTCTTAGGTCTCGAGATTCATAACGTGCTAAGTGAGATTATTGAAGCAGTCACCATCTCGCAATACGAACGGCTATAGGGCACATCGCCTGGCAGATATACATCAACTTCCAGGCAGGTGAATTTTGCTTTTCCCTATGCAGTGTAAAGGAGTTGTTATCTTCCCCCAAAGGTATCAGCACAAAATACTAGGAGAGATAGGAAGGTAGCGAAAAATCTGCAGAAATGAGCTATCTCACAGGTACATGTACCTGCAGTGAAAATTGAATTCAAAGGCAGTCCACACCTGAAAAGATAATCTCATATCATGCACCCTGTGTAGATTGAAAACCTTATTCAAAACAGCTTTTTAGAGATAATTTCTGAGATAATTTCTCCTCGAGATTGGACGACGATTGACAAACGCTACTACCAACTGTTTATTAGCGTGTGTACAGACCCTAATAAACATTTGGTAGTAGCGTTTGTCAATAGTCGTGTGTGTTTACTTTCCTTCCCCGTCCAAGTTTTTGCGCTAATTTCTTTTTAAATATGCAGAACCAACTAGCCAGACCACACGAAATCCTCAAATTCTTTATGTTTATTTACTTTTACGATATCTTTATAGCTTATTATTTTTGTGCCATATTTAGCAGAAAACGGTACCTGTTTTTGGCATTTTTTTCCAAGATTCCCAATCAGCACTTTATTCTGGAGCAAATATTTAAAAAGTTCAATGGTTTGTTCTAACTACTGACTCGCTTAACAAAATCAAAACACAGAATATTAGACCAGACCACCATCTACAACACTGAGTTTGTTTCATCTGTGTAGGACACAGGGAACAGTAAGGCTTTCAATCCTATGCAGATCAAAAATATTAAGATCAGCCAACATACGACCATGCTTAAGCTTAGTTATGTGAAATACGCATAGCTAACTGTTCAATTGCAAATGCACATAAGTATAAGACATGGAAGAAAAACTTAATAAATGCAGAAGTTGGTAATTTAGGTGACAAAGAAATGACTTACCAATGATGGCACCAACTTTCTTCTGGCCCAAGCCTCCCTCCACCACAGCGTCAGGATAGGCATTTGATTTACGCCCAAAGAGAGACTTGCCGCGGAGCTCCTCCGGTGTAAAAAGCTACCTCAAAAGCCCTCTCGCAAATTTGGCTGGGGCTCCTGGGCTGCTGCCACACAGCCTGGCCAAAGCCATCTCCTCTACTTTCACGCCGCTCCCAATGTCCACCTGGGAATGAAAATTTAACTTGAGTCTTGAAAAGGCAACCTGCAAAATATAAGCGGAATCGCTATTTACAAATAAGAGCATTATATGAAACCTTCATTTTGTTTTGAACAAATAAGGAAAAAATAAAGCTTTATAGTGGGTGTTCATGTGATAACGCAAGTGCAATTCTGTAAGCACGTAGCTTCAGGCCGGAGGTAGCAATAAGCAGGTTAGGTGTGCCACGCTGCCTTTGTTGCTTCAAGTACAACAAAATGATGGCAACTCTGATATTACTGAATAGTTCCTGCTCATGTAGTGGCCATTATCTCCTTAATGAGATCAACCACTTCGCAGCCGAATGGACTTCAATGGCATGAGGTCAAATGGATAGCCTTCATTTCAGCCAAGTTCACAGAGGCATTTAGTCATTCCATTATACTGTGCAAGAGCCTCATACAGCAATGTTAAACTAACATCAAACCACCAATCTCGCTTGCAGCTGCAGGCAGGGCTTTTGAAGGCATTTTACCAGAAAAAATAGAGCATAATTGAGCTTTTCTGAAAACTTCGAAGTTTTAAGAACAAAAGGCAAAGAAATCTGGATCACACAGTTTAGGCATCATTCGACTTTTGCTTAGCTCCAATTTACCTCTTCCCATCCACCATCTCTGCTTACTCCTGTCTGGCCTTTTGGCAGCTGTTAGCAGTGACAAGCATATATATCGCTGTCACTCTGGATGTCGGTATTCTTACCTGGATGTATTTCAGAATAGTATAGGAATATTTGTAATTCCTTTTGGGGCAAATTCACAAGCTCCAGCTCCATTGCCTGCATTTTAAATGTGCCTGCTCTCTGCTGCGCACTCCTAAAACGTTTTCCAGATTTTTTTGCATGTATGAAAAAAACTTCCAGTACAATATCAGCTTCCAGATGCCACTGACTGGAGATATGTTCCACATTTTCCAATGATATTTTACCAATAGTATTTTGTCACAACGTTTGCTTTAAGTCGATTGCCCAGTTGTCTCACCTGCCAGCTATAACCACCATTGTTGATGCTGAAATAATCCTACGTTATACACCTGGCATACAGTTTTGTTACAAATATAATACCCCTTAACTTTCAAGCAGAAACGTAAACTGCTGCAGTGACGCCGCCTGCGCTGGATGACTCAATTCAGTGGGAACAGTAGAAAACAGAATTAAAGACCTTCGAAAACTTCTGAAGCAAGCTACGTGCTCTACCGGCATCCACTATCAGACCAATTTATTGAAAACAGGTTGCTTGAATATGTACAGTATATAAAAAAAACAGTAATAATGGCTGGAAGCCAGGAAGGGAACCGTGAAGAGAAAGAGAGAGGACAGGAAACAAAGACCCTGATTGATCTTGGTGTGTGTGCCACATCACTGTGGGTTTTCCCCATATCTGCTCCTGCATGTCTTCCGCTGTTCTGTCTGAGGGGCACTGCTAGTCGCCATTCAGCTTGCCTTTTGAGACATAAAGCAGCTGGCCTTTTTTGGAAAAAAATTAAACAGTGTATCAAAATTTAAGGACCTTCAAAGGTCTTGAAACATTAAATCGAGGGTATGTAATGATTTTAAGGGACATTTCTGAACCCTGCTCAACATTTTTTACAGCTGTTGGAGTTTCCCGAGCATAAATGTTTGTAACCTGTTATATAGACAAGGCTGCTGCTAATACTTTGCATGCATAGATCAAGTTGCATTTCAAATCATAAATTGTAAAAGGAGGGTTTAAAACAATATATAACTGCTAATACTAGCATAGGAGGGACACACTAACTACTTCTAGTCGGAAACAATTCAAGTGTTAGCCTCAGTGACTGTATACGTGGCGCTCTGCACGTCAGTGCTACACAGTCGAAGATTCTTTGGAGCTGATATCAAGAACAGAATATTGTCGCAATGAAATGGTGTAATATTTCCACAACACTTCGGCAGCAAATAAAACTGAAATAAGTTCTTGGTAGGGGCCACCTCGCACTCACAGCAATGGTTCACATGTGGTATTTATTTTCGGACTATCATTCAACCCACAATCATGATCCATGGAAATCTTTTTATATGCCCACATGCCTACCTTAGTTCTTATTTTTAGAAACTTGGGGTGGAAAGGGCCGTATATCTTGATTTAATTGCGATTAAAGTGTCCAGATATTGTTTCAGTTCAGGCAGTGCCATTTGTTTAAAACGTCCGACATGTTCCTTTACTAAAGGAACTAACTCAGCAGGTCTGTGCTATTTGCACTAATTGGGTGCATAATAAGGTTCTGACTCTGATCCAGAAAATCTGACCAAAAGAATGTTTTGTTGCATCGGCTGTGCCTCATCGAAAACCTTGCTTTTATATTTCTTCTCTCATTTCTTGAAGGAACAAAGAAGAAACTCGCTGCAGTGTGCAGTAGACTACCTAAAGGCGATATGTGTTGATGAGCACAATGTATTGGCTGAAGTCTCAGGTTGTGCTTCAGCATATGAGTACAACTGTCAAAAATTTTTAAGTACAACAGAGACAACACACAGACAAGATAGGACAGGACTGGCACAGACGCAACTTTACAGTGCTGCCCAAACTTTCATTCGCTTGGAACTCTATTATAAATGAGTGGATTTAAAACCCGCCAAAAAGGTACAACTGTAACCAATAAAGTTTGATTTGATTTAAAATTGCTTAAGCTTCACCTTGAGTGTAGAGGCAATAGTGCCTTTAACATCGCCTTTGGATTCCGCCCATCTTTAAAAACACGTTTTCGTCTATTTTGTTTTAGAGCTATTAATCCAAAACACACGTTAGTAAGTCATAAGGATCACATGCCCTCTCTGCGGGCCCCTTTAATCACAGGACGGACCGAAACGTTAAGCGCTCTCGCAATCCGCCTTTTGCGCGAGGATGTGGCGCCATCATGCGGGAGCGGGCGGGAAACACATTGAGCGGCAGTGTAGCAGACGACGCGAGAGCGCACCATACGAAATGGCCACGCCAACGCTGGTAGAAAGCGAAAGCTTCCCCCCTTTTTTGGCCTCGTAGCGGAAAGTAGTGACAGTGATTGCAGCATATCATGTTCACGCAGTATGGGGGAAGGTAGAGCGTTTTCACAATCCACTCATAACGCACGTACGCATATACTATCTTCGTATTGTAAGAGCGTGTAGCGCGGGCCGTGTTCGACGTGACAGAATGAGACGCTCTCAGCGTGCAGGTTTTCAGAAGACAGGAGAGCGGGGGGGCAGAGAGAGAGAGAGGGATCTCAAAGGGCAAAGCAGCCAGGGGTTTGTTGATGCTGCAGAGCTAGGTGGAATCGTCTCCTGTGACTTTGAGCGGCGCATATGCGCGGGGTGTCTTGAGTTACCGAGCACAATGCGGTCACCGCGGCGCCGGCATGGTGCAATGGGCGTCGCTTCCTCCCCGCGTCATCTACAACCGTGCAGCTATAGGATTTCATCCACGAAGATCGGCAGAGAGTCACATATACACACCCCGTGAAAAGGGCATTGTCCCGGCCGGAATGCACACCTGCAGGAAACGCGCTGCATTTTTCTGGCAATGGATGATTCAGAGCTGTAGCCGGTTTCTGGCCTCAGGAGTCAGAACGGATGTGGTCGCAGTGGTGAAAAGGTTCTCGGTGCGCAGAGAATGGTCATTCTGTTGTGAAAGGATCTCCAACGTTCATTTCTGCCTCCGCCGCGATTTCTGCGGAATCAACAACTTGGTGACAAATGTGAATCTCCTACATATCTGATGCGCATCTCGGTCAGGAACCAACCCTGTTCTACGTCCAGAGCGATCGACTCTGCAAGTGAACGAGCATGAACCCTCCAGGAGACTCATTTATTGTGCCGGGCGGTTTCCTTGACGTTGCAAATGGTTGGACGAAGACGACGATTATCAAGCTGCCTAACGAAGTGCATCTGATAATTCGTACACCAAAGGAACAAAATCCGGATGCTTTGGCGTGCACGAAGGCGAGCCTTTAATTAAAAAAAAAAAAATACTGTGCGTCGTGCAAGTGTCAAGTGCGTCATATGCTCCGAGCGGCAAAAACACAGATACTACAGGTATGTATGCATCTAAGCGAAATAGGCATGATGAAAAGTACCTACTGGAGTTTTCACCCAGGCTGTAGCGCACCAGTGATAGCTGCAATGAGGATTTCTTCGGTGCGTGATTGCTTCAGTTGCACCGGGGCCTGAAGGCGATGTATTTTGTCCCTTCTTATCTTTATGTGCGAAAGGGCTAGGTAGCTTAGATATCACAGGCGGCTGTGTGCGCTAGGCCGTAATATTTAGCATGTTTTATCGTGACTGCCACCTCACTAACAAGAAAAAAAAAATACGGCGTTTTAATGCACTGCCGTTCGCGAGCCTCATGACCAGCTCAACCACTCGGCTCGCGAACGGCGGTGCATCACAACAAACGTCCAACTTTTTCTTTTTTAGTCAGACGGCAGTCGCGATAAAACATGCTAAATATTACGGTCTAGAGCACACAGCCACCTGTGATATCTGCACTACCCGGCCCCTTCGCACATAAAAATAAACGACAAAATACATCGCCATCAGACGCGCCGAACAAGTGCTCATTGCGGCTATCACTGGTGGTGCAAACTCCGGTAGATACTTTTCATCATGCACATTTCCTTTAGATGCATACGTACCTGTAACGAAGTGTTTTTCGCACAGTCGAGAGCACGCAGTCGGCTGCCAAGGTCGCCCATTCACGTCTTGACGCTTGGTTGCCCTAATCCAAGCTTCACGCCGTTGCAGGTCGCGGCTCGCCGAAGGAAACCTAACAAAACGCGTCTTGCATCCCGGCACGCCTCGAGAGTGGCAGCCGTAAGCGGCACAGGTGGTTGGCATCGTTTTACCGAGGCTGTGAACGTACCGCGCCTCCAGCCCCCGTGCGTTGGCTATGAGTGCGGCGACGAGAAGCGCCGTCGACGCCTCTCAATGTGTTTTCATCAGTCGCCGCTGGGGCTTCGCGCATGCGCAGAAAACTCGCGCAAAAGGCGGATTCGGCGTGACGTGACCCTACGTCAGTGATTTCCGCTGTTTCGCTTCAGTCCGCGAGCAGCGAGCGATTCGTGCTGAATGCTCGCCGCGAACGGGCGGACGACGGATCAGGGGTCACGTGGTCGATCGCTCCGCGATTCTGTGCATCGTGTGAATACACCTTATTAAAACACGCTTGGTACTGAGAGCCCTTGGGGGCCTATGAGTTGTGTGTGTCCTTTGTATTGTCTGGATTTGGAATCAAAACACAAATATATTTTTTTAATTACTATTTCCTCAAGTACCTTCATTAGAGCAACCTCCTCACTAATTTAGGCTTCATTTGGACCCTCCCCCAAATCGCTGTTTACAATGTGGTTGTGGCGTTATGACCTTGTCAATCAATTCTGCGGAACGCGAGCTGTATACGTTATTGCGTGAGTTATCAAGCTTGTTATGCTGCCAGGATGAACTGAAACTATAGATCATTAAATGTCACACTCCTTAATAGCACCACGAAGATATGACAATTCTGCGCTTCAAAGCCCACATTTGTTCTCTGGACGTCTCGCACTGGGAGCATGACTTTGGATGCAAAATATGAAACCAAAAAAAAAAAAAAATATGAAACTCCCCTGCAGCACTAATAAGTAGAAGAAACAGCAAAGAACACGTGTAATAAGACACAACACTTAATTACGGCTCAGCTTAACCTAATACCGCACAGGACTTCGTATGCATCAAATACAAGGAAAAACACAAATAAGCTGGAAATGCTAATGTATCAGCTTACAAACTGCTTGCTGCGTTACAATTTCTCGAGACATAATCCATGACTGATAAGTGATGGGAAGAATCAGTGGTTTAAATTTTAAGAACGCCTTTAAAAAATGGTGCCTCTCCTTCCTAGAATTTAGTTTTACAAAGTATACACCCTGTCAAGACTTGACAAGGATAGGGATGCTTTCGTACCTACAGATACAAGGTTCAAGAAAAAAAAAAAGACCATTTTACTAACACCTAATACTCCAATATGAAAGGGAGCAATCCCATCGTACGCCTAAGCAAATTGTTCGTTTATGTGTACACATCATTTGAAATTCCTATCTGTATGCTGTTGGTAGAGAGAAAATTGCTTTTATCAAAGCACGCAGACTATTCTTGGCTTAATGCGGACGGTGCTTTTCCGTTCATATCGCTGCTACATAGTACGTCTGTGAGCATAGATGAATGTGGCGGTTGGCGCTTGTAGTACAGGCTGTTACAAATGTGCACTCACTGCAAAGAAAAACTTGACCAAATCCAAAGGTTCAACGCAAAAGCACAACATGCACTTACGTTTCACAGCGGTAGTTTAGATTATCCTGCTTTTTAACAGTTATAGATATGTATTGGTCGTCTTGCTAGAAAAAGCAAACTAACCACCGAGGGAATGTTTGACACTTTGATAAAAAACATTTTATTGTAATTGCCGTACGCAAGCTGCAGATCTGCGCGGAAGGCAACGGAAAAAAGCACGCTCGTGGTGTCGGTCCGTGCGCATTCCAAACAAATATCGTACTACGCCTTTCACTCCAAGTAGCATATTTACATGTCCGCCACACCGCAATATTACACCGTACAACCAAATCAAGTACGCCTTAACTATTCCCTAGCGCATACCTTCTCACTGATACGCTCGATTCGATGACATCCACTGACATATGTTTCATTTACTGAGTACAAAACAGCGCTACGTGTCACTAACCTGGTCATTAGCACTGCGCGGTATTGAGCTCTGTTGTGGCTCCTCCATGTCTCCTTCAGAAGCCAGCTGGGCACGTCTGCGCTATAGTATGCGAGGCTTGCCTGGAAAAAATATTCACGGCATGGAGAATGACTCTGTAACCGTATTGATGGGGAAAATCGCCACTACTTACCGATGTCAATTATTTTGGCAGATGCTGCCTCCTCGCCTTCCTTCCAGTTCAACAACTGGACAGTGCCACGCAGTTCATTAATGGCGCCTGGTTCCGTCAAGAGACGGAAACCGACGGCCGCATCCTTCATTGCGCGGATAGGGTAGACGTCCCATTTCTCCTCGTCCATCCACTTCACGAGGACGTGATCCATACTGCTTTCTGTTGGAAGCCTATAGAAGCACTGCAGCAGGCAACCAGCAAGACGCCCCAACCAAGCTCTGAGCAACGGCCAAGAGGCTAGAGCGAACTGGCTTGGATTAGAGGACGCAGCCCGCACCCCCTTCGTTCCCACGGTTGAACCAATGCGCATCAAGTCTCAAAAGCAACATACACAGAAGAAAATGGCATCTGTACGGCGCCGACTGCCCGGACGCGCATCGGCAGAGGCAGACTGTGGATGTCGGGTTACAATGGATGTGTGCGCGCGGTGATATTCGATTCGCGCGCGCTGGATACCAAGCGGCCGCTTTCCAGGCGGGGGTGGCCTCGAGAAACGAAGAAAAAATCTAACACACACTGTCTGAAGTTCACTGAACTTTCAGATGCGGTTTTCGGTCTCCCGCGCAGAGTGTACGACACGAGGTAGCTCCTCAATGTGCACCTGTGCACATGGGTATTTCTTCTTTATAGTCACAGGACATTGTTTTTTCAGAAGCTCAAGCGACTAAAATGCCGTACATGAGAAAATATAACCGCTACTTATTGGACCCGAAATGTGGAGTACCGCTCAGGTCAAAGTATCGCTTTAAAATAGCGCGCAGTTCTGCCAGCGGAGGCCTCCACAAGAACGCTGTCGAGCAGGCCCGGGAGAAAGGCGATGTCACAGGTTACTCTTTCTGTGCCGCCACTAGCGCATCAGATGCCGATAAAACGACAGCACGAACACCTCCAGAGAAGTCAAGTAACGAACAAACGCCGCAAGGGCGCATAATAGCAACGATGAACCAATCCGAAGCCCAAACGGAATCTTAAACGGAAGAACAAATTGAGAACGAGGCTGCTGACACGGTCGAATCGGGCAGCAACTCCGAAAGCGATGATGACACGCTTGGAAACTCATTCCCCGACCACGGTCAGCACAGCGAGAATGCCAATAGCTTACAGCGTCATCCAACTGACGTGGTAACCACGGATTTCATTCTTGAATTACTGCTCCTCTGTAGCTATGCTGCTACTATCTCCATCCCGCCAGGAGTATCATTTCGCGTATTTAAATTGAATATAACTAGGGTCTTGCATGTAGAATTGAGTACGCTGTGTTTCGAGCATTTTTACAAGTTACCGCGAAAAACACTCTCAGCCGCGGCGGAGGTGCATTTATGCACATGTTGATTGTAACTTTAAGCGTTTCAGTATGCAATGCCAAGAGGGGGACGCAGGTATTCAATAGGAGAAAAAAAATGTATATACCACCGTAAAATTCCTCATTTCGCTTTTCCGCGCCATTCCCCCAGCCCCCCCCCCCCCCCCCCCTCCCCCGCCGCATCTCCCCGCTCCCTACCCTTAGCACACGCCAGTTCAAAATCACAATCTAATCTCAACTACCAAAAACATAGATAAAAACGGCACCTGTACGGCACCGGCTCGCCCGGGTACACACATATACAAAGGCTCACGGCTGGCGTCGCATGACCGCCGCGATTGAGCCATACAATGCGCGCGACCAAAGAGCACATGGCCGCTGTCTAGTGGAAGTCGACGCCGAAGAGAGAAAGAAAAAAAAAGAAAATCGATAATATATTAAATAGCGCGCCAAGACTTGTCGGCGGTGGGCACTGATCACTCTGCTGTAACCTTGCTTCAGTGGTTGCGGCCTACAGAGAACCCACAGCGCGGCTTCTCGATCGGCCGACGTCGTATACATGCTTCTAAACTCGATCGGCGAGGTCAGAGACAAGAAATAAAAAATAAGACCATGTGCACTGCGCTATTTACTTTTTTTTTTCTGGAAAATACTGTTGTCGCCTTGTTCAATTTTCATTGCCGTGCAGGGAAAACGCTCCCCCCCCCCTTCCCCCCTCTATTTTTTCGGTAGCTCGTCGGGTGAGAGGGGTTAGAGGGAGGGCGCTAGCTTTCTCGTTATTGTACGGCATTTGAATTTGAGTTAAAGCAGTAAATTGCCAATGGCGAATTCGAGCCACATACAAGACTGTTGTGCGCACTGATTTTCGGAGTGAACTGTATCGTTTTTTTTTTTTTTTTCGCACAAAAATCAAAAATAATTTATTTGAATACTTTGGCACATATTTTTGTCTACTCTTAGGGTTCTGGTTGTGTTCCAACAGGATCAACCACTTTATCATGGATCCCCACTCACCAAGGCGGAGGGCATTCTACTTGTCATGGACCATAGCCTGAGGCACTGTGCATCAAAGGAGGCAACTGAGAATGTGCTGAAGCTATTAGAGGCACATCTTCCACAAGAAACAGACTTTCCCTCAACAAAGTACAGTTTTTTCAAGAGCTTCTCCATGAGCGACAGCAAAACAAAACATTTTTATTGCAGTGCATGCAGTTCATACATAGGTGCACTTGATAAAAGTGCAATCGGGGTAATATGTTCACGCTGCAAGAAAGAGCATTGTGAAGAGAACTTAAATGCAGTCTTGCTATTTCTACACCCTCGATTTTGAATCCCAAATTAAGGATACCCTTGAAGAAAAGGGCAGTTGCCTTTAAATCCATGCCCAGATATATGATGTTAGTGATATCAAAGTGGTGCTTACCACTAACTGCCACTGCAGCCTGGTGACCTCACTGTCACATTTAACACAGATGGTGTGCCACTGTAAGAGAGTTCCGGTTTCGGGAGGTGGCCACTCCTTCTTCAAGTGAATGAACTCGATTATAATGAGAAGATGCAAAGGCTGCTACTAGCTGGACTCTGGTTTGGCTCCAGAAAACCAGCGATGAACACATTTCTATTACCTTTTGTCCAGAAAATGAACAGCCTTTCAAGTGAAGGCGTCACTTGGAAAGACTGTACGGGCAAAGAAAGAACATCAAAGGTGTTTCCAGGACCGTGCACCGTTGACAGTGTGGCAAGGTGCGAGGTCATGTGTATGATGCAGTTTAATGGGGAGCATGGATGTGCGTGTTGCGAAAAACCTGGAGAAGTTGTCAACAAAGCTGGAGGCCACTGCCGTGTTTACCCCATGCGCGCATGTGCTCCAAGTGTTAGGACACACGAGTCCTTTCTTAAGCATGCAAACAAAGCCAAAACACAGCCAAAGCAAATCAGCTGTGGTATAGAAGGGCTTAGCCTTCTAACTATGCTTGCTTTTTTCAGCTTCAGTTCCAACTTTGTGGTTCATTATATGCATGCCGGTAGCTCTGGCTTCGTTGAAACAACAACAATGCTGTGGCTTGAATCAGAAAAATGCAGATGATTTCGAGTTCGTCAGTGCATTGAGGAGCTAAGTGCTAAGCTTATTAGCATGACTCCTACGTGGGAGCAGTCTCGCTTGCCACGGCCTCTGTCAGAAGTGAGGCGGTGGAAATCTTCAGAATGGAGCAACTGGCTGTTATTTTACTCTACAGTACTCTTGTCTGGCTATCTTCCATCAAAAAGCTATTACAACTGGCTGAATTTTGTTGAAATAATGCACTGCATGTTGGCTCCTTCAGTTTCAATGGAGACAATGGGGGTCTTGAGGACAAAAATAAAGAAGTTCCTAAAAGAATATGAAATTTTGTATGCCAAGGAAAGCATGACATACAATGCTCATCTGCTTATTCATCTCACTGACAGCATACAGCAATGGGGTCCTTGTAGGGATATTCCCTGTATTCATTTCAATCCATGAATGGTAAGCTTGGAAAGTTTGTTTGCGGGACCAGGTATACTGAAATTCAAATCATTGATAAGTTTTGCCTTTTGTCAGCACTGCCTAAACTTTGGCAGCACGTGTCTGTGAATCAAAAAGAAAGTGGTATAAGTAATCAATTTTGGACTCTTATAAAGGGGTATAGCTTGAGAAAGAACTATACCAAAGTTGGCGCAATAGTGCTTTATGACAGAGGGACGTCATGTAGTGGGGCGATTCATTTCAAAACGATGAGTGTAGGGCATTTCTGTTTTTGCACTGCAGACCTTGACAGATCTAGAAGATGCAACTCTTTTGTTAAATCTGGGCCGACGTTTGGACGCATTCTTGATATTTGTTGTATGCGGCTGCACAGCAAAGGGTTGTGCTTGCGGCCACCACGCAGCAAACATCGGTGTTAAAATTGAGGTGTTCATAGTAAGGCAGTGCCTACTGACCAGTGTCAACGATGCTAATAGCTTCACACTTGTGCAGGCAGAACCTACAGGTCTATTTACAATGGTGTCTGCAACATCCATGAGGAAGTGCATGACCGTTAAGTGTAATGGAGAAACTTATTGCGCTCTTTGTCAGAAACGATGGTTCTGGAGGCTTCGTGAATTAATTTTCCACTGTTGAACAAGCGCGGCATGAAATTTTGTTCCTTGAAAGTATATTCACTATCTGAAATCTCACTTTCAATCACCCAAATTCCGGTGCAGCCAAAGAAGCACGACAACCGTTGGAGCTATGCATAGATCATAGGGACCCAATCATGTAATTTCAGCTTTTGAAAGAGCCTGGCGTATGCATTACAGTTAAGTTTTTTTCACGCCTCATGTGGCCTAAACCGCAGCTTCCACATCCCGGCTATTATCCATTTGCTGTACACGTAATCCAAAAGAGCACGAAGAAATATTATAATACCTTATGTAGCTATTGTAGGATAATACACCTAGCGATCCATGTATATTAGTGTGTAAAGCAGATGTTCTCAAACTAGGCTCCACGGGCTGTTTTTGTCGGTTCCGCGAGCTGCTATGGACTGCCCCCGGCGGCCCCTTCCATTCCGCACTGTCCCATTTCTTAAGGTGGGACTATAGGCACGGCGCCTGGTTATCGGTGCCTGGTTATAAGGTATATCTTGCACCGTGGTTGAAACATTTTAGAGCGATAGAATTATCTTGTAGCCGTGTCGCGCCGTCAGCGAAGGCACCGTCTGCGGCACAGACATGGCATCTCGCCAAGTGGCTGTACTCCGCTTGCTTGTTGATTTGTGACTGGAACATCGAGGGCGACGGGGCGACGGCCCACCCGGCGCCCTCACCCGCTCGCGCGCGTGGCGACTGAAGACATAGGCCATACAACCAAAGTTACCAAGACTGAAAAGCGTGCCTGTCTGTCTCAGGGGCAGTTTTTTCGGGCGTTTCAATGGCATTAGTACAGCGGGCCGATGTTTCGTTGCTGGCGATCCCATTTTCACTGAAAAATTGAGCTGTCTGCCGAAGTAGAAAAATACGTCTGTGCCGCGTGCCGCAACGCTGCTAGAGCAGGCAGCGGCAAATAGCCACACAAAGTCGACCGGGCCGCCCCGTGTTAATGTGCGCAGCCCAGCCGGTCGACTCTTGTCCAAGCGCGTGGATGGATATCAGGTTGGTCTTGTGAATAGTTTTCTGCGTTATTCTCAATTTTGAGGCCTCGGCGTGATTTTATTTAAAAGTAGACATTCACTAGTTGATTGCCAAACTCACGAAAACAAAAAATGCTTAAAAATAACTGAGAGAGAAATAAACCTGGGTGAGGTCGTGGCCAAGCAACATCGCCTAAATGTTACGGGGCCCCGGGGGTTCCTTGTCGCATGTTGACGGGTCTTGGGTTTGCTGGTATAGTATGTCCTTACAAACAAGGAAACAAGCAGGCAAAGCAGAAGCATGGTATCTCATTAGTACTGGGATTGCCTTCATGTCATGGTATATAGGTACTCATAAAACTGTAAAATGATCATAACTATATATTTGACGCTTTATGTATCAGTTATGTCACATATCGCTGACTAAAATTACCAGTTGATGTGCAGAGGTAGGAAGGGGCGCGGGGCGAAATGAATTGTAAAGACGCGAAAAGTGCCACTGACTGGCAAGTGTGATCTTCTCGTATAACTAATTATTCTGTTGTGAGGAGTGCTTGAAAACACATGCCTTAATTTATGCCAAAGACTATACGCCGTTTTAACGTTGGACTGGGCCTGTGTACGTGCGTGTACCCTGGGAACACCAGCATTAACCCGATACTATACCGATACCGATCGGGAACCTCAGAGCTAGACGACACCCGTCGGCAGCCGCGCCGCCGCCTCGCCTCTTTTTATGTATGGCATACAGTTCACTCTCCTTTCCCAAGCGTAGACCGCTGGCAGTATCTCGCCGGCAGTCTTTTGTCTTTTGCTTTGTTCTTTTATCTCCTGTTCCTTTCTCGCTCCTCGGACGAGTCAAACATCCCCCTCACACTTTTAGAACGTGGAGAGGACATGTTGCTCTGTGGAATGACAAGTCCGATGGAAAGAGGGCAACTTTAGCTAGGCCAGGCGCTTTAAAGGGGGAATTGAGAGTAAATGTACCCGATCGGTGCTCATACGGTTCTTACCTTTTTTTCTCTGAAAAGGCAAAGTCATTGTTAAAATGAGAAAGCAATTGAAAGCGTTAGAAAAAAAAAAACGACCTTGGAGATGCCCACCGTATGCCAGCTCTAAAAGGCTGTTTCGCGCTTAATATTTTCCGTTGGTACGGCATCAATGCGTGTTGGTAACTTTGCATTCATGATGCGGAAGCCAATTTGCATCTTTTGGAAGAAAGGAGAAAAGTTAAATGTAGAGAATGCTTAGTAAAAGGCTTTCACCTATGCATGTGGCACGTGAAAGGTTCTGCTTGTGATCTAACTACAACGAGTGACATTGAGAGTTTTGAGGAAAGGGCTCGGTTACAGAGTGAGCCGCGCCACGCCTCCGCACTGGGTGCGAGTGACTCTAGCGACGCCACTGCTCCAGCGTGCAGCATTTCTGTGGTCAGTGGACGTATTTTTTTTGTCTTCTCGTTTCGTTACCTGCACGCCATTCCCTCTGCTCATGTGCATATAGCCTTTTGTGAGGAAGCAGTTATATACGATGGCCGACCAGTGCGCGATGAGGCGCCAATGGGTCGTTTGAGCTTTGAGTGCTCAGAAGAGGCGCCTGGCCAAGCTGGAGTTTCCACGTAGCGTTTGACCCCTCATCGACAGCTTTCTTGTTTTGTTTTTTTAAAGAACATCAGCTATTGTTCCCGTGGCATACGTTGGTCCCGCATGCCTGTGTGCGGAAAAGAATTGTATACCGGGAAAGCAGAGGTGCGGAATGAAATGACGTCAATGCTGTTCGTATAAGTTTGCTTGGTATTTGATGAGCCGATATCCTTTCCCGAATCTTTGGTTAGCTGACGGAAACTTTATTTTCCTTTTCCTGAACATTGATCGGTGGGAAGAGTTGGCTAATTTCTGATTGCTTGCCGTCCCCACCAAGGGCGGTTACAGAGCTCTGGGGGAAACCAGGGCTGAATTCATCTGATCAATGGGTCAGTCATTTAAATAGTTTTCTCCTTGCTTGTGTCTTCTTGTTTTATTTATGTGTAAATAATCTGTCGTGCCACCAAGTAATGTGAATGTTTGCGAGTGCGAATCTTCAATTTATCAAGATCAAGAATATTGATCAAGTGTTTCCTCACCTGGCCACCTGAAGGGTAAACTCAACTACCCCTAAGAAATTTTTGTTCCTTTTAGAATAAACGTAAGTAAGGTGTGCTAACACATTCCTCGTTTGCGTGGTGGATTTCGCGTGCACGCTCCTCGTTTTTTTTCCACCGCCATTTTGATCGCTTTTAAACGCCGTGATGGCTGTGTATACTGTTCCTTTTACCGATTTTATTTTGGTTTTTGTCCCTGCCTTTCACACCGTCGATTTTATCGCCTTTAATCTTTCGATCTTTTTTATTTTACTTTTTCGACGTGAATAACTGCCTTCTCAGATCGCAGGGCCTCACCTTGGCTCCACCCCTTTATGCATGTTTACATACATGTATGCTATGTTGCGAAATAGAATTTCACTTGTTGGCGCCTGCATCTGTACTTTCTTTTGTGTGTTTTCGTGTTTTTCTTACCGCTGTTCTTTATGTGAATGCAACACCAACTAGCCCGGCACTTCGCAGTTGTGAAGTTCGATGCAAGTGTTTCATTAGGAAGTCTCATTGAGGCAATTTTATAAAATTCGGGTTCACTGCGAACCGAGTACATAAAATGCAAGCACAAAACAACTTATATACAATTACCTCATTAAAGAGTTCATTCAAACCGCTCTATAGACTTTGTTTTTACTAAAACAAAGAAAGCCCATATAGTAAGAAAACAAAATGCTTTCGATACATTTGACTCATTAGAAAATTTTAGCGAGCCAATTCTATAAAATTTGGATTTACTAGAAATAGAGTGAGTTTATATAACGAAAGCTGAAAACAAGTTCTGTACAAAGCAGACATTAAATAATTACATTGAAACGTGTTTATAGATTTTGTTTCGACTTACAACGGAGTGAGTTCATATAGTTGAAGCACAAAGTAAGTTCAATATAGCTGACTCATTAGGAACTCTTACTAAGTGAATGCTATAAAATTTGAATTGACTACAAACAGAGTGAGTTTATATAATAAATGCTCAAAACAGCTTCTATGCAAAAAAGTCATTAAAGTGTTTTATTGAAACTTTTCTATAGGTTTCGTTTTGACCTGGAACAGAGTGAGTTCATATAGTTGAAGCACAAAATAAGTTCAATATAGCTGACTCATTAGGAACTCTTCCAAAGTTAATGCTATAGAATTTGAATTGACTACAAACAGAGCGAGTTTATATAATAAAAGCTCAAAACAGCTTCTATGCAAAAAAGTCATTAAAGTGTTTTATTGAAACCTTTCTATAGGTTTCGTTTTGATTAGAAATAGAGCGAGTTCATATAGTTGAAGCACAATACAAGTTCAATATAGCTGACTCATTCAAAAGTTTTACCGAGCAAATTCTATAGAATTTGGGCTGGCTGTGATTAGAACAAGTTTAAAAAGAAAAAATACAAGACAAGTTCTATACAACTAACTCATTAGGCAGTCTTATTAAGTCAATTCTATTTAATTTCTTTTTGGTGCATATAGATGTGAACTTTATAGCTCAAGCTCATTTAAAAATAAATAGCCTCCTTAATGAGCTGGATCAATAGACAGCGAGTCTTTATGGAGATCCTTTAGACTCATTAGGCACCATATAAGAGCTCAAAAGGAACTCGACATGCATTTTTGTAAGGGTGTCTAGGCATCCCACCTAGTTTATATACCTCTCTGTATATATAATAAATGTTTCCACCACCACTCTGTTAGCTAGTGCTGAATTACAGAAACTTTGGCAGAACCCCGCAAGTTTTAAGAAGATATAAAACACGACGGCTCATCTACGTGGCAAACGCAGCAGTCTCCGCTGCTTTCGCTTTTTAAACGTGGAATTACAATGGATCATGCTTAAAAGCAGTGAAAAATAACAGAACAAGGAAAAAAAAGACAGAACATTTAGGTGGTTTTCCTTACAATCAATTCTTAATCTGGTTTTCATTCTGCATTGTCCTTTTGAGTCCTCTCGAAAAGTGCATATAACGAAAACCTGGAGTAAGCAGTATATTGCACTAAAGGGAAGGAAAAGAAAAAGTTAAAAATACTATAAGAACAACAAGGTTGCTATGCTTGACAGGCGACAAGTACAACATCATAGTTAATAATATCGCTCGAGCATCCACACTTTACTCAGTCAGCGTCTTAACATGCTGCAAACCGGCTAAATTGGCTTGAGTTGGCGCGTGCGCAGAACGCACCAGTTCCAACCTTTACGCGTGCGATCGACTCTATTTCGATTTCTTTCCGTCTTGGGTTTTAGAAAATATGTTAACACCAACGCTCAGCGCCAAATTTTCGAAATGATAGAGAAAAAAAAAATGGCTGTGCTTTAGCTTCGGTTCAACCTAGTGTGAAGCGATAGCTCCGGCCGAGGCGCGTGGCACGCCTCTATATACACTCAAGATTGACGTCCGTGATCACGTGTCTCGCCACGCCGCTGCTCACGCGTTAAGCTACTTCTCACGTCAGTCTTGCTCCCAACAGGTCAGGTGACTTCAAGGTGTATGTCGTCACGTCAGTCATATAGCATGGTTAGTAGGGTGTGCTAAGTGATATAGCTTAATACTCGGCTATATACATGACGCTATAAGTCATGCAAGCATGGCTAGTCCTGTGGTGTCATGATACATCATTAAGTACAAACACATAAAGGTAAATAATGGCTTATGTACTGTCATGTGACTCATGTGTAACTTCATGACTAACGATGACTAAGTCGCAATAAGAAGTGCCATGATCAGCATGGCAATGGAATGTCATATAATTCTGGAGTACTTGCAAAAAAAAGGGGCGACGTTGGACTGGAGTCATGCGACAAAAAAGTGCAATGCGACTTATGACGACTTTCAAAAACTGATAACGTCCCACTGGAGTCACATGAACATGTGTCGCTTGATTCAGGATGACTTGCAAAGCGATGACATGATATACGAGTCACGTGATAGAGAAGTGTCACGTGATTCAGGAGGACTTGCAAAAATGACGTTATGCAGTATTCACATGATTATAGATTAGTAATTGTTCCTTAGCTCTTTGCGTTTGGTGTATACTTTGCACACTAGAGGTTTTTCAATACAGTTCCAACGGATGCCTTCACACACAAAGGGTTTATAGGCGACGAGGTGGCGGATTGACTAGCCCGTTAAGAGCTTTCCTTTCAGGACATCCATCAAGAAGAGTTTCTCAAGACACCAAGATTCTTTTCAAATAAGCAGGCCGCCGTCGTAGCCTTCGCCGCCGTAGCCTTCGCTACCACCACCACCACCACCACCACCACCACCACCACCACCACCACCACCACCACCACCACCACCACCACTACTAGTAATACCAGAGCGTGGTATACGTAGCCTGTATAGTGCTCTCTCCGCTCCAACCAGGTACTGCGAAAAGAACACGAGACTGGCGCTCTGCTTTATAATGTGCGCAAGTCAGTACTTTCTGCAGCTCGCCGGCGTAAAAAAATGTTCTCAAATTCTTACATCGTGCTCCGCGGCACTCGGTCTTGCTTTCGACCATGTTCGGCCGCAATATTCTTTATGCGGCAGCGGTGACGAGAATGGAATTTTTGAAAATCTGAAAATTGGCATCATCATAAGTTACAGCAGGCTACAAAAATCGAATGAATGATGAGCCTAACTGCGACAGACAAATTGTTATCTGTTTAATATTAGTGGATCAGCTTACTAAGCAGCACACCTTATCTGTATTCTGATGTCTATCACTACTGACAACGCTTTTTCGCAGAAACCGCGCTTTTAATTTAAAAAGTTTATAAAAAATTACTGGAAGCTGTAGGTGAAAACCACTCTATGAAGAATTTCAAAGAAGGTGTAGCCTGGTTGTGTCGTAGGGTCAATGCCGCGGCAAAGTTTTCATGGTCCAAGAAAGCGTAGTGGATCCCACGACCGGTACGGCAGCGCAGTCGACAGCTACTGCCACAGCAGGTGGAACTCGGCAGAACCAGGCCAGAACAGGTTCCTCACAGCCGTCTCCTAACCGCGAAGACCACACAGTTTGGAGCCTCGGTGGTTGCCTCTGCTGTCTCGTCTTCGCGCTAGTAGTCCTCGTCGGCGTTGCATTCGCAGTCTCCAGGAGGCCAAGACGCCATCTCACGACTTCAGCTTCCACCACGGCATACTGGTGAGCGTTAGAGCGGCGAAGTCTTCGGGGGTACCTGAGAAATGGCGAAGAAAGCTTGCCTCAAATGTCACTTCGTTGTCGTTCCATCATCTATCTATGATCGGTTTGCGGGCACCTGTCTTCCTGCCATGTCCCGTGTGGACTGTGAAATCCAGTGACTCGGAGCTCAGGAGGTGAATGTCGGAATAGACATCCTCATAGGTACCCAAGAGAGGTGCCTAAGAGTGCTTGCTTCAAGAACTTATTTTGTTGCTGCCCCATGTCTCATCAACGCTTATGACGTCATTTATGCCCTTGATGCATCTCTTTCAGATGGTAAAATGCGGTTATGCTAGCGACTTGCTGTGTGTGAACAATCGACACATGTTCTTCATTTGACAATGATGATAAATGCTTGCCACGCTTGCCTGGCTTTTTAGGTTGGTCGTGACGAGCGGAAACTTTAGCGACAAATGCTGACGAGTATGAAAATGTTTTAGACGCACAACCGAAAGCCTTCATATGCTGCTACGGCGGCTAAGGTTTGGCGTCTGGTGCACCCAACAGTAAAATGTAAATGTGAGCTTCGTGATGACAGTGCGCGTGTGAGAAATGTGAGCCCATTTGGCTCCGACAAGTCCGCGATATACACTTTGTGCATGTGGCGAATAAAAAAATATCGATTATGACTGGAAACGCTATTATGCTGTGCGCAAATCAGTGCAACCGTTATGCACCTTTTACAACGGAAAAGATGACATGGAATAGCCAAGGTAACTCGGAGCTTAAGGTTGAGGGTTCCGACTTGTGGGTATACTTCTAATACGTGCCAAATAAAAAAAGTTTAGTGGAACTTACTGTTCGCTTGTGGCCTGTGCCTTGTCCCTTTCCTTGTTGCTTTACGGAAGATCTAGACTCAGCTAATTTGTGAGGAAGTGGAAGCTGCGCGCGGCGAGCACAGTGGCTGGGTTTAGTGATTCGAAAAGTTTGAAAGCACTGCAGAGAATTGCATTGCAGAAATGCGAAGGCTTGTGCGTTGGCTGCTCTTCAGTAGCTCCTGGAGTGTCGTGACTCAGCTATTGTGTTTCATGACTCAGCATTTTTGAGTCATGAAGTGTCACTAATCTTGGTCATAATATTGACTTACATAAGTCATGCACATTGGATCTCTGATCTGACTCATTACAAGTGACAATATGACTCGTGGCTAAACTATGACTCACATGACATGATATTTATATACCACTTGTCATTACATACACATTCATGACTACTAGGGAGGCTATGTGATAAAAACTTTATTCTTCCACCAGATGAGGAGGCCTCCTAGTCCCCGCTCCCGGAAAGCAGGCCAAAGACACGGGAGCCGGGACCTCCGCGATTAGAAACAGGCAAAGAGGTCGTGGTTCTTCGCGGCTTCTTCCGCCAGGCGGATGGCTTGTTGATGTGGGCAGGGACCTCGCTCCGCAGCAGGGCTTCCCAGGCTTCTCTACAATTTGCTTTAGCCCCTCGGGAGCTAGCACATTCCCAGATTATGTGGTCGAGGGTCCCTCTGTCCCCACAGTGCTTTGCATTTATCGTTTGTTCTATCGTCCATCTGGGCATAATATGTCCAGACCGGGTTTACGAAGTTCCCAGCTTGCAGGCACCGCCATGCGATTGCCTCGCTATTGTTTAGACTTTTATCCGGTGGTGGTACCAGTTTCTTGCTTAACCTGTAATTTTCTAGAATCTCGAGAATCACACTCATCATAATGTGACGTCATATCACAAGTTACATTTTGCTTCCACGTATTGCTATGTCATGTAGCAATAGCGTACGTACTATGTCATGCAATTTCGTACTTTGAAATTCACCGCTTATGATAATTTTACGAGAAATCTGACATTGTGTGATACATGCTGGATGACGTCGTTGCATTATGCAACCTTTTTCAGAAGGGCGTGCGAGCGGGTGACATGGTCCAGTCCTAATAATCGACTACGTTGTATAGCGCCTCTTTCCCTACTTTCTCGATACACTCAGATGATGCGCTCTACGCCCTCTCCACTGTTCTGCGCCCGCCATCAATGCCCTCACCTCCTCATCGCTTTTCCTGCATGACATAGTAGCAGTTGTAAATTTTTTTCTTTTATTCAAGGTGGCGCAGTTCGGAAACACGAGATGCTTTCAATGTGGCGCATCTCTCCTTAAGTTGCTTTAAGCCACCGAGAGTATGTGCAGTAAACTGTATAAAATTACATTTTCTTTATTTGTGCAATTATTTTGGAACGAAACATCTGAGCGTTCCAGAACAGGCAGTATAGGTTTCGGACCCTTTAGGAGCGATCACTACCGTTTAAAACCAGTGGGGAGTCTACGCTCGATAAGTGGCTGAAGGGATGCGAAGCACTGACCTGCAGTACCATTCTTTACGTCGCAATTCACTCGCCTTGTGTTGAATTTTGTGGGTTTGCGCAAACTCAAAGCCCTATCACAGTGCTCCAGCAGGAACATTTTTTTCGCGCCCTTTATTGTTTTAACGCCTTTACGTTTATGCCTTACGAAGGCAAAAACCAACGTGGGATGTCCTATACAGGGCTAAGGTCATGTAGACGACCATTAGGATACAGACATCACAATACTGGAGACTGACATTTTGTACCTTTACTATATTGAGAAGCGTAGGTTCCAGAATTACCAGTTTGCCCAAATAATATTTTCGGGAGGCTTGGACATTATTTGCTGATAGTGTTGATGCTGTGGCCGCTGCGTTCAGGAGCTTGCAATTGTCGCAAACGCACTCAGTGTACGACCAGCAGAATAAGACTACAAATGTTTTGATATCCCACAACATTGCTATGATAGAAGCATATAACAAATAAATCTCACAGGATGCTTGAAGTGGGCTGCTTGGGAGAAAATAAAAATGGCAAAGGCTCAATACGAAGCTAGTCACATCGCTGATAAGTTTTAATCTGGCGCCCCCTTTGTGCTGCTGGGTTCAAGCCCCGAGCGCTTCCTTAATGGCTTTGAGGCGCGGGAACTTCCCCTTTCCGCAGGTGCCCTTGTAATCGTCCATCTCAACGTTGTACACCACCAGTCCGGTGTAGTTACTGGGCATCATGCTCAGCCTGGCCTTAGTCTGGACAGAGCAGGAGAGAAGAGAGAAGTTAGAAGGATGTATAATATACGAACATGCATTAAACTGTATCACACGTGAGCGCATCACTATATATTTACCACTTCATTTCGTTTTATTCCCCTCTTTGGCGAAATTACATCGCCAGTGGCCTTGTTTTGCTTTCCCTCTCCCATTGAGCTCCCAGCAAGTAGGCTGGGAGCTCTTCGAAGCGTTACGCATGTCATCATGATCATCATCCATAATTATCCCTGTGAAGATGATTTAAATTGTCCCCGTTAGTACTTTCCATGCCAGATATACGCCTCCGTAAAGTAAAAAAAGCTATGAGCTCACTAAAGATATCGAACAAACGATGAGAGCAAAATGTAATAATTTTACTGCTATGGTTTCTTGTGTGAAATTAATGCGTGTTACGGAGATGTTCACAGCAGTGCCTTCAAACACGAGAGTGTTGAAAGGAAGAGTTTCCTTTCAAGGAGACCCCGCCTTTGACGCGGTAATAATTCCCATCGGCTGAAAGGGTCTTCGACAACAAGGCTCACAGCCCGAACCCGAAAGTCAATTGCGTCGCGAGACAGTGCGCTACCTCTACGCTATGCAGGTACATGCGTGTAGCCGCGATAATAATAATAATAATAATAATAATAATAATAATAATAATAATAATAATAATAATAATAATAATAATAATAATAATAATAATAATAATAATAATAATAATAATAATAATAATAATAATAATAATAATAATAATAATAATAATAATAATAACAATAACTGGTTTACAGGAAGGGAAAGGCGCAGTATCTGTTGTCACACTTGTTTCTGTGGACACCTGAACCGCACAGTAAAGGGAGAAAATCAGGTTACCGACAGAAAGGGTGACAGGCGAGTGCTGGATGAAGTTGTAGCTAAGCAACTTCCCTGGGCAGAGGTAAGAGGGCCCACGGCGGTGCACTGGTTGCTTAGGCGTATTGCTAAGGAGTTTCAAACCCTGGGATCTCTGTGCGCTATCTCGTTTAGCTCTCATTGAAGCTAACGATTTTATTAGGACATCCTTTTTCAAGTTAAAACTCTCCGTGAGCACTACGCTAACTGATAGTAAGGCGAGACTAAGAGAGAAAAGCTCGTTCAGGAAGCATCACTGTCACTATATTTGTTCCTGGACTGGCCGCTATCGGAATCGTTCCGCGCAGCAGGTTGAAAGGCAAGGGTTCCTGGCTCTCCGTGTGCACGTGACATCATTTGCGGCAAAGTCAACTATCGCCGGCAAGAACAATTTCCCAAACTGAATACTTTGCGGTCAATTGTCATCGGTGTTGGAACCATTCGATCTCCGTTATCCCCATGCGTTATTTATATTTTTTTCAATATCGTGTTTTTCGTATCTATTCCAATACTCTTGTTCTTCCAGTACACTTCGATTTTCCTGCCATTATATACGGTGGCTAGGAGGTCGCCTAACCTGGTTGCAGGGAGACGAAACCTGCATCTCACCGTCAGGGCACTCGGGAACGGCTTGTTTGTGGCAATAATATAAATATTTGTACCAGTTGTTTATTTATTTATTACAGAGTCCTGCAGCGCCCGAAGGCATTATTATTATTGCAGGGAGGGGGGGAGATGGCAAATAATATTGCTAGAAAGGTCAGAAGTACAATAAAAATACATAAGTATAAAGAAAATAACACGACACAAGTGATAATGCAGAATAAAAAAAAATGCATCGAAAGGGGGCACCTGCGCGATGAATAAAGTGATGAAAACACTAAACGACAAAGTGGTGAATTAAACACCGCAAGAGAACTGCGCGCCACGTCACACATCTGATAAAAAAGCCTGAAATAAATTTTCAGTGCAACACTCAGTGATGCCAGCTGGCAGTCTGTTCCACTCATTGGTCGTCAGTGGAAAGAACGAGGTTTTATATACATGTGTCCGGCATTTTATTTCTCGGATAGTCCACTGATGATCAAGTCGTCTAGATAAAAAGTGAGGTTCAAGCAGGTAACGGTCTTTGTCAGTGTTGAGCTTTCCAAAATAAATGCGATACATGATCTGCAATCTGAAATGTTTTCTGGGGTGAGTTAAAGATTCCTAACCAAAATGGTGTTTAACAGACGTGACACCAGATGAAAAGTTGTAATTGTTAGACAGAAATCTGGCAGCATTATTTTGGACGCGTTCGAGCATGTCACATAAAGTAAATAAACTGGGGATCCCATACAGGGCATGCATATTCAAGAATTGGCCCTATGTAAGTGAAATACAGGAGCTGCTTAGCATTTGTCTACACTTTGTTGAAATTGCGGTTTAAAAATTGAGCATTCTGCAGGCTTTTGACGTAATATTCTCAACTTGTCTCGTACACTTAAGGTTAGATGTGAAATATACGCCGATATACTTATATTGAGAAACTTTTTGAAGGGGAACATTATTTAATGAGTAACAGGTCTGTAGAGGGGAACGCTTTCGAGTGAACGAGACAAGTTTGCATTTTGAAATGTTCAAAGATATTTGCCATTTTGAGCACCAGTACCGGATATAATCTAAGTCCCGCTGCAGTTTTAACGCGTCAGAAGAACTTCCCACAACATGGTAAAGCACAGAGTCGTCAGGACTGCTGACGATCAGTTGTGCTGGTGATACATGTCCTATGCAGTTTTAGTGTGTGCATGTGTGCAGTTTTTCTTCACGTGTTCTAGTGGGTGGCGCATCGGTGCCCTGTCGCTAATGTTTCTAGTACTTTGTACTCGCGGTGCACTCTGATTTGCTGAACCACGCATGCTCCTTCCACTTAAGCAATTTTATAATTTGGCGTTTTTTCTGACCCGCTGGGAGTAACTGATCTACTCGAGCTTGCCAAGCCTATGCGAGAGTGTAAACTGCGAGCGTGACACGGGTAGCTTACCTTCGTTGTAAAGGTGACTGCCGTGTCGAAGAAAGCGAGTAACTTCTTGTGCTCATCAGCGATGTACACTGCATCGTCGTCGCTGACATCTTTTTCAGCCTTCATCTTGCACACCTTGAAAAAGGAAATAATTACTGTGGTTAATTAATGCGTTAGCTGCTCGGCGATGATGAGAATGTAACTCGACTCCGCAAACATCTTTGGCACTCTCCCCTGTTGAATAAAGCTTCATACGCGCGCTGAGCGATAGTGTCCACATGGACGATACACTTCCGCGAGTGCTGTGCTATCTGTTCTACTGACTTCAAAATTCTGTGCATACATTTTCGAGATGCATTTCATAGGCGAATATTAGTAGCACGTAGAGTCCTATACTAAGACTGTACTAATTGATTTTGTATGCTTCTGAGACTAAACCACATTTGTTGCTTGTTCGACGGACCGAGAGGTGTGCAACATTATGTTCCACGGTTATGAAATATTATTGCCACTAGAGCCAGCCTTATTGTCTACCTATTGATGTTCCCGATAAGGCTTACTAATTTGTACAGCGAGTTACTGAGCAGGGCATCGTCATTCGTTACTGCAGATGGTTAAAACTCAGGCACACATACGAGGAAAGCTTTGCGCGCAAACTCACCGCAGCGTAGTTCATGTTGATGGTGCTCTGTGACATTTCTCGAGCCGAAGGTTTGTTCCACGTCGTCTTCATATGGTAGGCCCTAGCGTACATGGCGAAAGACAACATCGCGTACCGTCCACGTCTTGCAATGTCCGTAAGCTCGTTCTTCAGGTCGTTTTTGACAAGAGCCTGCATCAAATACAAAACACGATTCGCATCAAGGAAAGACAAAAAAAAAAAGAAGAAAAAAGAAACGGAAGCGCGAGGAATTGTCTCTCTTCTATGAAAGAAACCAGTGGTCGGAGGAATATTGGCGATGGGAAGTGAAATGCATTTTCTGCTCTAAAAATTGACCTGCTTTCACTAGCGATGAAATCCGCAACAGCTAGCCTGCCTGTGTCGAATAAGCATGGGTTTCACCGTTTCTGGACCCGCGCGCTAGCTGAGCATAAGCAGAGATAACGCATGAGACGTTTAAGTTTGGTTCTCATGTTCGAAGCAGTTTCACTCTGCCCATCCACCCATCGCCATCTTTAATGTACCGTCCCTTCGTACACCGATAATTATCAGTCTTCAGAAGCTCCATTTCCTACACAAGCACAGAACTACGCGCCAGGAGAGTCATCTATTAGCAATTAGTTGTGATGTATGGATGCGAGAGTTGGACTGTGAAAAAGGCTGACCGCCGAAGAATTGACGCGTTTGAATTGTGGTGCTGGCGAAGACTCTTGAGAGTTCCTTGGACTGCCAGAAGATCAAATCAGTCAATATTGTCGACCATAAACCCTGACTGCTCATTGGAGGGTCAAATTCTAAAGTTAAAGCTCAGCTATTTTGGTCATCTGATGAGAAGAGAGCAGTCGCTGGAGAAAGATTTGATGTTGGGAAAGGTTGAGGGTCGCCGGAGAAGGGGTAGGCAGCGAACGCGATGGTTAGATGGCATCCTCGAGGCACTGCAGATGAAGTTATGTGATGTTAGGAAGATAGGGAGAGACCGGAAAGCGTGGCGTGACATGGTCAATAGGGTCACGAAGAGTCGGACACGACTGAACGACTGAACTGAATTGAACTGAACTGACCATTGCCCTCCAAAATGCCTACACCAACTAGAAACCCATGCAGGAGCGGAGTGAAAAAGCGACAACGCTATCGAAATCCATCATCGGCGTGAAAAACCTAGGTGCGCCACAGAATCATCACTCAACAGCTACCTCTTAACCCCCGATTTTCCAAGAATTTTAGCATCAGATATCTGACTGTCCTCTAATGCGATTTAAGGTTCCGCCATGTGGGATTCTGCTATCGCTGCTTAAGCGCCTTCTTGCAGCAAACCCTGCTCCTGTATCAAAATTGGGACGATGCGTTAAGGTTCAGGATCCTGGTAGCTGTCGTAGTCGTGAATAACTGCAATGTAATGCTACAAAGCTGGAATGCCGTCCCAACAATGAAATGACAACTAGCGTCCGGGAAATCAGAGTGCACTGCTGTATTATGGAAATCATTTACAGTACTTCGACAGGCTATTTGCACGGCGCTCTCCATAAGGAACAATAAGCTACGTTCGCAAGGAATTACGCTTCTATAGTATCAGGCAGCGTTGAGGCAGGTGAGCGTGCCCGAAACCTCGAAAGTGTTCGCGCCCACGCAATCTGTGAATACTACAAACTCAACAGAAAAAAAAAAAATTAGCTGTGGTTTAGCTTGTGGTTCTTCTTCTTCTCTTCTTTTTTTCTCAATGGCTCAGGGTCAGTGTAACCACGGCCAAGGTGGGACCGCAACGAAAGTGCGATCTCGGCGAAGTGGGAGGCGTGTAGCTCTCGCTACAAAACATTCTCCACGCCACTTAAACAGCTAAACAACGAAGCCAAAAGTCTTCGCAGACTACAGGCGGGAAATTACTCTAACACGGTGTGGCTGCATCGTTTAAAACTAGACAACAGAGAACATGAAAACTTTAAACATTGCGGACTGAGACACCGGTTCGCTACACCACATAGTCGGGCAATGCCCCTTTTCGCCTGGGGTGATGGGCAACATCCAAGACATTGAAGCTTGAGAGTCCCTCCTACAAGGCGAAAACCTTGCGACCCAAAAAGGAGCCATCCGCCTGGCGGTTGAAGCCGTGAAGAATCAGTATTCTTGCGCCCTTCTAGTTGTGGAGTCCCAGCCCCTTATTCTGGTCTGCCTATCTGAGTGGTAATACCTGGTGGTAATAAAGGTCTCAATCAATCAATCAATCAATCAATCAATCAATCAATCAATCAATCAATCAATCAATCAATCAATCAATCAATCAATCAATCAATCAATCAATCAATCAATCAATCAATCAATCAATCCCGCGCCCCCGACGGCCCAGCGATTGAATCTCGCGACAGCTGACGCATTCGACCGTCATCGCCAGTGTCATGAATGGGAGAGTCGGGACGGATAAGTGTACAGACACGTGTAGAGGCTGCACCTTGATCTGGCATTAGTTAATTGGGTTGAAGTGCTCCAAGCCTTGCGTGGCTCTTTCCTGCACTCTTATCAATCGACTGTTTCACTGCTTCCTGCAGTGCTGTCCCAGTGGCAGTCCAAAACCGTTAAAGCGCCCTGCCTTTCAAGTGCTGGTTCTATGGCACGGCTTGCAAGGAATTATGTTTTTGCCTGTCCGAATATATGCTAAATAATATTTGTAGAAAGGGATAATTTTCACTCTTCTGAAGAGAGAAAGATAAAAGGCAGGAAAAAATGAGGGGGACGCTTAAGCTCCGCCTTTAAGGTCATGACGCGTAGGCTGTCACCCGATATATAAACCTGCTTTATCCAATTCGTATGAGTATGTCTTTGTAGCCTAGGCGCAGCGTCCCTGACTCGGCATCCAAGACACTGGAAGGTCGATTCTTATTTCACTTTCCCACCTCAAATGAGCAACCCAAAATGACAGCTCCCTTGTTGTGGTGGCTGTAGGAAGAAGGAAAAGAAAATCCAAGGGCCTGCTACTGGCTCTGTAGCTGGCAACCCGAAATGACAGCTCCCTTGTTGTTGTTGTGGCTGTAGGAAGGAGGAAAAGAAAATGCACGGGCCTGCTACTGGCTCTGTAGCTGAGCCACCTCCGCTGCCTCGTGCGGACAGAAGAGAAAATAGAGAAGAAAAGAAAACGAAGAGGAAGAGAAAGACGCGCACCGCAACAACAGCCGTCGTCCACCACCGAAGCAGTGGCGGGTGCAATGACGGCCTACAATAGATTAAAATTCTGTGGCAGGCTTGCCCCCGCAGCAAGCGGCGGTGACCTACCTGCCCCAGCTCCATCAGGGGAGTACCGGAGTCAGCGTTCTGATACCATGCGGTCTTCTTAAGCAGCACAATATATCAAAGGATCAGTGGTTGGCCATATCAGCTGTCAGATGCCACCTGCTAGCGATATTTTTTCTCTCACGTCATTGACACCGATACCGTAGCCACCCACGGATTTCTTTTCGCACAACGTGCTATTTAACGCTGTGGAGTTAAAAGCGTTGTGAGCTTCGACTGCATTATTCGTTCGATACATCCACAAGAATTAATGTTCCTAATTTTAAGTCTTAAGCGTGCTCATGTTCCGAATAATGCGCTGACATTTTACTAAGTGCGACGAAAATGTCATCATGTCGAAAATGATGACGAAAATGTCATTTTTGTTACACGCAACTACTCAGTAAAATGTCATCAGGCTACTCAGAAATTAGTCTCCTATTGTTTAACCTGATTATTCCGTGCCCACGTATGACACGATAGGTGGCACAGGAAATCATTTCTTTACTTCGATGGACGATTTAAAGCTCTCAATGGAAGCGTGGTTGACAGTAGCGGCCGGCAAGATGTCCCTCCATCTAGCGGCCTCTGCTAAAAATGGCGACATATACAGTTATTGTTTCGGGGGATTGGCTAAAGAACGGCGGGAACGTCAGTCGTTCATCGCCGATTTTCAGTCTTAATTCCTCCCAGTCCACGCACACTCTGCACATGAAGGGTGAGCTAGTAAATCATATCATTCCTTCTGTGAAGGATTATTTGAGCGTTGCGTTGAGACTGTAGTGCTGGTTGATGGCTTCGAAAGGAAAGTTGCGGCACTCTTTAGTGGTCTGTGCGAAAAATGACGAGATGTGCTGAGGTGGAAGCTCGGCATAGTTGATCTGCAAACATTTTGAATCATATTCAGGAATTTTATGGCACAGGCAATCACGGTCATAACAGGCTAATGTCCAGTCGCGAAGAACTCCAGAGTACAAAACAGGGAGATTTCGAATGTGGCACCCCTCCCACCGAGGGGCCCACCTAAGGCCACAGATTCTGTTTGCTTGCGCTTCTTCAGAGCTGATTTTAATTTCTCTCTAAGCGACTACGTATGAAATAAAGAAAGAACATTGTGCAACCCAAATATGAATTTCACCAAAAGACGCAGAAAAAAAAAAAAACGAAGCATAATCGCAAAGAGCACAGAGGCGGCCACTCACAAGGGAGAGTGCGTTGTGTTCAGACAGGTCCACGCCATCAGGATTTGGCGCCAGCGGCCAGCGGTCCCCACTGCCAAGTCTCTCGGTGTGCAGCTTGACGATGATCATGGTCAGTCCCGGGAAGTCGCTGGTGGATAAAGCACGATGCAGCGAGCCATTCAGCGGTGCAAAGTTTAATATGACGATTCCCGTATTTCCGCGTGCCAAGTGCACGGCTTACAAGCACGACACATGACATATGCGGACTTTGCGCTAAGAGTACATACTGAGAAGTCCAAATACACACAGTTCTATATGAACTTATAAACGGGACCAGGTGGCAATCACAAAAATTACGAGAGACTTTAGCGACTAAAGTAGTGAAAGGGGAAAGCCTGAGTGCTGCATTCTGCTAAGCAACTGACAGTAATTAGTAATTAATTATATAAATTTCATTATGAAGGTAATTATTAATAAAATATTCTCTAATTAGTTACCTAATACATTACTTAATAACTATGAAATTCTAATTAGTTAATTTCTCATTGATTAGTAATTGGCCATTGATTGACATATGGTCTTATAAGGCACGCATTCGCGCATATTGTGGTAGTGCTCCGTGATTGGTCGAGACCTCTATGACGTCCTAGCGCCTCGGCCAATCAGAGCCGCCGCAAAAGCGGGACACATTTTGTCCACGACAGCATGAGCCATTAAAGGCTTTCGCCTTAAATCTTTAAGAATTTCTGTCATGTCGCGATTATTTGATGTACCAAGTTATAAACGAGACTACATGGCAAATATGAACAGTGTACGAATTGAATCCAGGATGCCACGATTATTTGGTGCATGTACACAGACACATCGCCTCGCGAGCACCTGTTGTCGACTATATACAGTTATTAATTTGCTAGATGCAACAGCTTTCGCCCGTATTTTGAGCCTACTTAGGTTGTGAGGCATACGCCGACATTTACCTAATGAGTTGCTACGGCTACGGATACACTCGTCGTTGAAAAACTCAGTTACTTTTACTCCACTCAGCTCACATTAGAAAAGACCCGCCGCGGTAGTGCAGTGGTGAAGACGCTCGACTCTGCCCAAGGATAATCCCGAACGTGGCGGCCGCTTTCCAAAGAAGGCGAAAGCACGGTGCCGTAGTGCTTTGCGATGTTAGTGCACGTTGAAGAACCCATGCGGTCGAAATTTCTGGAGCCCTCCACTACGGCGTCTCTCATAGTCTAAGTCAAACCAATAAGATTGGACAAGGTGTAGCAACCTTTCCAGTAATTTTCTGCGTACGCAAGGCGTAAAGTCATATATTTGTATGAATGAAGTGCGCAATAAAACCCTCACATTTTGACACGCTAAGCACAGCAGCTTACCGCATCAATTAGCGTGAGTTTATTAAATGTGTGGACAGGTATGACTGTAACCAACGTAATCAATTGTAATCAACGCGGCTGGAACGAAGCAACGGGATAGACAAAAAAACGCTGCCGAAGTACGGTTGGTGCGACTCAGAAGAGTGCCGTTCAAAGCGAGCACGTCTAGTAAGCTTGTGATTTTGACAGCCATTTCTAGTAAAACCTTGATATGGGTTGATTTTGACAGCGTTAGAAAATTTTACCAGCGTCCTGAAAACGGCCATCGGTTCAAACTGTATGCGCTTCAAGCTTATCACGAATTATTGAGGTAGGCTATCTCGCGCGACGGAATGGTGACCGAATTTTTAGACCGCAGCTCTTTGGCGCCTGTTCGTGGGTTTCGCGTCGTCGTCGTCGTCGACCGCTTCGACCTCGTAACCAGCTCCGCCCCCCTTTCATCCCCCCAGTTCGAGCCGGCGTTTCGGCAACCGGAGCCTCGCAGATACACTCAACAGTGAACGATGGGGGCAGGAGCACGCGCAGCAACCGGAGAACACGAGGAATAAAGAGGGAGGGGGGGGGGGGGGTCGCCGGAGGCAGCGCTAGCAGCGACTGACTGATGTCGCTGCCGTCGCTAGCGAGTCAAGACAACGTGACTGCGTAGAGTTGTGGCTGTAGGAAGAAGGAAAAGAAAATGGATGGGCCTGCTACTGGCTCTGTAGCTGAGCCACCTCCGCTGCCTCGTGCGGACAGAAGAGAAAATAGAGAAGAAAGGAAAAAGAAGAGGGAGAGAAAGACGCGCGCCGCAACAACAGCCGCCGTCCACAACCGAAGCAGTGGCGGGTGCAATCACGGCCTATAACAGATAAAATCGGTGGCTGGCTAGCCCCCACCGCAAGCGGCGTTGACCTACCGTCCCAGACCATATTATACTCGAATGTAATGGTATCGATCCGGAAGTTGATGCAGGCGCAATCACTGTTCCTGAAGCTCTGGGGTTTAGAGATAACAGTGGCCGGGTGAATAAACCGGCGGTGGAAACTAGCAAAAAACGACTGGAAGATTGGTGGCTTAAAAGCAGAGAAGTGACATAATGTTAGTAATGTAGGAACAAAAATTTAATAGAATGATGGTTTAGTTAACCATTATGAATCAATAATTAAGATATAGGAAGAAAATGAGCATGATAGCTACTGCTACCACCCCGTTTCAAAGGGGACGCTCCTATATTCCATCCATCCATCCATCCATCCATCCATCCATCCATCCATCCATCCATCCATCCATCCATCCATCCATCCATCCATCCATCCATCCATCCATCCATCCATCCATCCATCCATCCATCCATCCATCCATCCACTGCTACCACCCCGTTTCAAAGGGCACGCTCCTATATTCCATCCATCCATCCATCCATCCATCCATCCATCCATCCATCCATCCATCCATCCATCCATCCATCCATCCATCCATCCATCCATCCATCCATCCATCCATCCATCCATCCATCCAGCCCCGTAGGGCCAGGAACTGCCACCCTTCACCTGATTACTGATTTATTTATAGGAAGGGAAAGGCGCGGTAACTGTCTCACTTGTTTTCTGTGGACACCGCAACCGTGCCGTAAGGGAAGGGAGGAAGGTGGGAGTGAAAGTGGAAAGAGAGAAAGAGGAGCCGTAGTGGAGGGCTACGGAGTAATTTCGACCACCTGGGGAACTTTAACGTGCGCTGACATCGCACAGCGCACGGACGCCTCTTCGTTTCGCCTCCATCGAAACGCAGCCGCCGAGGTCGGGTTCATCACCACCTTCTAATTAATAATTGGTTCACAGGAAGGGAAAGGCGCAGTAACTGTCAGACTTGCTCTGTGGACACCCCAACCACGCCGTAAGGGAAGGGAGGAGGGTGGGAATGAAAGTGGAAAGAGAGAAAGAGGAGCCATAGTGGAGGGCTACGCAGTAATTTAGACCACCTGGGGATCTTCAACGTGCGCTGACATCGCACAGCACACGAACGCCACTTCGTTTCGCCTCCATCGAAACGCAGCCGCCGCGGTCGGGTTCGAACCCGGGAACTCCGGCACAGTAGTCGGGCGTCTTACCACTGCACCACCCCGGCGGGGCCCACCACCTTCTAACACCGTCTAACACCGTCGCCGCCATGCAGAAAGAGGAGGAGGAGGTCCCCTCTCTGCCTCCGTGGCGGCGAGGGTGCTTTCCGGTTGCCAAAACGCCGGCTCGCTGTCAGCGGATCACGGTGCGTGCATCCCGTTCTCACTCGCTTCACTCGCTGCTTCCGATAACTCAGTTGCTCTCTTCTTTTCTCCGACCACAAAGCTTCTTTCATGACAGCCAAGAACTATTAGTGGAGTGTTTCCTGGTGGAATTCGTGTGAAAAATAAAAAAAAGTGTAATTGTACATACGTGTCTTGCTCAAAATCTTTGCCTCTATCTATCAAAAAGGTGAAACAGCTGACAAGCTGTGCTCAAATTTCGCATTAGAACTAACGTAACCGTGGGCAATTTTTTGTATGTTTATCTACTTTCCTCGATGCTGGACAGACTTCCTTTTCTTATCTGTTGCTTGCAACATTTAGGTTTTGCGTTTTTGTGCATTTTCAGAGAGCGAGTGCCGCCTTTAGGTTTTAATGCGAAAGCATTACTAGGCTATGTCGGCGGAGACCTGTGTACGTTCTAATGTGTCCGCAGCCGCAGTGTCGTTCTCAGAAGAGTTAGGATCAAACGTATGGTTGTGATTGATAGATGATGATGTGAATATGATGCAGAAATAATTGTCAGTAGGATTAGTTAATTCTTCAAAGCCATGGCATGTATGCAGAGAAGTAAAATCAATCAGACGTTGAAATAGCCATACGACTAATGTCGACGTCCAAGAGATGTGCAGTCACGCCAACCAGCAGTGGATGTGCTTCTGACTTAATGAGCCAAATAAATGCGTGTTATTGATCAGAAGTGTGTAATGAGTAAATAAAAAAAAATTGCGAGAGCACTGCAGAATCTGCACCGAAGCAATGTTTAAGCCTGAACTTTGCTGTGTTGACCGCGAATGAATGAATGAAAAACTTTATTTACACAAAGGGAATTCTCCCGGCGTTGGTAGGGCCCTCAGTCCAGGGCCCCAGTGGCCTTTGCCGTCTTGCGCGCTCTGTCAATCAGCTTGAGCTGGTCGTCAGGCGTCGAGCAGGACAACGCAGCCTCCCACTGCTCCGGTGTTGGTGTGGTGTTTATTGGTGCTACCTGTGTTTCTTGACAGGCCCATGTAACATGGTAGAGTGTAGGAGGTTCTCCGCATAGTGGGCATTTATTTTCATATGTAGTGGGGTGGATTTTACTGAGGAGACTCAGATTGGGGTATGTGTTAGTCTGTAGCTGTCTCCAGGCAACCGACTGCTCTCTATTGAGGTCTTTGTGGGGAGGTGGATAGATCCTCCTTAAGGCTCTTTGATGTTCAAGGATGGCTCCATAGCGTCTAGTGACTGCGTCCGGTTCCCCGTCGTTGTGCGCCCCCGGTTGGCGTATGCTCGGGCATTGGCGTCGGCACGTTGGTTACCTTTGACAATCTCATGGCCTGTTGTCCACGTTATGAAGCATCTCGAAAAGCTGATTTTTCTTGCCTTGAGTATGCGGATGGCCACAGTGGATATGCGTCCGCTGCTATACCTTCTGCATGCTTCTTGCGAGTCCGTAATTATTTTTGTGGTAGCCTCCTCACCCTGGTGGGTGATAGCGAGAGCGATTGCCGCTTCCTCAGCCTCGAGAATGTTGTTGCTCTTGATCGCGGCGCAGTTGACTTCTTTAAGCTAGTGATCAACCACACTGGCTACCGCTCCGCGTTGTTGTTTGTATGTGGTCGCGTCGACGTACAATATGTTCTTTTTCCCTGCGAGGCTTCTTTCGTGTGCCTCGTACCTTGCCTCTCTTCTGGCCTTGTGTATTTTCGGATGCATGTTTTTCGGAATCGGGTTGACCTTAATGATCTCTCTTATTTCTTTCGGTATGCTGCCCGTGCTGTTTATTTTTCTGCAAGCATCTCTCATGCCCAGTATATTTAGCGTGTTCCTTCCCGTTTGCGTCTGCATGAGTCTTATTTTCTGCGCGAGAAGGTGGGCCTCGATGTGCTTTTGCACTGTGTTGTTTATGCCCAGTTTATTGAATTTTTCGGTCGAGGTGTTGACCGGTAGTCCAAGAGCGCATTTGTAGGCTTTCCTCAGGATTGCCTCCAGTTGTTCTTTTTCCTGTTCGAGCGGAATTTGGTAGGGGACGCCATATACAATTCGGCTTACAACGAGGGCCTGTACTAGCCTACATGTGTCCTCCTCGGACATGCCTCGTCTTCTGTTGGAGATTCTTGCTATCATTCGCGTGATCTGCGCGGTGGTACTTGCTAGCTGCCTGATTGATCTAAACGGCAGTTGCTTTGTATCCGCATGCCTAGGATTTTTATTTGCGATACTTCCGGGATCTTCTTTTCCCCTACGTAGATGTCTATGGAGTTGTGCAGATCGTACCCTCTTCTGTGGACTCTGAGAACCTCAGATTTCTCCGGAGAACATTCAAGGCCGCAATGTCGAGCGTATGCGTTGACAGCGTCTGCTGCTCTCCGCAGACTGTTGTCCGCGAGATGTGGCACCGAGATTCCGCGAGTGACAGATACGGCGCCTTTCATTTCCTGTAAGCCAAATATAGAACGCCGTTGAACTTAGATGCGTTTAACGAAACATGTTTTGTGTTCCACAAGGGGCGCGCAATGTATCGTCAATGCTCAGGCTTTCGCATTTTCCCAGGGCAGATTCTGCAGTGCGCTCGGAATATTTCTGCGTGATGCTAACGTGTAGAGGAGTCCAAAAAAAAAAAAAATAAACATGGCTTAGCTCTGCTATGCCTGGATATATGTAGGGAAAAGCAGTGACTACCTCGGGATCAGAAGAAGCTAATTTCTCGTCTTCTGTGCCGTTCACCAGCAGCTAAACTCTCCTTGAATGCCATGTCGAGCGCGTCTAAGCTCACCGGCGTTCTATAATTCGTTTACAGGAAAGGAAATGCGCAGGATCTGTTACTCGCGGAAGGCAAGAAGCGCCGCCCGGCGGCGTTGGAGCGCACTCGTTCCCGCTTGGTCCTCATTGCTGACGGCAGATGGCTGACGTCATATCCTTGACGTCACCCTAATTGAGTGACTTAACTATTTTAGTCTTTGGTACTTTCAAACTGAGCGCCAATCGCAGTATCAGTCACTCGCCGAATCCCGCTATCATCCTCACGGTAGACAAGGGGAATTATGAGGGGCGTGGTACAGCGGCAAAGCGCTCGGCTGGGGGTCCAAGGGGTGAAGGTTCTATTCTCGTTTTTTAAGGAGGAGGAGACGCACACCTCTTAAGCGTTGCTAGGCAACGCTGGCAGAGCTTGGCGAGGAAGCTGGCCTTGGCTGTGACGTCACTCGGTCGCGGCATACGGCATACGTCACTCGGTTTCGCGCATGCGCAGAACTCGCCAATCTGTGCACCGGCTCAAGCGAAGCTCGCCTCCGATCATCGTAGTGAAGCTTTTCGCTTCAGTAATTCAGTTTATAAACGCCGCCCACGCTCTGCGATTGCCCCCAGCACCAACACTGACGAGAGCACCCGCTCACCGAGGGGCCTTCTTCGCCACATCCAGAATCTTGTCGCCTTTGGAACCATCCCTGAGAGAGATACCCAAGGCGCAGTGGTAGCGCCGGTTCGATGACTTTGTCTTCAGGAAATCCGCCACGACCTGCACAATCGACGTACACGAGAGAGCGCATTAGACAAGGCATTAGACCATGCCTTGTTCACTACTTCTTGCCAGTTGCTGACTGAGCAGAACGAGTACTCCTGACTCACCCCTTCATGGTAGGTTCTCTTATATCTTTAGGGGTGGTATCAATTTGGACTCCACATCACGTTATAAAGTGAATATATGAGAAACATAAATATATATTGGAAGAGACAGGCAATTTCCGCCTTTAATAGAGCAAAATAATAGCGAGAGTGTGAGTATTTACTGGGAGCAAGATGTTCCACAGAGTCTTACCATAGGGTTAATCGCGAACAAGGTAATACAGACCACTCTTACGTGACGCAACTTTTGACGCATGCTATTGATTCTTGGGCACGTAAATACTGCTTTTGCGCGTGAACATAAATTCAACATACCTTTTTATTTCGGTTATGCAAGGCGGAAGGTGCAAAAATAGTAGCCTATCCGCGAATGTACGCTTCGGCGGTCTGTGAACTATGTGAGGTGAAGTCTGATGGAGACGTGGCTCGTAACAGTAACAATGAGGAGCTAACAAACTGACAGTATACGTATACTGGCGATAGCAATTTTTCTCAATTAGAAAAAGCTCGTGTTAGGACGATGAAGCAAGAGACTGTTAAGTAGTATGACATCTATGTCAGTCTAAGCGCCAATTGCCTAGTCATGACGTTCATGGTGGCTGTCTGAGAATCATGGAGAACGTTTACCTAGAGAGGATTGCCGGCTGTATTTTTTGTCATCCATGACTATACTAAACCTGTCACCGGCTTTGTCGATATGTTCAGGTTTGCCCGTTGTAAATGCGTGTGGTTAAAATGCGGGCAGCTGAAACTTCTGAAACTTGCAGCTAGATCAGTGAGCCAGGCTGTGCTTCGGCTGGGAGTCTCAAATGTCTCTACTTTGTGTGCCCTCTGCACACGGCATTTCTCCGCCTGAGTTGGAATTCCCAACTCGAGTTTGACCCGCAATCAACATCTTGATTCACGTGCTTATCGCAACTGCCGCCCAGCTGAATTGTTCCGGAGATGACTAGGTGCCGTCAGGCCATGCCTTCTGCAAGGTAGAGTAGCAGTGCGGCGGAAGGATGCGCGCGCACCTTGAGGTATTTGAGGTCTGCATCCTTCAAATCGTCGTAGTCTTCGGCGTTCTTGACATTCAGCATACCAAAGTGAATAAAATTGGCGCTGAACAGCTTGTCCAGGGCCGCCGTCAATTCGAACTCCTTGTCCTTCACGGCGTCGGCGATCAATCTGACGAGAGACGACAGCAAAATACGGCGATACCTAATTAAGGCGCTGCTACTGAGCAGCACTACGCGAGAGATGACCGCACAGCGACCCTAAAAGATGATGCCAATAACGAGTAAGGCAGGAGCCTCTGCAGGTAAATTCTTGAAACAATCCGTCTATGCAGCCTTCACTTGACTGACAATCTAATTCCACTAGCAATCGTGAATCAGCACTACTGCGATGCAATGATTTCGGGAACTCCAGTGTCCATTTGTTCCGAGAAAAGAGCAGCTACCGCGTGGTGCTTTCCTGAACGCTAGCATGCTTCCTGTATGAATTGCAGTCGCATGCTGTGATCGGTTAAGTCGGCGCTGACTGCACCAATACATTCAGACTCATGAATCCAAAAGCGCGTGAGGAGCCGCCGCACAGAGGAGAAATGTAGAAAATAGAATTGATTTAAATTTACGAACTTGGATGTCCCCGAATTGGCATGTGATATACGAACCCGGATCACGCAGAGTTATCAAGTCATGTTGGTTCCACACGCACTCATATCTGCATACGAATCACAACGAAAGTGTTGTCACTGGCAGTCGCCCTTTCCCATTAGCTCTCGTTCAGCCCACGTGGATTTGCAGCGGCATGCTGCAGGCGACGACACATGAGGGGAAATGGTGAAATGACTAGGAACGTTTGCGTCCTTGGTTTTAATGTGGCCTCAAACTTCAGGTCCTCCTTTATTCATAAAGCGTTTAAGTCGAAAAAACGTTTGAGTGCAGTTTACGCTACGCTCAGCAAGCGCCTAATCTCTGATGTAAACTTTTGGCCCACAAGATCATGTAGATACTTTCCCTTTAAATTGCACGAAATCGGTCGAATTTTGCTGCGTAATTTTATTTCAGTAGATTACCGTTTGCCCTCGTATTCTTGTGAATGCAATTCTTTGGGGCGTTTGTATTGGCACCTGATGGTTCAATCATTGAAATATTATGTACGTTTGCAGGATCTGAATCCTTCCTCAGGCCTAAACGAAACTCCAAGATACTACTGCATTCGTCTAAGCCATCATTATTTTGCTGTAAGGGGGTGTACGTTTTAGTGTGCACATTTAACAAACTGTCAAGCTTGACCAACTACTCAAGCCATGATTACCCGGTGGACATGGATGTGCCGAAGGTGGTCTTGGTGTACTTGCGCGCTACCAGCTTAAGAACGTTGAAAGCTGGGCTCCCACCGGTCGGAACAATGACGTCCTTGTCGATGTCGTATTGCATGTCCGTGTAGAACATGACGTCGCACAATCCATCCTTAGGAACCATGGCAACTCTCACACCGGATGCGCCAAATGTGCACGCAAGCACCTTTGGCTTGCCTGCGCGAGAATAGGCAGCATCGCGAAAGAAGTGCAAATAAAAACTTTGAAAGTCATGAGAAGCTGACCAGAGAACTCGGCGTCCTAACAGGACACGTCTGCATTGAAATGTCTATCATTTTGTCTCCGTATCACAAATGAGGCGGATAGTGTTGGGATGATTACAAGAAGGAGTTCAAGAATACATATATTGAAATACGTCCAAATTACAGGTTTGAAATGCGTAGACCTCCCATAGACACTAATTTGCACTGGGATAACCGAACTGACATAGCCCAATGTCATGTAATACAAAGGGCGTTATTTGATACATATGCATCTACTGTGTAGTGAAAAGCTACTTGACATTTCGGAAAGCTAACAAAGTATACAGTCACATATGGTTTTTACTAGTTGATATTAGAGAGATTTAGCTTACCGTGATCCGCGATCCGCTACCGTGATCCACCATCGTGCGTGCGTTCCATTGCGCAAGCGCAGATCCTCTTGACGCCGATAGATGGCACCACATACTTGATGTCGGCACATAGACCTGCCGCGTCGGGACCAATCAGCTTGTGTGCCCCGCCAACGTGCGGTAGAGGGTCGCGTTGGCGAATCGCGGATCACGGTAAGCTAAATCTCTTTATTGACACCGTCAGAAAGACCCTATGTTCGGCGGCTACAATGCATTAGATGCAGAAGGAAGCTGCTTTTAAAGCTGTTCTAGGATCCGCTACTGGGTGAATATACAGCAGGAAAACGCAGATTATATTGCTAGACTCAGACCTTCTTTTAGTGTTGCTATGTTTGCCATGGGTCCTCGGTGAGAACATGGCGAGCTCAAACCCTTACGTAAGCGTGCGTGTGAGCTCCGCAAGGAGATGAGCGAATAGGCAGGCAGAGATTAACTCAACTATTTATAATTTCTTCAATCGCGGTTACGTGGCAAATTTCATTCACTTACTGCTTTGCGCAAAAATGCTAATCTTCATCCTTCGCAGGCTGAATCCTGACCGGTCTTATTGTGAAAGTCTGGTTACATCGTGCTCCGGTTACGTTAGGTATCTCCTTATGATGTTTTGTATTTACCGTATGGACATACGGTAAATACAAAACATCATAAGGAGATACCTAACGTGCGTGAGAGAAGACGGCAGCTCAATCGCGCTTAATTTGAGCTTTCGGTGAAAGAAAAAAGAACCTTCCTCAAAAACTACAAAATGTCGTTTGATATGGTCGCATCCTTTATCTCAAATTAAACTTTGAGTGCACTGCAGAACCTTCACTGAAGAATTGCGAAAGCGCGAGCGTTGTTGCAGCTTTGTTCTGATACTGGACGCGTTGATATTTATTTATTTGTTTTTGAAAATTTACTTTCTCCTGTTTTTATAACCAAAAAACCTCTATACGTATTTAGAATTTGTGTAACTTTTCTTTTCCTGTTCCTTTTTTCTTTCTGTTGATTTTTTTTTTCATCAAGCATTCTTACTCTCCACGAAGAGAATGAATCCCAAGAAAGTCGGTGTATAGTAGTGCTTAGCGAGCTCGGCTGGGACACGAAAGGATTGTGGTCTGACTTCCTGGCATGATCCCGATATTTTCTTGGTTGTCAGTTCATAAGGAGAAGCTCTGGTGACGCGCTCTGACTGATGTCACTCATGAGGGAAGAAATTATTATCATCATCATTATCATCATCATTATCACAATCATCATCATCATAATCCGCCTGACTATACCCACTGCAGGGCGAAGGCCTCTCCCATATTTCTACAATTCCCATATTTCTACCTCATCCGCCCACCTAACATTCTGCCGACCCCTGCTACGCTTTCCTTCCCTTGGAATCCAGTTTGTAAACCTGAGCGACCATCGGTTATCCTCTGTTCGCACTATACATGCCCTGCCCATGTCCATTTCTTCTTGATTTCCATTGCGTATACCCCTCTGTGAACTTATTCGCTGACCACACTGGACTCGTACTTTGGATATAGGCGACTCATGTCCTGCCCATTCCCATTTCGTCTTCTTAATTTCCACTAGAATGTGAGTAACCTCTGACCCACCCTGCTCGCTTCCTATCTCTTAATGTTACCCCTACCATTTTTCATTCCATAGCCCCCTGAGTTGTCCTGAACTTAAGTAGAACGCGCTCGGTTAGCCTCCACGAGGGAAGAAGTGCATTCGCATTGATAATGACCGCACGCGTCACACACTGGGGTGTCAGTAAACGCTATTCGCACAGGCGCGTACAATACATGCTCATTTTTTATCGTACTCATATATGGCTCAGAGGTCTGGTGTCCGGAACGTCCGTGTTGTTTCGATGCTAAGAGGCGTCGGCTGGCACCATCCATGTGGACCGGTATCGTGAATTTGTGCTTTTCGGGCAATGAAATGCTTCCCAGGACGTCTCCTTCATCCGTGAAGCTGACGACTGCAATCCAGTGGTACTCGTACCAACTCTTTCCAACTGGCAGCGTTTCGTTATGATCTTTGGCTGTGTCAAAGCCTGTAAGTTTCTGTTTGCTGCGAAAACGTGGGATAATGGCGCCAGCTTCATAAAGAATGAATTCCAAATTGATATATGAATACAAATAGATTTATGAGCAAACAAGAAAAAAAAAGCTTAGAGGAACGCAGAGAAAACACTGCAGTGTGGCTGCGTATCATCCTCATCATTGTCATCAGCCTGCCTATACCTCCTGCAAGGCGAAGGCCCCTCTCATATTCCTCCAATTAACGCGGTCCTGTGCTAGCTGCATCCACTTGACCCCTGCGAACTTCTTAACTTCATCCACCCACCTGACTTTCTGCTGCTTCCTGCTACACTCTTCTTCTCTTGGTATCAAATTTGTTACCCTTTTCGACCATCGGTTATCCTCTGTTTGCACTATACATGCCCTGCCCGTATCCATTTCTTCTTGATTTCCATTGCGCATACCCCTCTGTGAACTTATTCGCTGACCACACTGGACTCGTGCTTTGGATAGAGGCGACATTCATTCCAGCCAGAGCACACTGCTTCCGAACGCATCCGTTTTGAAGTCGGCATAGTGGAGGAGCATGCTGTCTTCAGAATGATTATCAGGTGTTACTTCGTGTATGTAGTAATTTGACGAATATTAATAACAAAACACAATAAGGGCGATAAAGCGCATTTAAAAACATGTGTTTTATTACCCTGAACCTATAAAACACTACATGTCACGTTCATAGATTAGCCTACATAACTTTTGTTCGTGCGCTCCAGAGGACGCCTTCTCCATGGGGTCACCTCATTAGAAATATTTACTAGAGAAGTTGGAAGCAATACAAAACAGGGCTTGTCGTTTCATCTCGCGTAATTATAATTTCCAGCTCAGCGTAACCCAGCTAAAGCTTGAACGTTCACTTCATCCGTCGAGATATCGCCCTTCTATCTCTTTTTCATAAATACGCCCATGGCACTGGGTCATCCGTAAGTCATCTACAACGTCCCTCCTACCTATCGCATAGATTGCATAACGACTACAGCTATGCTCGCATTTACGGCAGTTCTAACGCTTTTAACTTCTCATCACTCACGCGCGCCATCCGTCTGTGGAATGATCTTCCGAATAGCATCGCATCGCTCCACAATCACGAGGCGTTTCGCGAAGATATGCTGAAGCACTTCATTGATAACGCTTAGCATATCACGTATGCTCCCGCCATTTATGTCACTATTCCTTGAACGGGCTTTGGTGATGCGCAGTAGTTCTGTGGTATAGTTGAATCTACATTTTTTTGTTTTTTGTTTTGCATTTCTGTAATACCTTGCAATCTTCTCGCTTGCGTTACATGATTTGTTGCTTAGTACTTCTTATACCTCCCTTTGCATTACGATATATTGCTTATGATGTTTACAGATTTGTATAATTACCACTGTTTTCCTGTACTTGCGATTGTGATTTTGTTTTTTAACTCACTTTGCAGATATCTTTGTATTTGGCTTCTCTGGAGGCATGCAAGGTATAAATAAATAAATAAATAAATAAATAAATAAATAAATAAATAAATAAATAAATAAATAAATAAATAAATAAATAAATAAATAAATAAATAAATAAATAAATAAATAAATAAATAAATAAATAAACTTGACAGTGACCTGAAATACTCAAAACAGTGGCGTAAGCACCAGCGAATGGGACTGAATCTCCTACATGACACTCACTGCAATATTATCAAGAAGAGAAATATTTGGGGCTGGTTTTAACATTTTAAATACAATGGAAACACGCACGACAGCTAATCATAATAATAATCGTCCCTATTACTGTCGTCTTTGTCATCGGCGGTGACGGCAGCGCAGGCTGGCGGCAGCGGCAGTGGCTGCAAACGCCTGCCAGCGGTTACACCAGCTGCCGTGGCAAGTCGTCTTGTGAAGCAGCAGCAGACTGACTATACATTGTATTCTACCTTATACATCTCCATTTATTCCGGTCCTGAGCCATCTATGATTACCTTATTCATGGAATCTCATTCTACCTGGCGACCTTGCTATAGCAAGTGTATACACTTGCTGCCTCTTGAACCATGCCTTTGCACTGCATGCCCAGCCTATGGTAATTCCCTTTTGATTTTGACTGAGATATCAACAAATGGCTTCTTTATATGGTATAGATATCTTGCAGTATTTTCACATAGGGCTCTTCTAGACGTTGGGTCTACAAATGCATGCATGACTGCTGACGGTAATACTCTGTTATAGTAATCTGTAAAGACAACCTATAAGGGCTGGTTGCATTCTGTGATGTTGTATACCCCTCATTAATTGTTGAATAGTCTTTATAAAAGCCCTAGTGGCTCTTTGGCTGCTTGAAGTCCAATGTTCTCTTTCCAGTAGCAGACGTCTTAGTGAATACCTTGTAACGAAAGACAGTAATTGGATAGTTCTATCTTTTGATGTCCTTGACATCCTTTTTCCTATGATGTGCGATAATGTTAGCGTTCTTTGATGATGCGGGTTCGGTACTCCTGAAATCATCCCGGATTGCGCATAAAAGGAGACGAGTCTCAAGCACAATATCCCCACCATCTTTAACAGCTGCTTTCAGTGTTTGCATTGCTTCTGAGTCTTCCCGCCTCTCTTGTTACGGAGGATGCCTGGTTGCTGACACCACTGCGTCTCTCGTCGTCCTAATTAGTTCGGCTATTCTATACATATATGTGCACAAATTGTTGGCTACAATAACCGCCTTATCCACATTGGCATTGAAGTTACTTTTGTTATTTATTATTGCATACATCTAACGTTTGCCGACGCCTAATTTACTGTTCATTCGGTTAGGGCTACCCATGTCCTTTAGAGACTGCTTGCATAATTGCACTTAGGTAATATTTCCAGATGTCGGTTGCCCAATTGTTGTCCATTAGCTTTAGTAGCTCTGGCAGTTACATTTTGCCGCTTGATGTCGAAGCTTTGTGGTTTTCGCCTTGCTATATTCATTGTCACTATCCGACCACCTAATTATATTACGTACTCGGTAATGCAATGCGAGGTTATCATTCATTCTTCGCATACTCAGGTAGTTGCCCATTGTTAAAGAATAGCTGTCCTGCAGTGCGATGGTCAGATAATAAATTCGTGACGCTATACAAGCTGAAATCGCGAAGATTGAATGGCCATCACCTGGGAAGCACTAAGAAACACATCCTGATATTCCTTGGCAACTTCTATGAGAAAATTTTCCGATAACAACATGTAGCGGAGAGTCACGTGAACAGATGTGATCGCGAACTGCACAACCACATTGTGGCCGCAGGTGAAGCAGGGGGCTTAATGGCACAAACTTCGATGCAAGCGTGTGTACTTACCTGACCTTTATGGCGTTCTTTGGGTTACAATTATCTCTTCCTACCGTGATGAATACATCTGTCACATGAGAGACAGAGTTAATATTTAACACAAGCAGTGTATGCTGTCTTGATGAAAAAAAAAAAATGAGAGCACCTGGTCAATGGATTCTAAGAAGGGCGGTTTCAGAACGAACTGCCGAAATACTACTGAAGCAGAACAAGTTCCAGACGCGCGTTTTAATACGATTGCACTAAGGCAGAGCGTAGCTGTTGCCAATCTCGCCGAGCAGCTTTAGGCGCAGTCAACGCACCGACAGCGGGGTGGGGCAGCTTCTTTGCTTTTGGCGTGCATGCGTCGTCTGTGTTTGCTTATATCCTAGGTGGCGACGGTTAGCCCTCATTCTATTCAACCAGGTCACCGTAGCTAGCAAGATACATAGTTAAGCACGGTGTACACCATAGTGACATTGTAAGACCACTTTAGTCTGCCCTCTACAGAACGGCATCGTGGAGGACGCTAGACATCAAATATATTGTAAATGCGTCGAAACTAAGCAATGGTGAATTCTCAGGATGTACACCATGCAACAAAACCTCGTTGTGAGGTTTGTACGAAAATTAATGCAGTCACAACGTTCCAAAATACAGTGTCCTATTTTATGCTAAGAGTGCGAGGAGACTTGAACTGCGACACCAGTAGTAAAGTCTACCTTCTAGAACGTGGTGGGTGCCATGAGGAATATACTGGGCCAAGAGAAACGCCTTTCCGTTTAGGCGAACATAATCACAGGGCACACATACGGTCACTGTAATGTCGGCCGTTATTAAGGCATGCAAATACCAACCGCTATTAGTTTGACGGCTTCAGGGTCATGATTCTGTAGTCAGGCTTCCAAGTGAATTACAGCATGGGATGCACTAGAGTCATATATAAGACATAAATTCAACACTAAATTGTGAGATTGATGCGAGTGGTGGTTAAATTTCACTGCAGCCGTCAACCCACTGAGACGCGATGATTGTTTCATAAATCCACTTTCGGCACTCATCGCTTTCATTTATGTTACTGCACATATTTGGTTGTGTTTTCATTAAACATTGTTTCATTCCAAACAGTTAATTTTTACATCTATTATTTCACTAGTGAGCAATTTTGAAAATATAACAAATATAACAGAAAGCACATTTTACTCTCTAAGCAGAAATATCTGGTTACTATTATTTTCATTCCCAGGAACATTTATATTTGCAAAAGCTTTTCTTTTGCAAGTACAATTGTGATACATTAATGACATAAACATTTCAGTAATATATAGTATACCAGGCATGACCGGCGAATTTACTAAGGGACTATATTCTGCTGCGCAGTGAGGTGATGCGTTTCGGCTTTGTATATTTGGCTGCATAGCCAGAAAACGTTGTCCGGGATTATAGTCGCTAGAGAGAAATAGAGATTAATTTCAGCGAAACAACTTTATGGCACTTGATCGCCACTCTGGCCTTCTCGCAACCCTAAATCCTTATGTTTGCCTGATATTTTGTTATAACAGCCGTTGTTGGACCTCATTATAACGCAACCGAAGGGACCGAAAGACCACTTCGTTGTAGACGGCGCTTCGGTACAGCATTCAAGCTAAATTAACTTCAACGGTGTATACTGAACACAATAACGTGCCGTTGACATGCGCTGCGAGAGCCCTGAACACGCGCATGGAACGCCCACCACATGGATGAGTTTCGAATTGTCGTCAACGCAAGTTAGCGCATTCACACGCGCCAGTTCTCTCGAATACATGTAACAACTGCACGCGACTGAGTCGATAGGTGGCGCTAGAGCAAATGTTCTGCGAAGACACACTATGTACACGTTTGTGTCCAATAGTAGATCAGCCGATTATGTCTTTTTTGCTAATTCGTATAAAGTATGGATTTGGAAGAATTATGCACAGACAGGGAGGTAGACCCTTTGACAAAAATTTAGAGCCCGGGGGTCTACTTCTGAGCCATATTATGTAGCTCGTAATGAGTTCCAATTGGTTTTCAAACTTGATAAAGGCAAGATGAGTTTTCGTCCTACCCTCTCAAATAGATAGAACTTCGACGATTGTAAAAGAAGTCATAATATACGGCTTAAAAGCTAACCCTCTGGGTTCTAAACTTTTTATAAACGCTGCATATACCTGTTCATAGAAGTTAGGTCGGTCGTCTAGGGATTACCGATACGGGTTCTTTAAAGAGCGCCCTATGGTGAGTTCTTTGCGAGCAGGCGCCATGGTTGGCTTTGTCGCACAGTTCACGAGAAAGCGGACCACACGTTTTCTCCACAAGAGAAAATGTTATGCTATGGAGATCGCTTCGGCCAGACCGAAGATATTCAACAGAGCAACATTCTTCTCAACGGGAATTGTTTCGCGCTTTCATTGTTAAGTGCTTGGCGGATAGAAATCGGCGTGCCTTTAGTCATGTACATCCAGTAGCCCTGTGGAATGATTTTTAACCGTGGCATTATGCAGCAAAAACGACAGCATTAACCGAAGCCTCTTATGACTCCTTCAATGTGATGGCATTGATTGCGAAGAAAGTTGGACCAACTGATTAATACTTACGGTGAAAAAACTACAGTAAGCATTAAGAAGGAGCTTTTACTAGCGAGGTTTAGAATACGGGGACTCTATCGGTTAGAGTAATAGGGTAATAGCGGGACGCGAGTACCCATGCTCAGAGTGATTGCCTCACCCCTGCACATCCATCGCAGCATCCCATGCGTGGACATTTTCGGCCAGCTATTACCCTATCCCCTAAACGGACGGGTACGTCCCTCTATTCTAAACATCGCTATTGTCTCAGCGTTCCCGTTTGTCCTCGTCAGCAGCATTTCCATAGGTGTTCACTAGCTTCTTCACGGCTTTCATAAGCACATGTAAGCATAAGCATGTATGCATATATTTTACATATCGTATATAAGTGTTGCATAATGTTTTTTTTTAATTTTGTATACACTAGAGGTGTGTGCTGCTGTCTGTTGTTATCTGTTTTGGGAGCCAAGGCCCAGTCAGGCTTGCCGCCTTTTGCCTTGGCTTCCCCTTTCTTGTAAAAGAAAGAAAGAAAATAAACTCCAACTCCAACTCCAACTCCAACATCATTCGGGGCTGAAGTGAGAGGGTAAATCTTTCGGATGGGCCAAAGGATCACCTCTCAAATGTACTTCTGCGGATGGGGCTCTGTGATTGGTTACTGATCACCTGAAAACATGTCATTATGTCTGTCTTGACCAATAAATAAATTTTGTTTAACGATGGCGGCTCTTGATGTAACCATAACTCTAACGCTATCAGATTAAAACTGCACGCGAAATAAAAGGAGCTGAGAGCTCGCACTGTGCCGCGTGCCACGCGCACAGCACAGTGTGCCATTATCTAGGCAACCATGCGCCCAGCTTTTTAGGGCATTACAGAAGAAACGTGCTATTTGGGGCACCTTTCAGGTTCTTCAGCAAAATGTTGAAGCCTGTTACATTACCTGGCTTCCAGAAGGCCTGCTGGCTACTCACCATCTATACCTGGTTTGATCCAGAGCCCCTTAAATGTGACGGTTATAGAATCTTCAAGAATAGTGCTGGCTATGGACGCCTTATCTTCTTCCCAATCGTAAAATGGAAGGGTTTCTTGTGGCCCCGGCTTTGCGAAATTGTTCTTATTCTTCACGCTGCCGAGATCCCCCTGCAGTAAAGTTATTTCGCCAGTCATTGCTCTACCAAATAAACTTAGCGACACAAATGCCTACATGTTCACTCACATTAATTAAGCGTAGTGACATAAGGAAACATGAGGACAAATACAGCCTCTTTTAAGCATTCGAGACTACTTGATGGCTAGAGTATGCTTCCATTCAAAGTAACTACCTACAAAAAGAACTACACTGCAGTCCCGATACGCTTAATATATTTCGAATAACAACCGATACAACCAATACAGATTATCTGCTTCCAGTATCGCCGGTAGTTGTATTATAAATGTATGCACAGGCTGCTAAAAGGGGCGCGTCAGTAGCAACGCCTTCCGGTCGTCTGACATGGCACGACTTTGGGCTTCAAGAAAATGTCACTTGCTCGAGTGCTCGTGTCGTGCCTCTAAACAAAAGAAGAGCTTACGTCTGGCAACCTTTTTTTGCACATAAAATTATGGACATAATCGAACTCTTCCGCAATTCTTTTCGACGTTGATATACCCGAGTGAATTATCTCAGCGAAAGAAACGCATCTTCCGTGGCGAATAAGCCAATGAAAGACAGTGGTGGGATACGTTCATCCGGGGTTCTCTACTGCTTGTCTTTTTCGAAGCATGAATGGACAGCATTCAGGAAAACAAAATGAGACATGATGTCTATGGGCGAATCTAAAGAGCATATTAGTTCGTGAAAACTGGGATTTTGAAATCGCTGTAACAGTGGGAAACTGGTTGTAAGCATGACGCGCCTAGTCAGCAGATGCAAACTGAACCAGTCAACCAGTGGCTTCCAAAAATATGCAGTTTTTGCCCTCCACGACTGTTCACAGTGTTGATCAATGGCGATGTCAAGAGTGTTCCTATACGAGCGCGCTTTTTCTATCCGCTGAATGCAGCACACTTACCTTTGCATCGCTGTAAACGCTGATGTACTTGTAATTGTCGATAGTTTTTTTCAGCTTCAGCTTTAAGGTCACTGACTCGTACTTCTTGAGCGGATCGTTGCTGAAAATGGACAGCTCATAGTAACCCTACTGCAAAAAATTTATGAGGCAATAACCTCACATATTCTCACACAATCTCACTCAATTCACATAAAAAATCTCATACAAGTCGCATATAATTGCATGAGGTATCATAGTTTCTCGTACATTATCATAAATGATGAACGATATTTTATGATAATGATGTACACCGTATGAAAATCTATGCAATTAGATGAGATTTTATGAGGTGATTGCCCTGTAGAACTTTTGGTTTTTCAGTAGGGAACCGTTTGCTGCAGAACTATCACAAACTGTAGCTGTACAAGTATTATGCAAACAAGAGAAAGTAGACCAACAATATGCGTTCCATTCTTCACTGTTTATTTTCAGTTAATCGCTGGTGAAAACCAGAACATATTGTAAGCATTTATGAATAATGTTGCTGCTAGAAACTTTCTGGTTAACATTTGGAAGCGGAATCTACAAGGTATACATGCACGACGCATTTAATTGTATCTATGTTTAGTAGGACATTTGTTTTGAGCAAGAGACAACGGATGTTATGACAGTTTCATTATGTTGATTGCCCGTCATATATTAGAAATGCTTGATTATTGGCGTTTAGCCTCCTATTGCTAAATCAATATTTCGCCTGAAATGCTGCGTGTTCATATGAAACAGGCGAGAAAAGCTGGAAACATGAAATACTTTTTTATGTCCGGAACAAAAGCAAGATTAGGGCTTAAAGTGGAAGTGATCTTTGCTGGCTAAGGGTTCATTAGAACGCGATTGCCGCGACTAAAGGTCAATCCTGACTCTTCAACAACTGACGCTATAGCTTAGAAAATATGTCCACATCACAGAAGTTAGCAAGTGAATAACGTGCGCAAGCAACCCAGTCGAAAAAACTACAGAACTTTGTCAAAAATACGACACAATATCCTGTAGCTCTCTCGTAACCATCAGACTTTTCTGTAGTTCTGTAGTACTTTTCTTTAGTTCTGTAGATTTTCTCTAGTATATTTCTGTTGGATGTAGTTCTGTAGCACTTTTCTGTTGTAACTACAGAAATTTCTGATGTTACGACAGAATGTTCTGTTGTCACAACAGGTTTCCCGTCAAAAACCACACGGAAATTCTGTCGTAACATCAGAAAGTTTTCTGTAGTTTTTTTCCGACTGGGAAATGAAACACGATGAAACACCTTTCATCAGCGTGACGCCACTCACCTGCCTTTTTCATCAGTTTGTTTCTCTCCGTCTTTGCCGACCTCACCGGTTCCTGCCATGAAGTGCACATCTGTGCGCGCACGAAGAGAGACAAAAAGAAGTCAACGCATCTAAAGTGTGCAAATGTGCGCCGTACACATTATTTACCAAAATTAATTAGTAGCAAAACGCTTTTAACGATTGCATGAAATGTAAGCCAGTGCAGCCACGTCGCCCCGCAGATCGTTAAAATACTGTGTACTTACCAGGCTTGTATTAGTTTAGGTTAGTTTATCATATAGGTTTAACGTCCCAAAGCGGCTAGAGCTACGAGAGACTTCGTACTCGAGGGCTGCTGATAATGTAAGCCAAATAAAGTTCTTTATGTGCGCCGACATTGAACATGACACGGGCGCCTTGCGATTAGCTGCCGTCGAAACGCGGACACGTGTCGCGGCTGGGATCAAACCCGATGGTTTGTGATGACACCCAGAATTTCTCATGATAACAACTTCGATCGTAAATTTGTGAGATGCATTCAGTGCAGCTGCCAACCGATACAACCAGGTTACAAGTTGATGCTAAAAACCCTAAAAAGTAAGCGTACAGCCAGAGACAAAGTCTGTCCACAGGATTGTGTCGAAGGGCGTGCTTGCCTAGTTGGTGGCTTTAAATCTACTTCATACCTTATTGCTAGGTCTGTGGGTAAATAAAAAGACAACAGAAGTATCACCTTAGTCCGATACGAAGGGTTCAATTTATATAGCTGTCTATCCTCAGGCGCGCTTTCGGTGTCGAGATGAAGATCACTTCAGGCGTCTCTTTTTTACAGGGATAAGGCGGCCTGTTAATCGCATACATAGCATGCATTTTATCTGGCCCTCTCGCAAATACGCATTTTTATAGAACACTAAGTTAGTAGGTTAGCGTCGTGTTCAAGGCAAGACAGCGGTAGAGCTTGACTTGGCGGAACGACTTTATTTTCGTACAACAGCATCAGGGGCACACTCGATTTTTCAGTCCCGGACTACACGCTGGCAGGTCTCGGCTTCCGCTCTGACTAGGAAGTATCGAGATGGTCACACGACCTTCTAAGCTCCCTCCATCGTTTGCTTTTAGCAGACAACACCAACCATCAGTCACCAGGACAGAGTTCTTTCGCATTAACAGCGTGCGCATGTTTATCGTTCGGAGTACGTGTAATGCGATATATAAAAAAGGCGCTAATTAATCAATGCACTTTGCGAACGAAACGTGACATGTCAGGGAACCAAGCTCAAGTTTCGCCGTGCGATGGCAGCGCCTCATTCTAGGCGTGGTGGCGAAATGTGAAACGATGGGACGTCTCCGGAGCAGACGTTCCTCTAGCTTCCTGTGCACGTGCGGCGATCGAGTTGCGCCTGGCGGTTATTTAGCAATACAAAAACGCTTCCGCTGATGCGAAACGGAAGCACTAAGTAGTATTGTTTCTTGGGCAGCCACAATAGTAGGCAAAGCGCCAAAGGACGAGGCTCACGTGTGAAACTTTGCAGAAGCGTCTCTGCAAGAAGTTTTCCAACCGCATGAAAGCGTTCTGAGAAGTCTAGCGTTCTTTGTGGAAACGAAAAGAGCCAATTTCCCCTTTCTTCGTAAACTCAGAAATGTTGACAGTTGACAAATACGGCTTGGAGAGGCATCAAAAGAGTACAGTGGTTTAACACCATGCATACAAAGTGAAGCAAGTGAAGAAGATAGAAGATTATTCTGCTCTTCGCTCCCCGCATGCCTTGTTTTGCTGAATTTCTGTGCTCTCTTCCTGCTTTGTGAGCGCTCTGAAAGCAACGAAATCAACAGATGCGACGTCCGCGATCGACACTAATTTGTGAATGTGCCCTAAGTGTCCACAGCTGCCTTTTCATTTTTAAAGTGACCAAGAAAATATCTAGAAACAAGGCCTTTTTTTCCGGGGGTGTTGGCGGCGTTGGAAAACATATGCCTTGCTAAGACGCTTTTACAGATTTCCGCAAATTGGCTGATAAGGGAACCAACTAATATTATTATTATTATTATTATTATTATTATTACTATTGTTATTATTATTATTATTATTATTATTATTATTATTATTATTACATGCAGAGTGGTTGAGAGATATTGTAGCGGCAGTGTCATTATCATCAGCGATGCCGAGGTGAATGAAGTTGGCGTCCGAGCTCAGGCACTCGCGGTATAGAGATAGCTCCAGCAACCGAGCCAGCCGGCAGCACCAAGTTAGCAGCACCAGTGGCGGATACCGGGTCTTCTAAAAAACGGAGGTGGATTGCAAACATCAGGTCGCCTCCTCATCTTTAAACCTGCGCACCTACAAAAGTGATAATCACGGACACCTGTGTCAATGAACGCAATACCGCTACTATCGACTTTGCGAAACTGAGTCTTTTCCGTGCCCTGGCCCTGCTTTCAAAGCCTGTTGCTTCCTCTGGCAACCGGCCTGTCGGTGCTGAATGCCCTCTGTACTTCCCGGCCTTTGCCCGAGCAGTTACCACACATTCCGACATCCTGGTGTTTCTTGTCAACATGTCGGAGTCTTCGAGTACACACAGTGAGCGCTTCGCTTCTTCCCATGGCCTGACACTTTCCCGGCTACAGAACCTTCCGGCTTTCAACTCCGAGGACGCTCTGTTATGGCTAGCTCCACTGGACTCGAACTTCTGCATAAACGTCTCTAGTCAGTTTTTGTGCTACCACCACGCCAGGTGTGAGGTCTCACTGGTCTCTTAGCCAGCCTTCGGTTGTCGTTTCGTTCGGATTTAAATTTAAAGCAATCACTGCCCAGTTAGATCTGAAGCTACCATCTCCTTGTGCTCCAGTTGTGGCTACGTCGCCTTTATCACTGTTTGTCGCCCCTCAACCGGAAGAGCCCTCCTCCACTGTGCTGGTAGTTGACACACAATCTAAGCCACTTGCACGTAACTCTAACCTTTCTTGAAGGTTCGGCAGGAGCCAGGAACATGAATTGTAGACTAAACGTGTCTCCCGGATGACTCCAGGTGCCTCTTTCATCGTCGACCCTGCCAGCCTCTCTAGAAAAGACCCACATCTGGTAAGAGATGCCGTAGGCACGGACGTGTACGGATCCCCAAGCAATTCGATGCTCTTGGACGATACTCCTCTGCTTACCACAAAACTGTTCGGGATAGATAACATTCTTGTGCTCGACGATGCGCAGGCACCGGCGACTCTGCTCGCCTTTACCCACCGCCGCAGTTGGATGCCTACTATTTCACGAAGTCTTCCCGCCTTCCCGACAACACCTGGATTTTAGCTTTGGCACCCTATCGGCCACCTAAGCCACGTCAACGCAGCTATAAGCCTCTACCGTGAGCTTATCACCCTATAGCTGACACCCGTTGCTTAAACAAGCTCCTCTTTTCTCCACGTGCCCGACATCACACCAGTCACCACTAGCGTCTTACAACCTCCCCTCTGCTTACTGTTCCGTGATAGCGGTATTCGCGCCTGTGCGGTCGCCGTCACGCTGACTGGCTGCCCAAGGTTTCCCTCCAAGACCTCCACGCTTTAGCCAACTGTGCCCTCCTGACGAGCGCTAATTGAGTACTACTTGCTGACTTTAGGACCACAACCGGGATGCGGACTGGTTATCGCGTGAATGGGTTATCGTTCTGTCATCACGCAAGTCGCCAGGGGCCGAGCCTCCGTAGCAGCACTGTCATTGTCATCAGTGATAACGAGGTGAATGAAGTTGGAGCTCGAGCTCATGCCCTCGCGGTGTAGAAAATGACACCAGCCACTGAGCCATGAAACAGCAACACGTGATCGGTTCGCTCCACCAGATGACCAGCAGTGACTACCGGACCTTACCCAATAAAGGGAGGTGGTATGCAAGCACCAGATAGCATTCCTCATCCGTCAACATGCGTACCTAAAAAAAGTGAAGGACATTCTAGTGGAAATCAAGAAGAAATGGGAATGGTCAGGGCATATAGTGCCAAGTGGGGATAACCGATGGTCGCTAAGGGTAACAAATTGGATTCCAAGGGAAGGAAAGTGTAGCAAAGATTGGGAGGAAGTTGGATTGGTGGATGATGTTAGGAAATGTGCAAGGGGGCAAAGTGGCTGCAGCTAGCACAGGACGGGGCTAAATCGAGCATTATGGGAGAGACCTTCACTCTATAGTGGGTATAGTATGGCTGATGATGATGAACTGGTGGCATGCATGGGCGGTTACTGCTTGGTCGTAGGCGTCTTCTGATATCACGCGATAGCGTGACATGACCGCTTTGGCATAAGTTTGCTAACTCAGACCTCTCGATTGAGACGAGAAGGTGATATCAGTATCAAGCTTTCGAGGACCCTTGAATTAAGGCACGCTGCCCCTACTTCAAGCAGGCAAATCAGTGGTGCGTGACTAAGCAGGACATTTACCGATGTCGGTGAACGTTAAACATATTACAGCGTGTTGACGGGTATCTGTGATGCATTAGGGAAATAAATTAGGCAATTCGTAACTGGGCGAGTGGCAAGTTGCAGGCTTGCGAACAATGATCCATTAGGACACTCAGTAAAAAGGAGTCATTAAACCTGTACCGTTACATCATAGAGGTGGAGCTTTAAAAGACCCCCATCAAGATTTTAAGGCAAAACCCTTTTTTGGCTCATAAGCGGTGTAGACAGGTAGTGTCCGCCAAAATGTGTGCGCATGAACTGAGACTGAAAAAACAACTCCGTCATTGTAGGGAGTCAAACCGCCATCCTTAGCTCCTCAGCCATACGAGAATACGGCTACGTCACTCCAACTGTCTCAGATCGGGTTCCCCTTGTCTAGCTCAAGGACGCCGGTTAGCGCAGAAGGAAAACAAAACAGTAACACTAAGTAAAAAAAGATAAAAATGAACAAAAATGGAATAAACTTATCCCAGAGTAGACGTATGGTGGGCAACGAAAACGTTCGAAAATCTGCCCGCGCAAAATTCGAAAGAAAACAAAGATGGCCAATATTCCATTAAGTAGACGTGTTGCACCATCTAGCGAGGCTGACACAAGATGCCAAAGCACTGCAGTCTTATGCGGCAGGGAGCAGCAAATGAACGGAAGAAAGAAATGCTTTCGGAGTTGCTGGTCTTAAGTAGTCTTAAGAACAAGTGTAATTTTTTTTTGCACTTACCGCTCTCTCCGCCATCGAAGCTGAAGCCAGTGATTTGGATGATGTCTGCGGTCGCAGCGTACACCTCTCCTGCCACACCGTTCTTGCCTCCCTGGAACGCTCCTAATTTCATTCCGTAGTAGGTGTTGTCTGCGTGGGACGTGTACTTCGCGTCAACGGACGCTGTGTAGCGTAATTTGATTAGTGCTAAAAGTTCTTGCGATGCAGCGGCAACTAGCATCGGATTTTCAATATCTAAAACAAAAACATCAATGCGACTTTAAACCTACTGAAAAACTCAAGAACCCAATTGTAGCAGTTAAAAAGGTGTGCAGTACTAGTGGCCAGCCTGGTATATGCCACGTTTGATCTGTATTATGGCGCATACTGCCGCTCGCATTGTATGTCAAAGAAAGCGCTCCTCAATATGCTTATTAGTCTGCTTAATATAATCACTGCACGAAAATCGGCATGACCGAATTTTTTTCAAGACGCACAACCTTTCTGTCGTGCATGCTTCAAAAGCTAGTACACACAGAAGCCAGGCTTACCGCCACAATCGGCCCGCGCAAAATGGAGTGGTAAGCTCCGCGATAATGTCCATCCTTTGGCGGCGTTCTAAAATGCGCATTAACCGCCTTCTATTGAGTGACGCGGTACTTCTCAAGTATGTTTAGTAGACTAAGTAGTAAACTGTGTTGACGTAACACTGGTCCGCACTTGCGCACTGAATATTGGTGATCAGTGTTGCCATTTATGAAGGCAGAAGCACTGTGCTTCGCCTCGTAGCTCCGATTATTAGTTTCATGCGAACATTCACGTAGGTGGCGATTTGTGGCAAACGTACGATATTTGTATTCGATTTGCTTCTGTCACAACTAAGTTTGTAGTAGACTGCGTCTTTAGCAATAAGTATTCGCTGAGGTCCTACAATTTACAATTTATAATTTACAAACCGGCAGCCTTCCAGTCTGAGGAAGACGATAAAGAGCATGGCGAGAATCGTAATGGTACTTGAGTCTCGTAATATTCGTCTCGTAATACTCGTAATACGACACCATATAAGTTCGAAGAATCGCAGAAAAACAGGAGTAATGCTCGGGCTTATAATGTTCGCGAAATTGTGTCGGTAAAAGTTGTCCCCAAAATATGTGACCTGAAGTTTGTACCTTGCGATGTTAGCGCCTGATGACGTCATTAGTCATATGACGTTATGAGCCATGTAAGCCATGATACATTATAAGTGCCGTAATTTCATAGTCATAAGTCATATGACGTCATGAGTCATGTGATGTCATAAGTGGATGCTGTTAAGAGGCGTCAGTTTGATGACGTCATACAGCAAGCCAATCAGAAGGCTTCGTCAAATTGTACCCTGAATGCCACAAAACTCGGACAAAAAAAATTGCACATCGTCGACTGGCAGCAGTACCTCGAAGAGTGGCAGTTGGAGCCTAATAGTGTGGGTAGATGAAGATGTAAGTAAATACTGAAAAAAAGTCATTCTGATTAAAAGTCAACAATGTCGCGCAAGCGCTAGCGCTTTCCAATTTTACCGATGCAGTTTCTGCAGTGACTTCTACGTTTTTGCGTTGCTTGATGCACCAACTCTCCGATACTGTCACGAAGCAAACAAGCCGAAAAATCCCTCCAGTAGCTTAACAGCAAATTAATTACAACGGGGGGGGGGGGGGAGGGGGAGTTGGTCTCTATTGTATAGAAAGAGGAATTATTCTTGCCATCCGCTCGAGACTTTGCAGTCGGAACGAATACAGGGTGGGAACAGGGGTGGGCTAGACAACCATCTCACTAGTCGTGCGAGGTCGAAGGGAGAAGGTAGTAGTGGGCTGGTCTGTGAGGATGCATCGAGTAATATGTTGGAAGAACAGCGCTCCAGCTTTTCGAGGACAACAGCTGCAAGCAAATCGAGGCAACAGCCAACACTGAACTTGTAGCGACGCTTCATGAAAGCTCCCACATCAAATATAGGTGTCACCTGAAGACTGTACAGGACCGAACGTATGGAGGTTAGGCACCGATCGAGTTCTACATTCTTTTTCTGCGCACAGAAAGCTTTCTTGCTAGCTTGATCTTCTGCGTAAGCCATGGTTTCATACTTATCTGACCCTGCTAGGCGTGAAGCTATGTAGACAGAACCTAGGTGGCACTATGTCCAAAAAGAGCGAAGTGGTTCCAACGAAATCTGGGATCCACTGCAAAGGCAAGCGGACTGAGGCCTGACAAAGCTAAAAGACTGCAGCGACGGAAATGTAAACTTAGTGATGTACCGATTTCCAGCCTGTATAAGCAACACTCAAGTACGGAATCTTCTGGTACATGAGAACTGCAAACCAGGTTCAAGAAGAAACAAGGACTGGGCTGGACATTAAGAGGGTGCGAAATGTATGCTGTTGTTATTGTAGAAAGAGTAGGCATTACTTAAATTAACTGAAACACCATAAAAGGGCAATACTGAGAGAGGCTAGGGAAATAGGTTAGCTTCACGTGAAAGCCCCTCGGGTTTAAGTATTGGCGGCCTCGTTCTCCGGATTCCCAAAGTGCACAGGCATCCAAAAGAACTCTGTGTGTCGCGGTTGATTGGGGGTTGTTCCTTTTCTTCCAATAGGCACCGAGAGGATGCATGCACTCTTCCTCGCGTATAGTTGAGTAATGCCATTTTTGAATCATTATATATATATATATATATATATATATATATATATATATATATATATATATATATATATATATATAATATATAGTCCGCGCAGGCTACGGCTATTGCGATTACGGCGGCTTCGATGGTCGTGCCCGAAGACAGGCTGAAGTCTAGGGTGCAGGATTACTGGGGGGGGGGGGGGCAACGGTGACGCACCATTTGTGGCGCATGCTGCGTTCACCCAAATGATATTGAAGTCTTTACCATATTGTTTAGAAAGGGTTGCTGGGCGCTCTCATAGATGAAGTCTGTGATGCTCTGGGCGTAGGTCCCGAAGGAAAGGAAAGGTTTAATGACATTTTGGTGCATAGTGTGTGGATAGGCCCAAGGCCGGGGTTTGCTGCCAGAAGCCTATAGAAGCGAGTGTGTCCGCCAATCGGTGTAACCGCTATGCGGATGTATTGCGACTGGAGGTACGCTTCCACAAGCTACGCAATGGTGTTGCGGACGCCTAAGGCTAGCAGGCGGCCCGTGGACGCTGTATGGTAGCTTAACAGGCCTTTTTGTGGCCTCTAGATTAAAAGTATAAATTGCTGCTCATATATGGGCGTAGCTAGGATAGAGGATGCGGCTGAGCACAAATGCATGAACCCCATTGGAGATTTTCACTTCGTCTAGCCTATGCGCTGCTGAGGTGACGCGTTTGATGAGCTGCTATTGAGAGAGAGGGAGAGAAAACCTTCATTACACGTAGGAATTCAGGGCGCGCAGGTCCCTGGGTGCCCGCACGACCCCACTGAAATTCAAGTGTTTATGTCCCTCAGGATCATAACACTGGCAGCGCAGCCGGTGGCGATGGTCTGCACGGCCGGGTCCTCCGAACGCAGCAGGGTCTATCAGTCCTCCCAGGTCTTCAGTTGCTCTAAGCCCCGTATGAGGACGCGGGTGATGGGCACCTGGTGGACGAAGTCCGTCGATGTGGACTGAGAATGGCGCTCGGATGCTACAATGTGCTGGAGGTCACAATATCGAAAGCTCCGATATGGGCGAGCATTCGAATGAGCTTATATGGTGTCCAGCGCTGTTTGCAGGACAACCTCTAAATCACCGTCCCTACCATGCGTTGTTCAAAAAGTGAAATCGTCCGCGTACAGTACGTGCCTCAGGCAGGGAAACAGGTCCACCTTTTTGGCAAGATAGATCAAGGGGATGTTTAAAAGGCAAGAGGTGATTACCGCTCCCTGGGGTGTTTCAATGCTACGGAGAGGGAAAGACAGGGTGCCGATGTCATCCAAATGGTTGGAGGCTGTGCGACCGTGAAGGAATGCGCGAACGTAGTTAAAGACCTTTCAATTCACTGCTAGCGCTACTAAAATAGCAGCTTGGCCGACATGATCGAAGGCTTGGCCGAGACGATCAAAGGCTTTGCCTAAGTCGTGGCAGGGTCGCGCGGTTATGATGGAGAATAGTGGGGTTAAGGAAGACCGTAGTGGCCTGGATCATAACGTCCTGCGCTTACAGGATCGGAACCCTATCATGCCATGAAGACGTATGTGCTGGTTTTCAGTGAAAACGATTAGGTGAGTGTTTGTTGACATTTAGAGCGGCTGAGGCAGCGGTACAAGGTCATTCGCTGGCTACCCAAGGTTCCTATAAGCCTTCTTGTATGCGGCGAGAACATGCGTCCACTCGGTCGGGTCATAGGCCAGAGTGTCATGTGCTTACCCTCCATCCACGGTGATAGTGAGTGGAGCCGGCTTAGGAGTCAGCCTTACCTCGTCCGAGGTCAGGGTGCCTAAAACTGAGCGGTAGGCCCTAAACTTCACCGGCTGTACGCGCTCGACTTCAATGACGATAAGCGGAGAGGTGTTCTCGTCAGAACAGGAACATTTGATGTTGAGCCTTCAATGAGACTCTGCTAGACTGCTTACGGGTGTTCGCATTGCGAGTGCCGGCCGACTGAATTTTGAGAGTATCTGCTGCTGGAAGTTGCCGCAGCATTATAATACTGAACGTTACAACTACTAAGGATTGATCCGACTTGCTTGCTGACTTCATAATTTCGAGCATTGCGTAAAAACCTGGGTTTAATTATTCCAGGCGTTTTAAGGCAACCGTACTCTGACTTTCGTTTCATAGGACTGCTGCACGTTGCCTCCGCTGCCCTGCGCATCCCAAGCTTGCAGTATTGGAAGAGTTAGAGTATTTAAATTCTGCAAATACTTAGCACACTGACGTGCTCATGTAAGTTAGCTTGCAGTGAAATACCCTCGCACTATTTCAAATTGTGTGTCCATTTTATTTTCTCACGGGAACGAAAATGGCGTGCGTGCACTACATATTTGAATATCCGTCAAAGATCTAGAAATGGATCTGACTCGGCCACGATGTCGATGGGAGGTAGCTTGAGCATGATGATACCGTAAAAAAAAGTAACGCTGCTGTAAAGCTGATGAAGAAATGGTAATAAACGTAATGATGGACGATTGCAAACATCGTTCTTTGCACATAGCGGAGGCTGTACAGTTTTTCCGCGACCAGCTGCATTCAGTTGCGCGGCTTTGAACGGAACTGCTATTGTAATGGTTCAGACAAAAGTAAATGAAGCACGTCGTTGCCTTCAATTATTTTTCACACGTTGCCTAATTGAAACTGTCAGCTGTGGTATGTGGAAGCTGAAAGGCAAGGAAAAGTGCGGTTTCATTATTTACGATAGGAAATACGTGATTACAATTAGAACTAAATAGCGTGCTTTGTTTACGTATGTCCGCATTTATATATCTGCCCGTGCTGCATTGTTGCAATAACGAAACTGTCAACTGAAATGCTTCCAACGTTTTAGGGAGTTTACTGAAGACCGTTTCCACTTGAATGCCATTTCTCGTTCAGGTGCGGGCTTCGAACGCGGTACCACTGTTTCGAAGCAGAGAAATGGCTCGATTATGGAGTATTTTGTTAAGTACCCCCAGGTCCCGGATGCAATACAGATGAGAGTGGGAGGAGAGAGATTGCGTAACAGAGCGCAGCAAGAAAAAAAAACAAGAATTATTAGGAGCACAACACACATACACGCACATTCTCTCTCACACACACACACACACACACACACACACACACACACACACACACACACACACACACACACACACACACACACACACACACACACACACACACACACACACACACACACACACACACACACACACACACACACACACACACACACACACACACACACACACACACACACACACACACACACACACACACACACACACACACACACACACACACACACACACACACACACACACACGCACGCGCACACACACACACACACACACACACACACGCACGCACGCACGCACACACACACACTGCTATAAAGAGGAACACGGAAAGCAAATGCACAGAGAATTACAACATTTTAGAAACAGAAAAATTATGGCAGCCTTAAAAGTACTTAAGTCAGTTAAGTCGGCTACTTGCCTGAGACGGTGGTTCCAACTGCCAGAGGTCGTGGTGAGAAATGAATAAAAACAACGTTTAATGACATGAAGGAGCACCTACTTGGTGGGAATGAACGATTCGGCCTCTAGCGATAGTTATTAGCCGGCTCTTAAGGAGTGGATTTTAATAGTAGACGTTATAAAACAGGCACAGATGAGAAATTCCGCGATGGGAAAGGAGTGACGAAGAAAAACTAATCACTTATCACAAAATAAACTAATCACAATTACCTGTGATTCGTATCTGATGGCGTCAAGTCAGGTATTTGTGACACTTTCTACCAAACTGGTGGCGGCAAAAGCTACCAAACTGCAGCGACTGACGTGCTACTATGATCGATGTACGGAAGATCGACAAAGCTAGGTTTATTGTACTGGCGTATGGAAGTTATTTGTCGAAGAGATATATGAGAAAATAGGCATGTAGATCTCACAACTGAAGCAGAAAAGAGCTTTGCATATTCAAGCTAGAAATGGCCACAGTACTCGACTGTATATGTCTAGCGTTTTCACTCTGCAAATGCATACGCCACGGGCGTAATAGGTCCTCTTACGTTGTCCTGGTCCTTCTGTTGCCGAGCTTTTGCAACTCGAATTGGAACGGCAACTGCAGTTACAGTGCTTGCAGCCGGGTTCTGCAAAAGAAGATAATGCAATGTAATGTGGCAGGCATTGCGTCTGTTCACGAATACGTTTAGCTGAAAAGATGAAAGTAAAGTTATTTAGACGAAACTATGCCTTGGCAAAGAATTAAAATGTTAGTGGTAGGCCTTCGCCCAGTCAGCTTCTGCGCAGTTATTCGCAGGCATTTCTATAGCGTGCCATTGGCGTGCTAGGTTGTAAATAAATGACACCTGCTCTAGGCCTTTGGGTTCCTGAAAATCAATTTAGGTGCGAGGAGCCGCTATTCTGACCAGCCTAGTGGCTGATGTTTGAGCTCAGCTGCGTGTGTTCTGTTCGATGTCAAAAGAACTCTTCCCTCGACGTGAAGAAGTGGGGATTCCCTACAGCTCCAGTAGTTTATCCAGTAGAGTAGTGCAGTAAGCACTCTACGCAAATAGCATCTCTCGTAGCGAACGGGGTATACAACAACCAGTCATGGGTCATATCGAAGATAGATGTATCTTCGATACTATCTTTAAATACATTTTGTGTATCGGTATTAGGTATTGTGCGCTGAAAATGAAAATATCGGAGTATCAGTATCGAACATACATTTTTAAAGTATCGTGTATTTTGAAGATACTTGATACTAAAGAAAACTTTAAATGTTCAAACAGCTGTGAGACTTTGGGTTGACGGCGCTCACTCATTCGCTAGTACAGGCCCTGAGACAGCTCGGCTTGTAGTACCACCTGAGTTCCCTACAAATCCCCCCCCCCCCCTCCCCCTCTATGTTAACTACATTTTCAAATTTCCTTCCTTTAAAACTGAAGGAGGCAATGGTAAGCAGATGCTCACGAGATACTTTTGAGCACTGAGTGCGTACCACGAAGCTGCTAAGCCGTTAACCTACACACGGAAAGATATGAACAAAGCTGGAACGCAATGCGAACACGCAGTAGCGGTCACGCATACTGCTGTACCCCTAGCCGCTCTTCCCACCCTTTGCCATGCACGACATGAAAACTACGACTGAAATTTTCCAGCACAGTTCGAAAAACACGTTGCCAAACATTTTATTTTGCGAAAAATATTTCAGCAAACCTTAAATAAAACTTGTAAAGATATCTGTATCCTAATAAAAATTACTTCTTGAAATATGCGAATTAATTGCTACCTCCAGGATGCTTGAGTCAACGCGGCTATGGTTTACTATTACACGCTGATAAAAGACATCTTTATCTAATACAATACTGCAGTGTGCTCGTGTGCGTATGTAGAGAGGCTTTTCTCATTTGCGTCTCTTTTAGCACGCCCAAGTAGCGCTCTTCCCGGACTAAATAACGTTCAGCCATTTTATTTTTCTTGTTATCCCCCTAGCTTTTAACAATATGCAGAGCTTCAAAAGCTTATCGCACTATCGCAGTATAACTGCTCAGTTCTCTAAATGCAGGCAGGTTGCACGTTTTAGCACATACAAATTTACGCAGGGGTCACCGGCTAAGTAATGTGTAGTATGAAATAAAAAGCAACATAATAAACAGAAAAAAATTCAGATATATTTGTATTCATAGCCAAGAGCTCATAGGTTGGTTGGCATGAACAGCATTAGTTTAAATAAATATTTCGCACGGCTGCCTGTGGAAGCAATCACTTCATTGCAACCATGGATTCAATTCAATGTGAAGTTCTGACCAGGACAGCTGTCCAGTCAGAGGAGCTACAATAACTCCGTTGGCGTATTAGCTTAAGCCGCTTCAGAAAACCTACGCTATATGAGTGCTCTAAAGAGTCCAGAAAACACAGTACAATTTACTGATGTCGCTAATTGTGTTTCCACCTTTAATATGTTGGGATTTCAGTGATGTATAGAAGTATCAACGATACAGTACCGAGTCTCTGTATCGACGGTTCTGTATCTTGTATCGTCATCAAAAATACAATTTTTTAGGGTATCGCGTATCCGTATCAAATATGCTTTTTTGAGGTATCTTGCCCAGCCCTGACAGCAACTCAGTGTTTTGTACTAAAGAAATGTCGCCGTGAACAGCGACGCCGACGTCACTGAAACCCTCCTTGGCCCGCTATTTAAACGCTCCGCAGAACTATGCGGACATCTCCACTATAATCTTAAATGCGCAATTGTTACTTTTTCTGGATATAGGTCAAAATTGTATGTCCTCATACAGCAGCCAGCAATTATGATGTCCGCAGCGCAAATGCTGATGTTGAGATAGGCTCCACAGGAGATGACACGAGGATAACAAGGTTTGCGTTCAACCCCTCCATATCCTTCTAGGTCATTTGAAATGCAGTCATTGGCAGTGTTTGTTATTACATTAAGTTGCATAATTACACATGATAGATGATAGCTCACCCTTATGGCATGTCCCGACCTAACATATTTACTCGACTGGTTGCGATTGGTATGATAACTGGTATATGCATGCGTAAGGTGAAGGGAGGAGTCACGGTGTCATGCACAGTGGTGTTTATGTGATATGGTAAGGTATCTATCATTAAGCATGACATGTCATGTGAGGACGTGACAGCTTGTCACATTATGACTCATAATGCTTATTTGGCAGTCAATGATCGGTGGTGATTGGTATGCATAACATTCACGCAGCAGAGTACTGCGTATAACCCTACTGAAAAACGAAAAGTTCTACGGGGCAATAACCTCATACAATCTCATCAAATAATACAGACTCTCATAGTTGTACATCATTATCATAAAATATCTTCCATAATTTATGTTAATGTACAAGAAACTATAAGACCTTACGAAATTATATGAGACTTGTATGTGATTTCTTACGTGAATTGAGTGAGACTGTGTGAGAAAATGTGAGGTTATTGCCTCGTACAATATTTTCAGTAGGGAAGTGATATGTGTATAATTGGGACTACGGGAAACGGACGAATGCAGCAGTTGTGCCGGCCAATGCCTACGCAACCTCTTCGTAAGTTTTGGTGACGACCGGCGGGAAAGAACCTCTGCTCGACGCATTTATCAGCGACAGTGTACTTCACGCCCTTCTGGACACGGGCGCCAGTGTTTGATGTGCGCACGAGTTTTCGAGGCGGCTAAACGAAGCTGCGCCAGCACCCGAGAAGGAAGATAGACTATCCGGCTTGCAGAGAGATGGTGGAGGCAACACTCTGTATGTTGCCGCATCCGATGGCAGGGCAGCCACAAACAGCGCTTCCACGGAGAAGCTATGCTCCCAGCATCGCATATATTTTTTCACCATCACCACCTCAGAGAGGCTTTGCCATGACAAAGTTCTGGGACGAGACTTTCTTGCAATGGCGGGCTGCTCGGTACATATAGGACTCGGCGGATGTACACTCGGGATGGATCGACAGCAATTGGTGAGGTTCAGCAAGGCACCCTCTCGCCAGCACACTGTTGCTGCTGGCCATACTCAAGACAGCTCCATGCGAGTTGCACTGCAGCATCCTGTCGTGGAAGACTGGGATGAGGACTTAAGCTATTTTCTTGCAGCAACTGTTTGCTCTTGAAAAGCATAGTCCACCTGCAGCCAACTATAGCCAAGTGACAGCTGACAGCAGGGCCATTTCACACCGCGATCGACTGGAAGCCATCCTCAGTGAAGAGCCAAGTAGCGCTGTTGCAGATATACTTTGAAAACACATTTGATCGCGTCTGAGACGACATTTCTTTAATAATAATAATAATAATAATAATAATAATAATAATAATAATAATAATAATAATAATAATAATAATAATAATAATAATAATAATAATAATAATTGTACCACAGGAAGAGAAAAGCGCAGCGTCTTTCACACTTGGTTTTGAGGACACCAGAAACGCACCGTAAGGGAAGGAAGGAAGGTGGGCGTTAAAGTGAATAGAGAGAGAAAGAGGAGCCGTAGTGTAGGGCTGCGGTGTAATTTCGAGCACCTGGGGATCTTTTACTTGCATTGACATCGCACAAAACACGGACGCCTCTCCGTTTCGCCTCCATCGATTTTGTTTTCGAATCTTAACCAATTGAAAGCTTAAACAAAACTGAAACAAGAAAAAGAAATACAGCATGATTTGTAGAGGACATCACAACAATGTCCAAGTCTAAATTGGGAGCTATTCAGCTGCTTTTCTTTGCTAATGTGCACCGATTGAGGTATCTTCGACGCCATCAGAATGGGATGTCGTCGATGCATATTGGCGTCTATTTGCTCCTGCCATTTCGCTGAGACTCTCGTGATTACTTGCCTGTTGAGTGATATGGACAATATATGATCTTGGAGTTGTTGCCATCCTTTTCTCCCCTGTATGTTCCCTCTGGGGTGCTCCCAAAGCAGACTATCACCAAGGTAGAGTTCTCTCGTTCTCGTCCAATCAGGGCTGCGGAAACACAAAAAATAGTCCCTCAAATGTTTGAGCAGTGTGGGGCTATTATAAATAAACAAGCACAGCAATTCCAAACATAGCTTGGACTGGTAGATTTAAATAGTAGAAAGTCTTCTAATAACTGAATAAATTACCAGAGAAAGCTCGTACGGATACAGCTCTGCTGCGGTTTGGTGCGACGTAGTGATGCGCTTCCATTTTCCAACATGGCGCAGGCCGACTCGGTTGTGTCTCCTGTGTGCCACACACCGACAGTGCGCTGTTTTCTCAAGTATGCAAAGGAGCTGGCTTTAAATGTTTTTGAAGCGCTTCGCGTCGAGAGGGGGGGCAGCTCAAGTACGAATGCGCTCATAAAGAGGACGGCAAAATTCACTCGGGCGAGCGAGCGTACGCTCTACCAGTGGACAACAGAGGCGTTGAAGGCGGGCCGAGTGCTGTCACCAAAGAAGCACGCTGGCGGAAGAGGTCGCGAGCGGACGAAGAAGCTGGACAATTTTGATCTGATCGTGTTGTGGAGCGTGGTGCACAACTTTTTCCAGAGGCGAAATTTCGACCATTGCAAAGGTGGTAGCACATTTCGCAAATGACGACTCGCTACCGACCGTGTCCACAGAGACAATGCAGAGGATGCTGAAGAAACTCGGCTTCCAATACAAGAACCACTCTCGCAATGCACTACCAATCGAAGCGACGCATATTGTGTAGGGTCGCCACCGGTACACGCGACTTCGCGGACACGCGAAGTCGAGTGGCCGGCGCCATCCTACGCCATCCAATCTGCGCACGAAGCATATCGATCCGGACTGTCGACTGGTCTACAAAACCCTAGTGACAAAGGTGGCAGGCTCATTGTTACGTACTGCGGCAGTGAACAATGTTTTGTCGAAGGCGCAGTGGAAGTTTTCCGAGCTAAGAAAAGCTCGGGCGACTTGCACGAGGAAATGAACGAGGAACACTACGAGAAGTGGTTCTTCCAGAAACTTCTCCCACTACTACCACCCGGCAGAGTTATAGTGATGAACAACACGCCATATCTTTCTGTGAAGCAGGATAAGGTGCCGCGGATGAGTAGCCTTAAAAAGGAGATGCAGGCTTGGCTCTTCGGAAAATGTGTCACGTGCAGCAGCGATACGGTGAAGGCCGAGCTCATGCAGCTTCCGAACAATGTGAATACAGGTGAAGGCTGATACTGTGTAGACTGCATCGCTGAGGCTGCTGGCCATCTCGTTGTGCGCTTGCCGCCCTACCACTGCCAACTGAACCCGATAAAGCTTGTTTGGAGCGACGTCAAGGGTTTCGTGGCCAGTCGGAACAAGAAGTTTAAGCTCCAAGACGTGGAGCCTTTGGTTTGGCAAGGCATCAGGCAAGTGACAGCTGAGAAATGGAAGAATTATGTGCAGCATGTTATCAGTGAGGAAGATGGGATGCGAAAAGTGAACCACATCATCGAAGATGTTATTGATCCGGGAGGACGACATAACCAGTAGCGCTGTATGGAGGTGTGACGAGGGCGATGAGATGAGCCCCTTGAATGGGCAAACGTGATTACTGAAATGTGCACACACAAGTCGAGACCATTCACTTTTGTCGCAGCGAGAGTAACGAAAGTGAGAAGAAGATTGTCTCTCATGAGATCTGGCAGGCGCGTAGGGGAGGGCTCTGGATTAATTTTCAGCGCTTGTGCGTTAACGTTCGCGCTGCACATGCGATTGGTTTTCATTCCGCCACCATCGAAATTCTGCTGTGCTGGCCTGCATGCGACCCACCTTGTGCAGTGACCACGCTGGAGCAAATAAGCTTATATGCACATGACAGAAACACTGAAAATAACTTTGACATGACAACCGAGGATCTGATACGAACAGGTGGGGACAGAAGAAAAAAGTGGGACCACTCCCTTTGTGAATGTGTTCCCCCTGTCCAGAAAAAAAAAAAAACCAAAACAAATAGGCATCAAGCGCCACCTGCTAGAGACAAAATGAAGCTAACTACTAGCACGTCTCCTTTCACATGGAAGAACCATTTGTCGGGGCGAATGGCGCGTAGGAACACAGTCATGTAGTGAGCGCAGTCCTGATTGGATGAGAGAGCCGTACCTTTCGTACTGCTGCAAACATATACATTTGCTCTGAGCTCCAGCCACCCTGCAATTGGCAACTAACAGCCATAGAGTGATGGGAGATCGTGGTGTCCAGCTCGAACCCAGGAGCACACCCATACAAAAATGGTCTATGTACTGCAATGGAAAAGTTTATGGTCAGCTATGTCTATCTATGGGCTTTTATAGTCGGTTATAAAGTCCCATTGAAATATTTATAGGCAGCTATAGAAATTCTATACCACTTTGTCTATAGCTTCTGGACCATACAAAATCTCTTTAGCTAACTATAGAAAACCATATGTCCATGAAGCTATAGACTTTTAGTCAGAGAGTTATCTTTAGCTGTCTATAGAAATTTGAATGGCTCTAAAGCTACAGACTGCAAGCCATAGAATCAATTTTAGCAAGATATAGAAAAGTTTATGCTCCTGGAGCTATAGATTATTTGTCATTCTGTTATCTTTAGCTATCTATAGAAATTTGAACTCCTCTAAAGCTACAGACTGCAAGCCATAGGATCAGTTTTAGCTAGCTATAGAAAAGTTTATGCTCCTGAAGCTATAGAATATTAGTAATACCGATATATTTAGATGTCTATAGAAATTTGAATGCCTCTAAAGCTACAGACTACAAGTCATATAAGCTGCTTCAGCTGGTTATAGAAAAGTGTATGTTCTTGAAGCTGTAAATTACTATTCATAGTTACCTTTAGCGGTCTATTGAAATGTGAATGTTTCTAAAGCTACAGACTACAAGCCATATAAGCTGCTTAGCTGGCTATGGAACAGTGTATGCTCCTAAAGCTATATACTATTTGTCATAAAGTTATCTTTAGCTGTCTATAGAAATTTAAATGGCTCTAAAGCTACAGACTGATAGCCATATAAGCTGCTTAAGCTGGCTATAGAATATTGCATATGCCAAAAGCTATAGACCAGTAGGCGTACAACCTTATATGAAAGTACATATATCGTCGGTTCGAATCCCTCGTGCGACTTGTACTCTAGCTTGATTAAGAGTTGTGTGCTGTATGCAACGAGAAACCGTATGTCATCAACTACAACGCTGTACGACAAAAGGATTACGTCACAATCTTGGTATAACTGGTGGGAGCACTGTCGCCGCATGGAAGTACGCCTGCATTGAGTACCTCCGACCCATGATGGTTTTAGTCGTGGGGACTGCTGGTCAATTTTCAGTCATTTATTCATCGAATTGAAAATAAAACCGAATATATAGAGCATGACACACTTGCGCATACACAAACACACGCACGCACGCACATACATACACGCGCGCGCGCGAATTTTCTATAGCTGACCACAGAAAATGCTAAAGACTGCAAATCCATCCATCCATCCATCCATCCATCCATCCATCCATCCATCCATCCATCCATCCATCCATCCATCCATCCATCCATCCATCCATCCATCCATCCATCCATCCATCCATCCATCCATCCATCCATCCATCCATCCATCCATCCATCCATCCATCCATCCATCCATCCATCCATCCATCCATCCATCCATCCATCCATCCATCCATCCATCCATCCATCCATCCATCCGTCCGTCCGTCCGTCCGTCCGTCCGTCCGTCCGTCCGTCCGTCCGTCCGTCCGTCCGTCCGTCCATCCATCCATCCATCCATCCATCCATCCATCCATCCATCCATCCATCCATCCATCCATCCATCCATCCATCCATCCATCCATCCATCCAAATATCCGTCCGTCCGTCCGTCCAATCGATCCATCCATCCAATTCGGCGCATAAAACGATGGATGAGCAGTTTCATGTGCTTCGCAAATTTGGTGCTTCTTTACTTGCTCGCTAAAGCTGAAGAAATGGATGAACTCACCTTCTTTTTTAAACCCAGCGGAGAACGCCCAGAAGGTGCCAATGTTTCCGAGAAGCACTAGCAGGAGTACGCCGCCGATGATCAGTGGAATAGAGACTCGGTACGAAGGCGCTACCGGCCTGCGAACGCAGAATACGTCTTGTTACGGGACCGCTAAGGGCTCCACTTGTTAAAAACTAACTGCTAGATGAACGTGCGCATGTGCAGTACAGTCGAGAGAAGTTCTGGGTGTTTTAAGTGCGATTTGAACCTAGTGAGAGAACTTACTCTACTGCCTTCAGCACTTCCTGAATGGATGCAGGAAGTTTACCTACGTCAACAACTGTCCGTCACATCTTAGTAACGTAATCTCCGACGTCCCATAAAGACCTGGCTTATCCCCCCCCCCCCCCCCCCCTGTAATTTCTCATCTACATTATTGACTTACACGGCTGCACCATTTACATCCCCCATACTGAGCTCCACCAATTCTGCCACCCTCCGACGGGACTTAACTCCCTTTAATCGTAGTGCGACAAATGGCACGTACCTCTTACCATAAAAAGTGTAAATCTTGTGACATTCTTTCGCAAACACACACTAATCGCCAACACTTATCACATAAAGTAAGTTGCCATTAGCACGATATCATGTTATAAATACCTAGGAGCGCACATCACGCCATCTTTATCATGTATGCTTGGGTACCTCCGGCGCAATGTAAAATATTCATCACTGGAGGTAAAACAATTAGCATACATAACGTCCGTTCATCTGAAGCTGGAATACGAATCATCTATGTGGCCCCCTTCGCAACATATCAAACCTCTGACCACAAAACAATTCAAAACTGAGCAGCCCTTTTTCTCTCCTCTCTATAATGAACACATACTAGCGTTCTTCATAAAACAAACCCTCGCTTTTCCAACACTCGCAAACCGCCTCTAATTTCACGTAGATGCCTTTTTCTACTCTTTCTTTTATTGTTCACCGAGACATTTCATCCTTAAAGCACCCCCACGAACGTCATCCCGCCAATACCACAACCACCCCATCGCGCGCATCAACGCCCGCACCTTCGCCATGAGCAGCTTGTTTTTCCCCGGCGCCGTAACGCTTTTGAACAACCTACTAGCTAACATAATATCATGCTCCGATCGCCAAACATTGCGCGGTAAGATAGCTACCCACTTAACATAGTTTCACTGAACAGCTGTTTGGTGCTACGCTTTACGTGACCTTAGAACTCTGTAAATCATGCCACAATGTTGAAATGCATTTTTTAAGAAGACAAATAATTTTCTTCATTCAACATATAAGTTATACATACGAATCTGTTGATGCTTAATGCTTTGTATTCTTTTTTGCTTCTTTGTTGTTTTTGCTGCTCTCTTATCCTTTACAGTTTTTCGCCACAACCGCAACTTGTACCCATGCCCCCCTTTATGTAATGACCTCGGGCCTTCAAGGGACAACTGATGCGACGACTGATGCACGGGGGAAGCTAATCGGCATTAAGGGACCCGCTGCGAACGCTTGTGTTGACGTGGATGAGTTGTTTACATCGTGGCCGCGTGCCATCGAACAAGACCATGCCTTCAGTTCACATCTGCAGCAGCGTATCCTAGCGAAGACGATGTACTCGGCGGAGCAATGAGAAAATGAGATTGCTGCCGCGGTTCAATGTGCTTTGTGATAGTACACCGTAGAAGCACTACAACAGAAAGTACGACTTTGCCCGTTTCGGTGATACCCTAAATATGGACAAGTAGGACGAAATTGAGTCGCTCCTGGAATGCGCGAACCTGAACGATACCATCCAGACGGCCATAGCCATGATGCTGGTTCAACACACCTTGATATGGAATGAAGAGAAGTCTCTCGTTATCGTCTATTCAAAAGCTATAACAGCTGAGGAGCTGCGCTCAAATTTCGGATTAGGGAGTAATGCAATTGTCGGCAAAATGTTTTGCTTAGATTGAGGAAAGCGTGCAGTTCGAGCTGCTTGTCAGCGTTTTCTCTCCGCCTGTTTTGTGCCAATTTTGTAATTTTGGTAAGCACGAAGTTTCGGAACGTGATAAAAGTTTCATAAGGAAATTATGTACTTACTCTTCGACAGCTGGAAACGAAAGCAAGTTCGAAGTAATTGATTAGTTGCAATAACATCCCAGCAGCCTACGTAGAATAGTACATATTAATTCAATGGAAGATGGTAGCTACAACCAATAAAATAGAACCAATAAAGTAAATAATGTAGTAGAGATAAGCATTCGTTTAACGTGCTGTATTTTCATCGTGTTTTATACAAATTTTCTTCCATTGGGTAACTATTTCGACTCCTCAGACATTATATTGTGGCAGTATATTCGCGTGCCATTCTCGTGCCTCGTTGGCATATCTGAAGAGGCATCCGACATTGGCCGGATGCCTCTGCGGATTACCAAGGCTAACGAGACACGACAATGGAACATAGATTGGTATGTGGTTGTAAGGCCAGGGTGGATAAAACAATTAAATAGGTGTATTGGAATCTAGTTTTTAGCATAAGCGCTTCTCCCAACACCACCGCATCGCTTCGTCGTCTTCTAGTTCGTAACATGACGTGTGGTTGTCGATAACCTTTGGCAGCCCGAAACTCTGCGGATGAGGTGCTGCTTGCGATGGTGCACAAGTACGGCGTTCAGATAAAAGGAGTGCTTGCTATCACAATGAATGAGATTGCGTGACGAACCCTTGCTCCTGGAGCTTCAGGTCCTACTGTGAATAACAAATGTCAATACCAGAGGTTATGGGCCTGCCGGGAGGTTTGAATAGGGATTATGTCTTAGATCGCGTGGTCGCAGTGTCAGTTAGTAATCATGAAGTGAAAAGTATCGGTCCAAAAATGTGGTTGTCGAGTCTTATAGTCGGGGCTAGGGACAGGGCTTTGAAGGGTGGCTAGTCAGGTCAAGATGAGCTGGGGAGGAGCCACCTGACTGTCTAAGACAGTCTAGTGAGAAACAACCAAGCTATTAGTAGGCGGCATAAATGGTCCGGCGACCGCATAAGAGGAATGAGGGACATCTGCACCTCCATCAGGATCTTGCCTGGTGGCAATTGAAAAGACAGAACGGCATTATTACTGAATGAGATTTAGTTTACTGCGTCACCGGGCCTAGCACTAACGATTTGCCTCACGCCACTGCCCGCTTCGTCGTCTTCTGGTTTGCAGCAATATACAATTCACACAAAGTAAATTTGTCTCCCACAAACGAGACACAGTTGTATTCGAGATGCCTCTCGTGTCTTCTACAGTCATTGCCAAAAGTCCCCAGCACCGTGAGCTACTTAGTAGCCCACGGCAGGGAATCCCTGGCGGCATACCTAAGGCCAAGGCATCCTGACCCTGCTCAACGTGCGAACTTATCACAAAGGTGTGCCGCATGCTGCCCACAACATGGTTAAACAAAGCCGTCCACCCTGAATGCTGCACTCTTCTGCATACAGCATGTGAAAAGCTGCACATATATACGAATAGCCTTCCGCTTCGTAACGGGTACATGATTGTATGGAAAACAGAGCCGGATGGGAAAATGACCTGCTATTGCGATGCGTGTCCGTTCGGTCGATCGGTCCTATTTCGACTGACTCTCTCGGGATTCACATTTCACCACCTTCACATCCGTTTCTTCCGCGGTCGAATCCCTGGTACCGACGCGTACACCAGTCTCTCTCTCTCTCTCTCTCTCTCTCTCTCTCACACACACACACACACACACACACACACACACACACACACACACACACACACACACACACACACACACACACACACACACACACACACACACACACACACACACACACACACACACACACACACACACACACACACACACACACACACACACACACACACACACACACACACACACACACACACACACACACACACACACACACACACACACACACACACACACACACACACACACACACACACACACACACACACACACACACACACACACACACACACACACACACACACACACACACACACACACACACACACACACACACACACACACACACACACACACACACACACACACACAGCTGTACACGTCAGGGGCGGCTCCCTCTCTCCACTGTAATGATGTTGCTCTGCGGTTGCGTGCGCTGCGGCGACGGCCGTGAGAAAGTTTGTTTTAGCCTTCGCTCGTCGCGATATCGGATAGCGGGGCCAGCGTTTCATAGTCAATGTAGACAATGCCTACATGGGTTCTTTAGGCGGCATAGCGCTGTATCTCGAAGGTTCCAACCATTTGCGTGTGTTTTACAATCTTCGAGGCAATACTAGTCACAGTCTGCGGCTTTATCTAGATGTTTTTTCGTCGCCTTTAAATTGAGCGTTAACGCGCTCGACGAGAACCCTCAGTTCAACCGCCAAAGAGAATGCTTGTTACTATCACTGCCGCCGAGTTGTTTAGTTCTTTTGCGGGCGAAAGTTAGCCCAATAAAGAGTTGATTTCAGTGTGATTACACCTGTCTACTCTTATGGTGCCTACGGCCTTGTTACCACCACGTGATAATACAGTGTGTGCGGTCTGGTTAATGCAAAGTAGCGGCTTTTTGAGGGTGATAACACTTATCTTCTGTTCAAGTTTATGCTAGAAGACAATGACTATACACATTAGTCACACCCTCAAGTATGGTTATCAAGCCCAATCGTTTTTATGTTCTTGAAAAACTGCATTTTTAGGTTGAAAGTTAAAATTTATTATCAGCTTACTTGGTTTGTGAATTATCGTGTGAATTAATATATGCTTTTATTCATATATTCAGAACGTGCTTGACTTTTTATTATTATTGTATTCTGGAAATTTTCGAAAGTTCCACGCAACGTTTCCTCTTTTTACAGAAATAAATGTGCAAGGGCATTGGTTACCTATATTTTCGTGTTTTACCGTTGTCGGTAGATTGTAAAGAGTGAAAAGGGCGGGTAAAGCAATATGGTCCTTGGAGGCAGTGTGAGGGGCCGCCATGGGTTTCGCGGATTAGTCATGTCAGTGGTTTCATAATGAAATGTGCAACTCAACTTACCTTTGATTCAGCAAAGGTCTCGCGTTTTATCCTTAAGCATCTTTCTTTCCTTTCCGTCTCTCACAGTCTTGCACAGTGGGCCATAGCCAATGGCGAATTAATAGTTAACAATCGCAGCCCCTCACAGAAGACAAGATCAGTTGTCGAATGCGGACACATTTAAGCATCAATTTGACGGAAGTAATATTACGTGCACAGGGATCACTACTGTACTCTTTTAACAAACCGGTGCTTCGCCGTGGTTTGCGTTAGTGCATGGGAACTGTTCTTCAATAAGTCACATACCATAACACGAAGTTTTTTATGAGCACACCAATACATGTACACATGCACTTTCAGAATATTTCACATTTTATAACTTTCGAATAACGAGAAGAGGGTAATGAAGGTAATAAAAAAAAAAAACAGGCTCACAGTTCAACGGCACAGCTGAGGACGGCTCTGAAAGGTAGAAGAACGCGCGATTAAAATGGATTCGGCCTTGCAGCATAGCAGAGGCAGTATCGATAAGGCAAATACTGCTACTGCAAAGGGAGCTTTTCCGGAGCAGCCTTCGCGTAACCTCCTCAACTATCTTGGACTTACCTACCTCTCCCCAGTGCTCCAGTCCCACGTATTGCCCTGCCAGAGGGCCACATAAAGACATCGTTTCGTTGAAATTCATTTAACTCAATATAGAGGTTTAAGCGTTCTTATGCTAGCTTATTCACCCGTTTCGCGACGTAAGCGTAGGCGCCGTCCGCAGCTGAGACTGGCCTTGCGAATCGTTGCGACGGAAAGTCGGCGGCGGCGGTACCCCAGTCAAACTTGGCCGCGCGAAAAGCTTTTCCCTAGTCATAAGTATGTCTTGAACTCCCCGCGGAAAGATTTAAAGGGGGCATAGATGACGCTTGTTGGAATAGATGCATTCGCACACGTGTCTACAGAAGACGTGGATTGCATAGTCGAGTTAGCTGAGACAGGCTACGAGAGAAAAAGTCTCATTGCAGCGAGAAGCGGGCTTTTAGAAAATGCTGATTGCCGAAGTCAAGAAAACAAAAATGCTTAAGACATACAAAAGAGAGAAGAAATCAGGCGGCAATGCACAAGCAGCATCATCTGATTGTGTCTGACTGGAACAGCGGGGGGAAGGGGGGGGGGGGGGTTCTTTTGGCTCATATTGATGGCTATTCGGATTCCTTGAGGAGAAAGGTTTGGGAACCCCTGCAATAAAGCATACCTCACGGCCAGAGCCGCTTTAGGGTGTTCGACCCAATAACCAACCTAAACCCTGCCATGATGAAGGAACGTAAGGTCCTGAGGAAAGCGCCACCAATCCAAGTCCGCTTAATTTGCCCCGACGAAGTAGTATCTTCCCTGATCTTTAACAAAATATGCGACCGGCTGTTTTGAGGCAGCTATGAAATTCGGTCACTAGCGATACGCTGTCCCGTGGTGCGCACTGACAAAAGTTTCATGGGCAGGGATGAAAGGCTGTGTCTGGAGGAAACGGCTCACATCCAATGAGAGCTGCACGAAGTGCTCTCTGATCATAGCATCTCTAAACTCTTACCATTGGTATGGGGCTGGCGATGATAAACACTTTATTAGTATCAGTAAAAGGAAAGTAGGGAGGATGGTGAATCGAACAGCGCGGAGCCCCTGAGCCCCCGGCGGTCCCTGCTGTAAGCCCACATCTACCCCGATCGCCTCACCAATGAATGTAGCTTTGTAAAGAGCCCGCTGATATGACCCACAATCTATATGACGCATAAACGTAGACAACAGCCTTTTAATATCATGCACCAGGGAGCAGTGCTAAGTACTGAGGCGGAACAGCTGTTCCGCCTGGTCAGCGGAGGCCGTCGGGGCTCAGGGGCTCCCAGATGTGTGACTGTCCATCCTCCCACCCTATTTTAATTGATAAAAAGCAATAATAATGTTCATAGTTCTAGTCGTACCTACCGGCTGGTGTATGCGGTTTCTCAGCTGCAAAGTGAATCAAAACAAGCAATAAGAACAACAAACCATATTCACGTATATGTGTCGCAAAGGTGACCGAAGGAAGCAAGAGCAAACATGAAGATGATGTGCTATAGACCTCACCGAAATCACCATCATCTTGCCAAGACTGGTTCATGTGTAATGCAACTAGCTGAATTCAGTCATAACTTTTCCTCCGCCTTCGAAAGCCGCGAGCAGGTTGACTGCGTAGATTTGCACTTCAAAACGGCCTTCGACAAAGTTAGCCACCTCCTGTTACTTCATACTCTTTCGTGTATTGGCTTATCAAGAGAAACGTTTTATCATCATCATCATCATCATCATCATCATCATCATCATCATCATCATCATCATCATCATCATCATCATCATCATCATTCTCAGCCTGACTGTTACCCACTGCAAGATGAAGGCCTCTCCGATATTCCTTCAATTAACCCAGTATTGTGCGAGCTGCATCCACTTGACCTCTGCGAACGTTTTAACTTCATCCGCCCACCTAATTTTCTGCCGCCCCCTGCTACGCTTTCCTTCAAGCGTTTCAATGGATCGAAAGTTATCTTGAAGGACGCTAGCAACAGTGTTTGAATATGTTTTGCAATCAAGTATGCTACATAACTGGATGTCGCTACTGTTGATTCACAAAGGCCTTACGATGTTCCAGCTGACAAAAGGCCATAAATGCCATATGAGGCATAAAAGCCATCAGTGGGATATATAATGCAATTGAGATGAACCACAAATGCCATTGTGCTTGTGATTGGAGACCAGCTAGTTGTAAACAATAAAGAAAAGCTCTCCTTGTGAAGTACGTTGAACCTGTAGTTGTGCTACTAAAGTTCAACTTAGAAAAAAATGGTTATGTGTAAACCGCTTTAACCGTGAAGCGCAAGATGGCCAAAGATCGTATTGCGCCTTTTTACGAAAATTTACAGCTACATATCTACACCACATATGTACAATTGCAGTCAATATGAAAGGGAACGCTTGACCTCGTGGCTATGCAAATCGATCAAATGCACGTGGCTGTTCTAAAATGTGGTGTTGGGCTTGCATTCGGGCATAAGCGGCTGAGCTGAAAGAGACGTTTAGTGGGGCCTAACGGACCTAGCTACACTCGAACGGCTTTGTAATGGAAGTGCTCGAGACGTCCAAAATAAATCCTTCGATATACGACCAGTTGGTTGCAAAAATCTCGCATCTCAAAATGTGCAGTAGAGTAAGCTAAGCACTTTCATCTGAATAAAAACTACTGTTGAGCGCGAATTTGGTAAATATTTAATAAAACGACGCTAGTATTCTTCTGGACGCTTTGTCCGACCGACTGCACTATATGCGGTCTTACTGCATCGAAGTTCAGAGCATATTAGCGGGGCACTCTGTGGGCTATGTAAAGTACACATAGACAGCGTCGAATGCCAGCACTGCCTCTCGTGGTCAGAATTTTTGTTTCGTCGAACGAACATAAAAAACTGCAGCCAGGTGGTAAAATTTCGCCTATATGCACAGGCTTCAAAAATGCCTCTGTGCCCCCAAAGAGAATGCGGGAGACTGAAAACGGCCACTAGCAATCGAAACACGGTGCTCACCCATGACAGCAGCGGTAGCAGAGGCTGGTAAACTCGGAGCAGGGCCTGGCTTATTTCCAGTACGCGTAAATGTTGTTGTTGTTGTGCTGGCGTAACTTCTTCTTCTTCTTCTTCTCCCTCGTTGTAATGGCACATACCCACAGTGGGGGATTGGCCAGAATTCTTTGTAGGTGACATAATATTTTTGATAATGAGGATTTGACTATATGATATAAATAACCTAATAATTAGGAGCTAGTGTTGCTGAAATAATTTGAAATCTTGAGGCGATGTAATAGAAAGCAATGAAAAAAAGGAATAAAATTGTAAATTACTAAAAATAATAAGGAGAAAAAATACAATTCAGACAGCTCAGCGCTAACACACAAATCTTCCAGTAGCAATATTATAATTATGAAGTACTTCACACACCGGTTTTAGGGCATACCCTTTGACGGTTGCACCAAAGGAGAGGAGGACAGGAACTGTAAATGGCAGTCCTAGGCGAGCAAGAGGTATTTCTAGATAATGTCTTCTCTGAGTAGCATACCTGTGGCAGGAGAGGATGTAATGTTCAATTGTTTCCACGTCATTACATGACGCACAAAGATTGGACGGCGTGAATCCAGAGCGACATAAATAAAGATTGAGGGAAGGAATTCTACAACGCATGAGCGTCATGGAAACCTCACATTGCCTCGAGGTACAACATCGGACATTCCAATGAAAATTTAAATGATTAAAATCCGTAGTCGCAAGGAGTGGCTCATGGCTCAAGGAGTTTAACGTTTGAAATCGTTCAAAACGGGATATATTTAGCAAGATAATATTGGGTACAACATCGGCAACAGGCCCACTGAGAGCTGAATTTGCTAAATAATCCGCCATTTTATTAGAAGCGATGCCGCAGTGTCCTGGAACCCACTGAAAACGTACTTCCTGTAAGTGTATCGGAAGGAAAAACATCAGGGTTTGTTTCAAAAGACGCATTTTCGGACTTTCTAATGCTGCTAAGACTGACAGGCAGTCAGAGAGTATGATTACGTGAGTAACATTACCGGGAACTTTTTGAAGGGCCAAACCAATTGCAAGCAATTCAGCAGTAAATATTGGTGTGTAATCAGGGATCCGTACAGAAAAACTCCAATCAAGTGCTTTGGAGTAAATCCCTATTGCTGCTTTTTCATTTCGTTGTGAGGCATCTGTGAAAATAGGTACGTGTCGTGGATATTGTAATAGATAATCTTCAAGGTGTCCCTTTATTACCGTGGTAGTCAAGTGTTTTGCATTAGATGGCAACGACTGGTCAAAGCACAGTGTGGAATTAGCTTGAACATTGCCAACACGTCTTACTGACCTAAGCGAAACTGCAATTTTGGACAGCAAGGACTGAGTAAATACAAATTGTGGTTGCTTATATTGCGGCCAATGATAATCTAGAAACTGAGATTGGTGTGTAATAAAAATGGGAGAAGCCACTTCAGACAGAGATTCCAGTGCTCTTAAAAAGGTTCGCACAGTTAGCAGCTCAAATCGAGATTTCAAGTCACGTACACGGGACTCTAAATAGAGGACTGCATTTGAAACTGTTCTTGGCAACCCCAAACATAGTCGTAAAGCACGCCTCTCCAGTAGCAACAAAGGTCGTAGTTTGTAATTAGGACTGCCCGAGAAAAGAACACAGCCGAACTCCAGAATTGGTCTCAAATAAGTTTTATAGAGAAACAAAAGAGTATCTCTACGCATACCGAATTTCTTATGGCTAATTCGAATCAGGCGACCAAGGGCTCGTTCACCTTTCAGGCAATTACTTTTGATATGAGGCCGCCAGTGTAATTGGGAGTGGTATAATACACCCAAGTATTTTAATGATTCAACCTGTGAGATTTGTGAACCGCAATACATAAGGGAGATATAAAGAGGGTGTGCCGGTGGGAAAACGAGTACTGAGGATTTCTTCACGTTGAGAGTTAATTTTACTTTACCGAGCCAAACTTCAAGGGCATTCAAGTAGGCTTGCAATAGCTGATATAAGGAATGAACATCTCGTGCAGAAGAGAAAAAGGCAATATCATCCGCATACACGTACAATTTTATATTTGGATGAACAGGAATATCTCTCATTAATATATTAAATAGCAATGGAGACAGCACCGATCCCTGAGGCACGCCTCTAGTTTGGTAATAAGTTTCAGAAGTTATAGAACCTCTCGTGCAGAAAAATTTTCTATTGCTTAAGAATTCCTTTAACCATGCAAACATGTAAGAAGGCGACCTAATTTCGTTTATCTTATTCAACAGAATAGAATGTTCTACACTGTCATATGCTTTGGCGATATCCAAAGTGACCAATGCCGACACTTCTTTCTTCTTCATTGCTAACCTAATTCTACTTTCCAAATCTGTATGAGCCGTCCAAATGGAGCACCCTTGACGAAAACCAATTTGTGCATCATTAAATACATTCAGGGTCATCACATGGTTTGTGAGGCGGCGGTGAACTATGCGTTCAATAAGTTTCACTAGATTTGAAGTCAGAGAAATTGGCCGAATATTATGCAAATCAAAGCCTTTTTTCGGATCTTTGAGGCTTAGTATAATTTTTGCAACTTTCCAGTCTTGAGGTAACCAAGCATTTTCCAGAGAAAAATTGACAATATTCAACACCTCCGAGCTGTGGTCTTGCACTAAAGCTTTCAGCATAGTCACTGTAATACCGTCACACCCAGGAGCTGCAGGTTTCAGAGCAGCCGCTATACAATGCAATTCCGGTGACTCAACTGCAACGAAATCAGCACGTGGTGTAGGTCGAAGTAAGGGAGCCACCGTTTGCGCTTGAAAGCGAATAGCAAGACCGTTCGCAATTTGTTCAAGTTTCGCTTTTGCTTCATTGGGTGCTAACACCTCTGACTCGGTTACATGTGGTGGAGAAGAATTTTGGTTGCGTTCCATGAACCTATACAATGCCTTCCGATTAATTGGATTAGAGAGATAGATATTCATATTAGCATTATACTCATCCTTTGCTATACGAATAGTTTGTTTAAATGAAGCCGCATAAAATTTATAATTTATCCAATTTTGGGGACACTGGTTATGGGAAAGGCTCTTCCACGCAGCTTTTCTACGACGGAATGCTTTCTCACATTCTTCGTTCCACCATCCGCATGACATTTTGTTAGGGACAGACGATTTCACAGTGAGCACTGAACGCTCAGTGGCATCTAGCAGTGAAGAGAGTGCTTGTTGAGCACGTTCAGAATGCTGAGATGATGCTATTGAGGAAAAAGAGGAGTTCACAAACTTTTTAAATAGTTTATGGTTGACAAATTTTTGTTCACAAGTAGTTACTCTAAGGGGAGTAGATTCTATATTAAACGTAACTGGAAAGTGGTCGCTAGATGTACCACAATCCACCGTAGCCCATGATGAGACCCTTACTCCATTTGCTGCTAACGTTAAATCAATTACTGACCTAGCAGATGCTCGCATGAAGGTTATGCCTGGACTATTACAGCAATGCACATCATTTATAGACATCCAGTTCCAAAGTCGCTGCCCACATATATCTGAACGGTAACCCCAAATAACATGGTGTGAATTAAAATCGCCAGCAATAATCAGTCCGTTGGTTGAACTCAAAAGATCACTCAAATCATCTGTTGTACGGACACCTGTTGGGAAGTAGACATTTGCAATAGTGAGAGGAGCAGACTGTGTAATTGCGATATCAACTGCAAGCAGTTCGCAGTCTTGTCGTAGAATTTTTTGTGACACCTTCGCCCGATGAATTGTTTTTGACGAAATTAATGTTAGCAAGCCGCCACCCCGGCCGCTAGTGCGATCTGATCTAAAAGTTCTAAAATACTTTAGAGAAAATGGCCGATTTGGCAAAAGCCAAGTTTCTTGTAATAAAACTATGTCTGGGTTGAAATTTGAGATAAGATTCTGTAAATCGTAAAACGAAGATGCAATTGAACGACAATTCCACTGTAGTACTTTTAACCCCGCCATGATTATTGTAGAATCCGGGAGGCTGTAACAGCCTCCTCTAAGACATCAAATGGGAGGCTGTAACAGCCTCCTCTAAGACATCAATGTTGTTCTGAGGATTAGGGGAACCTTTTTTACTTTTAGTGTTAGAATGGGCGGATTTTGAGGGAGAGGAAGAAGCGCGACGCTTCTGGGACGAACATGGCATCTCTACATCCAATGGGTAAACGGTGGACACGTGGGTATCCACAGGATCCTGTCCCTGTACTTTCATTGACAAAAAAGGAGCAGGCGTCGTCTGGGTAGAATCTCCCTCAACTGAGGCCCTAGCAACCATAGGAGCATGGCATTCAGCTATACCAGGGTTGCCAACTTGCAAAGCTGCAATTTCGGTCGAACCAATCTTTGTAGCTATGACCTGTGACACAGCCTCTGTAAATGTGCTTAACATACGCTCGAAGAAACCCTCAAGAGATTTCTCAACAGCTGAGATAACCGACTTTGTTATGCCTGTTTCCACATCTGAAGCTATTTTTTTTGCACAAGCTGCATACGAATTCCTCTTATGGTCTAGCTGGGCATAGGCATCTGCTCTAGAACACCTTTTATGCTGAATGATGTTAAGAACAGTTTGTTCATCTGTGCGTTTTGGGCATGTACCATCATCAGCAGGGTGATCTGCGTGACATAGTGCGCAAATTACCACAGCAGAAGTGCACATGTCAGATGAATGGTTGTCTCCGCACAGTCTGCAGCGTGATGCGGACTTGCACGCCTTGTTGCTGTGTCCGAATCGCCAGCAGTTTTTGCACTGCAAAGGGCGAGGCTGCAGGGGATCTACACGGTACACAATGGGCCATACTTTAATCTCTGTTGGACAGTTAGCCCCGGCAAACGTCGCTATCATTGATTCTGTCGGCACCCTAGAGCCACCAGCATCCCTGCTGCAACGGAATAGTGACAAGATGCCAATGCCAGCCTCATTAAATTCTTCAATCATTTCTTGCGGAGAAGCCGACGAATCCACGCCGCGTATAATACCTTTTGCACATGCCAGCTGTTCAGGTATAAAAGGTTTAACAGGCAATGATGCAAACGATGTGCATCGAAGCAAGTCCGACACACACTGTATATTCGAGGACTTACATAGGATACCTCTCCTGCCAAACGGACGCACCTCAGAGATTTCTAGGTAGTGGGGAGTGACAGCCTTTAGCTGCTCCTGGATTATTTTTGGATTTTTCAACTTTAGGAATCCATCCCCAATTGGGACAAATGCCACCGGTATTATACTTATTCCATTTCGTCCGAAAGATTCCAAGTCCAAGCTTTGGGCCGGCAGACTGGCAAACCAGGATGCCGAACCACCCCCTGGGGAAGCTAGAGACATAGGCCTAATTGTACATGAATCCTAGGTTCGGTTTAAAACAAATACCGGCCAATCCCCCGACGTGAAATGGCCTCACCAGAGAGAACGGTCAGGCAGAGAGAACGGTCAGGCTTGCAGACACGACAGGATCAACAGTCAGGAGAAGAATGCAGAACAGCACACCAGCACAGCCAACACTTTCCTCTTTCGACCGGACTTCCAATGCCGTTGACCGTACAAGGCTGCCGTAACTTCTCAATGGTAAGGTCCTACAACTTCTTCTTTCTCCTCCTTGGCCATCTGTCAGCAAGTAAAATGGCAATACCGGCCAAAACGTGTCTCCGAATGCAACAGAAAGGGTAACGCGAACACAGGGATGGCAATGCATAGCTATTTTCGTTGTTGACCCAACTGTGGTGGCTTAGTGGTTAAGACGGTAGTCTACTGAACCGGAGCGCTCGGGTTAGAACCCGACATCGGCGGTCGCGTTTCGATGGAAGCGAAACGCGAAGACGTCCGTGTTCTGTTCGATGTCGGTGCACGTTAAAGACCGCCGAGTGGTCGAAATTACTCGATTGCGCCGCAATGGCACGTCTTTCTCACATTCTTCTTTCCCTCCCACCTTCCTCTTTTCTCTTACGCCACGGTTCAGTCAGATACGCGGCGGGGGGACTTGCCTGCTCCCCAAACAAATTCGAGATATTCGCATACAATCCCAAGAAGCTTAGCTGCAAATCGCAAATGGATATCCAAGGAACTGTAGATGGGAAAGTAATCCGAAAATTAGAACACATAAGAGTCCTCGGTCTGAAGCTGCAAGGCAACGGATACAGCTGGGATATAGCTAGGGTGTCCAACTTTGGTCATCCGAGAGCACACGCGGAGTGTTTGGTAAGTCGCTCACTACTGGCAAAGTGTAAGAGCAGAACGGCGAGTGTGCTGGAAGGAATTGCAGACTCACGTAAGTTCGCTCGCGGGTTTGCGCACTATACCTGGCGAACACAGAAGCATCGTAACGCAGCCCAGAATCGCTTCATGCGCCCTGTAGGCCTCCAACGTCCCGCGACGTGGCTTGGTCCAAATCGACCGATGTCAAATTACAGGAGTAGTCTGGACCATACTTGGGGTGGCACAGGCCAAATATGGAGGTCACCATTGTGATCGACATAGTCGAATCAGGCTGGACAACGATTTTGGTCCGAATCGGTGGAGGTTGAATTTTTGGAAATACCAGAGCGAAATTTTGGAGTGACCCCAGGCCACAATTGGAAGCCAGGATCAATTTTACCATAGCCAAATTAGTCTCGACATGACATCCATTTTATTCCAAGTCGGCCGAGGTAAAATATTGGAGTGGCCCGGCCCAAACTGAGATGCTGTCCGGACTAAATTTAGGGGCCCCCTCAACCTGTTCGCCATTGCCGACCTTGGACGGACATCAATATCTTGTACCAGTGGCACCGCGTTCGTGGAGGCACTCCCACACAGGGAGCGCCTAGAGACCTATTCCTTCGCAAGACAGAGCAGAAATATCTGCGTCGTTTGATCTTCAGGAAACGTAGCAGTAGATCTAACGCTCTTAAACGAACGAGCTACTGCAGACTTGCGAGACGATGGCCGCACTTAGAGACAGCATGAACATCGGGGTTCATCGGCAGTTTTCCGCCACGATGCCGTAGGCGCTGTAGCGAACCAAACCTCAATATTGACTGCATGACTGACGCGCGCACTCCTCCCGAAGCGACGAAATTCTGTGGCGCTCATCTGGAGCGACGCCGCCGCGAACTTTGCAGCACGTTCCTCAGCGCGCGATGATCGTTATTTTGGGGTCTGCTCCCCTCCCTGAAAACAATGTGGTCAACACGGCCCTCTATCCCACATACTACTGGCTTGACCTGGCTTGACCTGGATTGGCCAACACGGCCCTCCTGCAGGTTTGCAGCACTCGAATCTGCACCAGTGAAAGGCCGCATTGCTCCGCTCTAAATCGGACACAAATACCCGGATCGTAACAAGAGCCGTAGAAGCCGCTGAGCGCCAGGAGTCCGTGGCCACTTGACGGGCCTACACACCGCACCTACCTACATTGTGTCGAGAAAAATGGAGTTGATTCTCTTCCTGCGGAGGGAGTGGCTCTTCCGGCAATTGTCCTTTAAACAAGTGCGCACAATAAGGCGTTTTACAAGCGTTTTACAAGATGAAAGCCATGCGCGAGGCAGAAGGAATGCATCATCATCATCATCAGTCTGACTATATCCCACTGCAGGGCGAAGGCCTCTCCCATATTTATCCAATTATTCCGGTTCTGGGCTAGCTGCATCCACTTGACCCCTGCGAACTTCTTAACCTCATCGGCCCACCTTAACTTTCTGCGGCCCCCTGCTACGCTTACTTCCCTTGGAATTCAATTTGTTACCCTAAGCGACCATCGGAAATCCTCTCTTCGCACTACATGTCCTGCCCGTGCCCATTTCTTTTTCATGCTTTCCACTAGAATGTCAGTAACTTGAGTTATTTCTCTGACCCACTCTGCACGCTTCATATCTCCTAACGTTATCCTTACCATTTTTCGTTCCATAGCCGTCTGTGTTGTCCTCAACTTAAGTAGAACCCTCTTAGTTAGCCTCTACATGCATCTCCACAGGGCATGCATCATCTGCGGCTAAATGTTTTCAGCTGAACGGTCGCCTTGTATTATACGTTGATGCTGTTGTGTGAAGAAGCGAAATGGATGGCCTAGTGGTTAGAGCGCCCGTCTCGGCTGCGGGAGGTGGTTAGTTCGAAACCCACCGCCGGACACCCACCAGTAAAAATGGGTACAAGCGTCCCCCGGCCTGGCGCTCGGCTTTTCCAGGGGTGTGCGTTTGGGAGAAGCTCCGTAAACCCCGCTGCGCGCCCCTCCTCCACAGTGGGCCCAAACCCTGTTTTGAACCTCGCAGCCTGCAACCGGTGGGTAACCTGGTGCCGCCGGTTACCCACCGGTTTTTCAATGGGTACAAGCTTTCCCCCGGCCTGGTGCTCGGCTCTTCTGGGGTGAAATGCTTGGGAAAAAGGTGCCACGGCCCAAATAGCTGCGCCGATGTGGCAGTGATTCGTTCCGCCATCGGACAACAATAAGTCCGCCTCGCGCGGCAAAAGCCCTTTATGTGTCCCTTTTTTTAGGACTGCTGCAGCTGAGGCTCTAAGGGAGCACTTCAGGTGAGGCTCAAAGGAAGTACCTTTGCAAGACAAACAGAACCACCTTTGCAGGCTGCGAGGTTCGAAACTGGGTTTGGGCGCACTGCGGAGAAGGGGCGCGCAGCGGGGTTTACGGAGCTTCTCCCAAACGCACACCCTTGGAAAAGCCGAGCGCCAGGCCGGGGGACGCTTGTACCCATTTTTACCGGTGGGTGTCCGGCGGTGGGTTTCGAACTAACCACCTCCCGCAGCCTAGACGAGCGCTCTAACCACTAGGCCACCGAAGCGGTGGCCTTGTGGTAGAGCATCCGCCTCGCATTCTGGAGGTACCAGGGTTCGATCCCTGGTGCCGCCGGTTACCCACCGGTTTTTAAATGGGTACAAGCTTTCCCCTGCCTGGTGCTCGGCTCTTCTGGGGTGAAATGCTTGGGAAAAGGGGTCACGGTCCAAATAGTTGCGCCGATGTGGCAGTGATACGTTCCGCCATCGGACAACAATAAGTCCGCCTTGCGCGGCAACCGCCCATTATGTGGCCCTTTTTTTTTCTCGCAAAGTCAGACAGGCCGGAAGATCCGGACTTGCCGTGGGACTGCATTGATCTCTGAGAAGTGAACTTCATCAGTGACAGTGAACCTTTAAGTCTTTCGACATGCTGGCTTAAAGCATTTCGCACTTGAAACAAGGCTTTTCTGAGTTTTCGCGTGTGCAGGACACGACTCGTTTTCAGTTTTGAACCCCGTGAAACACGGTAACTCGAACCACCTTTGCAGGCTGAAGTGTTCGAAACTATTTTGCCCCAGAAGGAGCGCAGCGGGGTTTGCGGAGCCTCTTCCAAGCGCACACCCCCGTGAGAGCCGGGCGCCAGGCCGGGGGACGCTTGTACCCATTTTTACCGGTGGGTGTCCGGCGGCGGGTTTCGAACGAACCACCTCGCGCAGCCGAGACGGACGCCCTAACCACTAGGCCACGACTGCGGTGTCTTCATACGGAGGCCGGGGCTCGGTTTTTCGCAGCGCAGGTTCTGGTGGCACGTTCATATAGCGATAGCACTGTAGAATCGTTTTGTAAATTGGATTTCTTACTTCTGCACATGAAACGTTTTCTTCCACTAATGCCTCGCGCAAAAAGCACAGGAAACATTCTTTCTGCTCTCTTTAACTCTTTCGTGAAGAATGATTGCTTTGGTAAAGGCCTCTAGTTCTGAACGTTAGGAGGTTTGGATTATGCTCCTCCTCACAAAGATTGTGTGAAAATAAAGACCGAAGTCAGTTATATGGGATATAAAAATATCACGAGGAATGAAAAACTGGGCATCAGAGCGCAAAATTATAGCAAAATGCACGCTTGCTGCCCACAAATGTGGGCAGTCTCTGCGCAGGGCTGCACTCGAATGCTGGGCTTGATAAGACTTAGATAAGATACGTCTGTAAATACGGTGTTTTAATAAAAGGTGCTACTTTGTTTTATCATGGTTGGCAGATGTCTGTTTCACAATCTGAAGTGTAGCATTGCGAATCAGTATCTCTGTAGAATCGACTTGGTCTTGGACGTTTTTAGCTCCGGCGTGGTTGGTAAAGCCAGTGGAGATGGCTTATGAAGTATGAAAACAAGGCGTAAAGCCTCAGGGCCACTTCTGGCGCTTTTGCTTGCGGCGCCTTTGCGGGAACATGTCGCCATCCTATGGAGGTTGCACCTATTAAATTTAACGCAGAAGTGTCGCCTGAAGTGGTCTTCAGATGAGAATTGAAATTTATGCTCGATGTCTCATCTTTTCAACGCACAGCTCTCCAGCTAGGCATGCTCGTACCAGGTTACCGCCAAATTCCATTTGATGAAAAAAAAAAATGAGTCTGGCTCACGAGGAAAGCGGATTGCTTAGGTGGCAACATTACCCTGTTAAGGTTTATGCAACCCTGTTGGTTTACTCTAGAGAGAACTGGCAGTCGTATGGACGAACATACAGCTCATTTTGTATATAAATTCCGATATGCAGCGCCATCCGGTCAATTACGGATTCAACTATACGATAAAACGATAAAATGGCAGAAAACGGGAAAATGGCGGTTCGGGAATTATCAACGAGCGTGACTGGCATTATTTATGCAGCTAGCGTTGATGCAGCGTTCATTATAACGAATTACTCAGATCATGTGATATTGCTATGTGGGCTGGACACAAAACTGAAATATATTCAAAACCAAAACACAACCTGAAAGCAGAACTCCACTATTTATTTTAGGGCCGCTTTCTGAAACATAAGGCCTTACTAGGTGTCAGCGTTGGAAATAGCCATATTTCTATGCCATATTCCTGTTCGCATAAAAAAATGATATGCCTAACATTTCGTAAACAAAGATAGGCATTCGTCTAAAATCCTGTCTCCATTTATTCAGAGTTTCATGTTGCCTAACATATATGCTTTGGAGGGCCAGAATAAAGACTTATTTCCAGGTGCTTTATTGCCTTTTTAGTTGCAGTTATTAAAGAAGTCTAAGATGGCTTTAAGTTAAAATGCAAATAACTCGCTATACGCTTTTCTTAAACTGTTCAGCCCGTTGGATGTTTTAGGCTCAGTGTTGAGACACTGCGCACCAGTTAGTAATTACCACAGTAGCCCCACTGTGACCCTTGCAAAATAGTAGAGCTTAAAGAAAGTGATCTAAACGACAGTCGAAATTAGTAGGGAAAGCAGGTATGCCTTGATAGTCCACCCTCCTACCTGGAAAAGCGCATCTAGAATTTAACGTAAAAAAGAGGGGCTAAACGAGTCGAACATCTAAGGGAAGGTTCGAAATATGGAAGAGAGAGAGGTAGCTTATGTCGATGCAACGAGTGACATAACAGGTGCGGCAGTAGCCTGGGTAGTCGATGGCCAAAGGGCGCCGCTATTCGCGGCAACCATCAGAGCCCGCAACTTAGGGACTGCGGAGGAAGTTGCGATAGCACTCGCTTGGGTAGGAATGGAAGCCAAGTTCATAATTAGCGACAGCAAAACAGGCACCCAAAATTTCTGAAAGGGGAGCATAATGCTGGAAGCGGCCAAAATCCGCACCCAAAAGAACGGTAAATCGGAAAATTCAACTGATTTGGACACCCGCGCACGTTGCCTCCCTGGTAACGAGGCTGCTTATGAACTATACCCGAGCTCTCTACTTCGCGTAGGAGCCGAGCCCCCCGAACACTGTACATACGAGGAGCGTCTGCAAAATTACGGAGAAAGCATCGATCATTAGAAATTGGAAAGAAGTCTGGTACCCCCCCCCCCCCCCCCTCCCCCCCCTCTCAGCAGATGCTGGCCTAAATAATAGCGAAGCTGTCGCGTGTAGGCGGCTACAGACGTACTTTATGAGCCCGGTCTGGGCGTGCCGCGTGCCACCGGAGCTCAAGGAGAATGATCAGTGCATACACTTTGAGGTGAGAGGCATAATTCGGGAGAGCTCACAATCCCCAGTAGTTGGACAAAATATAAGTGTAGAGACGCCTGGGAGATCCTGCTGCGAAGCGCCGACCCTGTGATACAGCGAATAACCCTCCATCTTGCGGAGAAGCCTCAAAAAGCCAAGCGCTGCCTTTCAGCTGGCTCACCACTCACTGACTTCTCATAAAAATAATGGGCAATCAATCAATCAATCAATCAATCAATCAATCAATCAATCAATCAATCAATCAATCAATCAATCAATCAATCAATCAATCAATCAATCAATCAAAATTTCGGCAAGGCGCTATTACGTACTTTCAAACCTTAAAATACACATTACACCAACTTCCTCGGTCGTCTGAAAGTGTACTCAAGGAAGGTTGTGCCTACAAAACACAAACGCTGCCAAAAAATCAATACCCAAAATTAAATTTGAAATTATCTTCTGATCAGCAGTTCTTTACGAGAAAGAAGGTTGAAAAGAAGCTTGGGCTGCCTTCAGCAATTATAGCTTGAAAGCGCATGGAACTGCAATTTAAAATGGAATTTAGAATGGATGGCAATTTAGTGTTGGAATTTAGAATCAAACACGCCCAAGGGTGTTTGATTCAAACCATATCACTAGCCGATGGCTTCGCAGTAGGCACAATATTCAAGCTCCAATTTTTTGCCTAGAAGTTTTCACAAGTCTGCGCTAGAGCGCTGTTCAGAAGCGACACATCAATCCTAAAAAGCTGCTGGAATAGAGATTCTACGGAGAGAATAGAGGGAGCGTAAAGCGTTAGCTCTACCAGGTTCATTTGAGGGCTTCGCTTTATTCAGAGTTATTCCTGGACTTATTACGTCACGAGTTCCTCAGATGGTGCCACATACTCTTGCGCCTCGTTTGGTTGTCTTGCGCTGCGCAGCAAATATCGCGCTGCGGTACGCAGGTACGCATCGTGCGCAGGTACGAGAGCACTAAGCTATCGCCGCAGCTGCCGAGGCCTCGTGCGCTCTCGGTCTGTGCAGTAAAATCTTATTCATCAAGTTCTGACTGTAAAACACCCTCGCGCTATGTATTTCATCGCGAGCAGATATCGAAACTGCAAAAGCGATTGCGGCTAATAGCTAACGCTCGTCAATCTTTGTTCAGTAGAAATGTAGAATCCTGGGAGACCTTATTACTCAACCATTGCGCATACGCAACCCAAAGCCCACATATCAGTGTTGCGACAAGCACCAATTTAAATTTTAATACCCTTTGTAAATAAAGTGCATAGCATTAGAAACGCAACCGCGTTGTGTGCCTTCAGATACTAAGGTGTTATGGACAATTTAGGTTACAGCTTCACAACATTGGTGACTCGTATTTTGTACTTGGGAGTAGATTGAGGCTTCTTGGACATATATTTGGGGAAGGAAACAGCTTCATACGTTATTACAGTATAAAACAGCGTGAAAAGGTAACGTTGTCGATGCTTCTTGTCAGCGCATAACAGAGGTAAAAGCGCTCACTGTACGACAAGAATTCTAGCAGGGGTGTCATATATCTCACACCAATGACATTTTGGAAGCATGTAAATAACATCGCTGGAGATGTTTAAAAGCATGCTCCCTAGAAGAGAAAAGAAATGCGAAGACACACACTACATAGCGATTGACAGCACTGCAGTGTTTATTCGCGGCTTCCGTCGTGTTCGAGCCCTCCAACCTAGCTGGGTTCAAGCCCCGAGCGCTGCCTTAATGGCTTTGAGGCGGGCGAACTTTCCCTTTCCGCAGGCGTCTTTGTAGTCGTCCATTTCTACGTTGTACACCGCCAGTCCAGTGTACTCGTTGGGCATCACGCTCAGCCTGGCTTTAGTCTAGAGAGAGCAAGAGAAGAGAGATGTAAGAACACAAAGAACACGCAGAATACACACACAGGACAGTATGATAGCTCAGGTATCATAGACAAGTAGACCAGAGCTTTTGAAGCGCTAGCCAAGATACTTGATGACCATCATTTAGTATCAGCGTGAGGATGACAAATTGCCGTGTTGGTACTTTATTTACGTAGCCCAATACCACCACTGCATTGTAAAGAAAATGTTGCGCGCTGAGGAGGTGCAAGGAACCTGCCGTGGTTTCTTGTGTCAAATCAGAATGAATTTCTTATTTTTGTGCATTACGATGCGGCTGACAGTGAACTTAATGCGATAGTGTCAGTTCCCTTCGGTAATGGCAATTTCCACTGAATATGCCTACATTGGGAGCTTAATTGGGAGCCATAGTCATCATTGAACCTCCTCCATCCTCCAACAAATGCAAATGTCACCGCTGGGGATAAACAAAACCTTTAACGAATTGCCTAATCAGATGCCCGATCATCCCGCAATTTTATGTAACCCCCTGTGCATTTCGCTAAACCGAAACGAACACAGTTTGGTTTTCTAAGCGTGTGCGTACTTTTGCTTTCAATTAGTTTAAAGCGAAAGGAATTAGAGAAAAGACCTGACCTTACTTAGTATTCTTGCTTTTTCTTTTTCTGCCATCAGGCTGTGCAACCAACTACAAAAAATAAATTTGTGCGACAAGGTTTGTTGTTGTAGCATTCCTTGCTGAAAACCGTTGTTTTTGTTAACATTGTGTGAAGTATATATGAGTTATGAAAGCTGGCGTGGGATGCATTATTAGTACATTTTTCGATAACAATTGTTTTTTTTTTGTCTTTCAAAACTGTGATTAGAATGCAAAAAAGGCGAACTTTATTCAGTTCAGTTCAGTCGTTCAGTCGTGTCCGACTCTTCGTGACCCTATGGACCATATCACGCCATATCATATTACAGATCAGCAATTTCCTGTTTGTATTCGATGGATATAAGAAGCATCATTTCACGTTCAGTTCTCATTAAAGTGATAGTTAATTTGGCCTAATCTTTTTTCCATCCATGGGCACTATCATACCTGACAGTGAGGCGAAACCGACAAAGAGGCCCACTGCCCCAACATACTTTGTCATTTCATTTCGATGCCTGTGCATGTGCTTCATTCTGGGCACATCAAGATGCGTTATTAGTGTCAAAGCATGCATAGGCACACTACAACCGATGAAGAACATTGTAAAATACGAACGTGTCACTCTTATTTCGCCCGCGATATCTTAGTATATAGTCCGCGTGTACTGGCGCGGATAATTCAAACATTGCTTCCGCATGGTATCACCGGTCCGACGAGGTTTAACCCCAGATAAATGTAAGGCGAAAACGCTATTCAGAGGGTCGAATTTAATGGTTTGGTTTGGTTTGGTTAGGGGGGTTTAACGTCCCAAAGCAACTCAGGCTATGAGAGACGCCGTAGTGGAGGACTCCGGAAATTTCGACCACCTGGGGTTCTTTAACGTGCACTGACATCGCGAGAAATGCTGTGGTGCTCGCATGTCGAGCTAGGGCGAAAGAGGAAAATTGCGGAGGATTAAGGACTGCTTTAGGGAACCACGGCAATCCCTGTAATAGCGCCTTTTTAATCCACAAGTTAGGTTTTAGGGAAATGAAGTCGATGTATACTTTTGGGTGGTCACCATGGAATGCTGGACACCTACACCTAATTAGGTCAAGGTAACGTTTTTATATTTTAAGGCGAAAGCCTTTATAGGCTCATGGAACGAAATCCCGTGCGCGAGAGATGTGTGCGAGATCTGCCATATTCCGCGAGATTAGTTCTTGTCTATAGCGTTCGTGCCATACCCAATCCCACACTAGAACGCGCGCCAAGAAACGCCAGGTGAAAGATGCGATGGTGTACTGTCCAACGTACGTAAAGTGCGACAGATTCAGCGCCTTCCCTTTCCTGTAAATCAATTATAATTATATGTAGCACTGTAAAGAACGCCAGTAAGAAGCAAACGATCAGAGGCAAATGATGGAGGAAAGGTAGGAATTCGCCATTCTCCTCTTAAGTGACATCTAAGATACCTTCTAAACTTTGTTCTTTTTAAATTTCAATTGTTTCGCAGGAAAGGAAGGTGCAGTATTCGTCACACTAAAAACTGATTTATTTATAGGAAGGGAAAGGCACGGTAACTGTCTCACTTGTTTTTCTGTGGACACCGCAACCGCGCCGTAAGGGTAGGGAGGAAGATGGGAGTGAAAGTGGAAAGAGAGAAAGAGGAGCCGTAGTGGAGGGCTACGAAGTAGTTTCGACCACCTGGGGATCTTTAACGTGCGCTGACATCGCACAGCACACGGACGCCTCTTCGTTTCGCCTCCATCGAAACGCAGCCGCCGAGGTCGGGTTCGAACGCGGGTACTCCGGCACAGTAGTCGGGCGTCTTACCACTGCACCACCCCGGCCGGGCTGTCACACTGCACCTGAACCGCACCACTGCACCTGAACCGCGCCGTAAGGGAAGAGAGGAAGGGGCTTCGAAAGTGCCTAGAGAGACAGGTGGCATCGTGAAGGGCTTCAGAGTAATTTCGACCCACTGCGGGTCTTTAACGTGCGCTGACGTCGCACAGCACACGGACGCCTCTTCGCCTCCATCGAAACGCAGCCGCCGGTGATCGGATATCCATGTGCTCCGGGACAGCAGGCGGGCATCTTAACCACTGCACCACCGCGGCGGGGCCCTATTTTTCTTTAAGGTAGGTTGTGGCGAAAGGAAGGTGCAGTATACTTTTGGGATGGGCACCACGGAAACGGACGGCACAGTATATTCGTAGCCACACTTTGTGCTCTTCCTGTTAGGCCAGTAAAGCTTTCAATTTACATGTGTGGGAGTGGATTGAAACCCATCAAACTCTGATCAAGAAGAGTGTGAAAAGTCGTACTATCGTCCCATTCGATCACACCGCGCCTAGCGCTGTGCATTGCACGTCTTCCGTCTCCACCAAGCGTCATCTGTGAGCTAAATCGTACGCATGTCCTGCTAGGTTTAACTAGGCTAACTAATTTGCTGATTGTTTTACCATCTATAGGAGGAGCCAAGAAAAGCTATTCGCTGTTTAGTCATTAACTTTGAATTTTTAACTTTTTGAGCATGTTTTCAACTCATTCTCAACTGGTTCGCAACTGGTAATAATAAAGAGCTCCGGTTTTTTGTAATTTTTGTATTGGCACACACATTTGTGCCAATGTTTACTCTATCAGCTCTAGTGAATGGTCCCGTAAGTCGTCCATGTGTACTTCTGTATACTCTGAAGTAGAGAACAGTCCTTGGCTTTCGCTTGATCAATTCTATATATTTCGAGTTTTTTCTTTAACAGGTGCAATTATTGAAACACCCAATCTACCCAACGCCAAGCTAGATGTTCCTTTGTAATTATCGAGAAGTAGGCGGCTTACCTTCGTCTTGAAGGTGACTGCCGAGTCGAAGAGCGCGAGGAACTTCTTGTGCTCGTCAGCCGCGTACACAGTCTCGTCGTCGCTTACATCCTTTTCAGACTTCATCCTGCACACCTTTTGGCAGAAAAAAGAATTACTGCTGTTAATTAATGTCTTAGCGACTGATACTAAACAGAACATCACTCGCCTCCTCACATACGTTTGGTATGAGCAACTGTCATAAGCAGAAACGCTTAACACCCTACAAAATGAACCGTTATGTGAACGTTCCATCCATAGCTATGCCAATTTGCCTTCGTTTCTGACACTGCTTTTACAGGCTTTGAAAATTAGAGGTACTTTCTTAGCATACAGCTTATTCATGGTTCACCTGCCAACAAGGAGCGTTCACGAAGCATGGGCGTAGGGTTCGAGGCATATGAAAACGTATAAAACCCATAATGTACGAAATCCTGCTTACCATCAAGTCGAAACATGGCGATATGATCTCACCTTCAAGTTTCTCGGCAGCAAGTTGCTACCGCGTTATGATCTTTCCTTCTCGGTGAGGCTGAATATTCTTGCACTAGTTTCTCAGCAGAGAATCACTCTTATAGTAAATATCTGACTTGAAGGCACATGCATAGCCCACGCTTCATCCGCGCACTCACCGCCGCGTAGTCCATGTTGAGGGTACTCTCGGACATTTCTCGGACCGCTGCTTTGTCCCACGTCTTCTTCATGTGGTAGGTCCTAGCGTACATGGCGAAAGACAGCATCGCGTACCGTCCACGCCTAGCTATGTCCGTGAGCTCGTTCTTCAAGTCGTCTTTGATAAGGGCCTGAATCAAGTATAAAGAAAGGTTCGCATTAGGAAAACTACTGAGCCCGTGTGCAGCCCACCTTGCGGATTATCATTCACGTATAACCTTACGCAAAAGTGTAGAGACCAGGCGGTTTGACAAAACTGCGCGCCAGCTTATTTACGTGCATCTTTTATACAGAAAAGTAATTACAGCGTTTCGCGTGTACTGTCCATTTTTGTGCAGGCGTGTTCATGAATTTCGGGACTCGCTCAGTAAATAATTCATCTCGCAAGCCTTCTGGAGCGTCTCAGGCTATGAGACGCCACAGTGGAGGGCCCCAGAAATTTCGATTATCTGCAACATGCAGTCATATTGTAGAGCACACGTGCGCCTTGCGTTTCGCCTTCCATCGAAAAGCGGCTGCCGCGGCCGGATTTAGATCCCCCATCCTTGACAGACGTGTGGACTACCGCAATTTGTGACACGCAACCCGATATAAAATCTAGTTTCCCTAAAACCCATGAGCTTGCCTGTGTGGCATGATGTGGCGTGGTTGAATGAATATATATGCAAGAGTCTTGGAGGATTCCGTTTTCCTCACCCTCGAATTTCGAAGAAGGCCATGTGCAGCTCGCTGACGCGGCTATGTAAATTTATCACCTAACCTAACCTAACCTAACCTAATTTAAGGGTACCGCGAACCTGAAATGATTGGAGGATATATATATATCAAGTATGGTACAAGGGCACTATCGTCAAATTACTCACAAAAGAAGCAGAAAGCTTCGGTCACACGAATCATACTCGTTTCAATATCAGGCAACTTTGCGGCAATATATGTGTCCGAAATATCCGAAACCTGTCGCGGCCTTGATCGAATAGCAAGACCGCTGAGGTATTTTACCATAATCACCTGTGTCGCACCTGGGAGCTGTAACAGGGGTCATATATACATCAGCGTTAACGACTACATCTGGGATGTGTAATAGTCACGTTGGCTAGCGCAACTGCACGCGATAATTTTTTCAAAACTCTTTCACTCCGCTGTCTAGCTGCTTCCTGCACTTTACGACTAAGATGTCTAAGCCGATTATATGTCTTCCTGATTTCTCTTCGGCAGCCACCGAATACGACAATTTTTTTCTCTTCCGTTGTGCGCATCCGGCGCGGCGGAGATGTCTAATAGAAGTTACCTCGCCTTCCTTCTACTCGACGCGTACAGTTTTCTGTTAAGCATCACGAGCTAAATTAAGCAAATCAAGGCTTTAAGCAAACCAGAGATGCACCTCATAAAAGGAGGGCGACGGATAAAGAGGATAAAGACAATTCTCTAGAATGAAGTGCAGAGAAACAACCACTCACAAGAGAAAGGGCACTGTGTTCAGACAGGTCCACACCATCAGGATTGGGTGCCAGAGGCCAGCGGTCCCCATTGCCCGTGCTGTCAGTGTGAAGCTTGACAATTACCATGGTCAGTCCCGGGAAATCTCTGTATGAAAAAGCAGTAAATGAAGCACCCCGCTGCCGCAAGCCACGCACAGGTGATAATATTTTTATGAAGGTTTCCATATTTCTTCTTTCCAATTATAAGACCCACACCAAAGTCACATAAAAAATGCGGATTAAGGTCAAGTAGGGCTTGAGAAAATTTGCGGAAGGTACGCCTGGCGCTCTTATTCTTATTATTATGGCTTATTCTTGATACCCTGGCCAAATTATTTAGAGTAAAACGCACCGTCTCGCAAGTGGCTACTGCTACCTACTGAATGCGGTTATTTATTTCGCATCCACGAATGTTTCAAGCAAAACGAAAGCGGAGTAGAGATAGGCGTGAAGAGCGGAATGGTGCCTACAACTATTCCATGATCCAAGGATGGGGTCTGCTTGTTCTGTTCCTTACGTCCACGGTTTGTACTGCGAAGTGTTTTTTGCTCAACAGTGTACAACCGACTTGCATGAAAAACGTGTCCCCTTAATCAACAAGTATATTTCTATAAGCTTCCATCGTACTTTGTGCCAGCTTAAGTTCTAAATCACATGCTAAGATTTAACTATGTCATCAGCGAAGACAATCACATACGTGAATTTTACAAATTAATCAGATTATGTGACCCCCCTCCCCAATGTCTTCTGATAGCATAAACTATCAGTTCCCCCTTGAATATTTTCTTATGATGATGATACACACAAAGAAACATTTAGTTACATGCACTGCTCCTTTCTCCCCTCCCTTCCTCCATAACTTTTATTCTTCGGAAGCAAAAGTGCATCTAAACTCTGCAAGTGATGACCATGCTGCCCAGATGAAGACAAGTCCGCTTGTATCGTTGGCTTGGCTTGCGAATTGAGGCATCCCCTTCAACCTTTGCCACGTTCATGCTCCTTAATACTGTGTGGCCATCTTTTTCCTCTCATTCTGGTCTGGATCCGGCTTTTAAGGCATTCATTTCAGACTGTGGAGAGGCTGTTTCAAGCTTCCTATCGATTTATGAATTATTTCTTGCGTAGGAATATTGTCAGCTTAATCATAGCTGAGTTGAAGACTTGTCAACTGTAAGGGATATTGCATGGGAACAAGATACGCTTCTGTGTGGCTTGCAAATGACAAAAAAAAATCATTGGACACGCTGCAATCGGTGAGATCTGAATGCACGTTGTTCACAGAATGCACATGGTACCCTGATGACTGCCCTACAAAAATCTAAATTTTGGTTTAAGACCACACCGTTACTCTTGTCAACGTCCTTAAAATAATCTGATGAAACTCTACATTGCTTCCAAGGTTACCGCGAATAACTCTGCTCTGGTCAGTGCATGCAGAGGGGTGTTTCCTTTGGAAATATTTTAGCTTCACCTTTGCTTGCTCACCAGATTTTCGCTTATTTGGTTACTCATGTTCACTAACATAATTTATGTTTAGTTTTACTTTTCGTTCCTCCATCTTTACACTTTGTCATTCATGCATTCTTCAGGGTGCCTGTGACCGCTCAAGGCGCTGTGTTGCCTATCGAGGTACGTGCGCAAAAGAATCGCGGTTCCGATGGAAGTAACGCTACAAGAGGTTGGTAGATAGGTTTGGTTTGGTTTGCGGGGTTTAACGTCCCAAAGCAACTCAGGCTACGAGACGCCATAATGAAGGACTCCGGAAATTTCGACGTTCGCACGCAAGCGTAACATGGTTAACGCAGCCTGCTTTCTGTGACCGTCCACACAAAAAGGGATGCACTCACCGAGGTGCCCGTTTTGCCACATCCAGAATCTTGTCACCTTTAGAACCGTCCCTGAGCGAGATACCCAGGGCGCAGTGGTAGCGCCGGCTCGATGACTTTTTCTTCAGAAAACTGGTCACAACCTGCACAGTAGTTGAGAAGAAATGCGTGAGAGAACATTTATTGCGGCTTTAAGCAACATTTTATTGCGACGTTAGGCCCAAGGAACTGATGCCGATGGCATGAACAGGAAATTCTTATGAACTGTACATGTCGTTAAGATCGTATGATTACGGAAAGCGTACAGAAAGCGTAGGAAAGAGCAGATTTCGTCTTGCTACCTAAAAAGAAAGTGGCAGCTCCCTGAACTCCATATGAAAGCGCCATTTCACAATAATATGGAGCACACCTTGGCATTCAAACGTTTCTGGCACAATACTTTAGACGTTTGTGTAAGCGTAGATACCGCTTCCGCGCTTGCACATAGTTCCAGCAAATCCTTTTCTTTTAAGGTGGATTTAAGGTGGATACATGGCGCGTGCTTTGCAACAAATCATTCGCTTTGTAGGGTAATTGCAATGTACTCCAAAAATTAGGAGTAATACATGCAATGTCGACGTCAACTTTGCACAGCATTACGCCAATATTTATGTGCGAGCCAAATCGAAGACCTTCATGTCTGTGTCTTCGGTCCAAAGTAAAGTAGTGGAGGTTGCTTTAAACTATGTACCTAAATCAGGTGGTCCCGATAATATACCGGCGCATTCAACGTTTGGTTGATTTGTTCCTGTATTGATATATTTATACCTTATAAATTGCAAGATGCCTATGGACAGCAGCATAATTCTATATAGATCAATGAGGCATGCTCTGTGCTGGCTGCGGTCACTCAATGCTCCTCTCTCTGATGTGGCTACCAGTACGAAGTGACGACCACTTTGCCGAAGTTAATGCGCTAACCAACTGGTTAGCGCATCTGTATCTTACATCATTGGTCATTTGTTTCACAGGTGTTTACGCGCAATTACCACCCTTCGACCAGATAGGAGCGGGTAGACACGCTCACCTTTAGGTAGTTGAGGTCTGCGCTCTTCAGGTCGTCGTAGTCCTCGGCGTTCTCCACGTTGAGCATGCCAAAGTGAATAAGCCGGGAGCTGAAGAGTTCCTCCAGAGCCGTCGTTAGCTCCGACTCTTTGTCCTTCACAGCGTCGGCGATTGAGCTGAGGAGAGAGGAGAGTACTAGCCATGGAGTGAGACTTCTAAAATTCTAAAGTACAACGCCAATGAAGGCGCACCAAGTAAGGTGTATACCGGACGACCCTGTCGTCGAGAAGAAATGGCAACAAGTTAGGCTGTACGGCAGCATGGGTGCTAGCAGCTTCACGCGCGACGGCTACATAGGCATTACTTGACTGGTCATCTTACTGTTCCACGTGACAGTTAGAAATGATATCATGCCTTGGATCACACAGGAACGCCAATATGCTCCACTTGAGAGGCGCTACCGCCGACACTTCCCAAGCAAAACATTGCTTCCTGAATGTCTAGTCCTTTTCAACATCTGGAATGACTACGTAAAGGGGAACGCAGAGGCAGAAACGTTTACCGTAAAATGCCTTCGCATCCATCACATACTGAGAACTGAGACGGCAGATGCTCTTTGGGCCCCATTGTACGATCGAACAATGTATCTGTACAGCGCAAAACTTTTTTCGGTGGATGCGTGCACTCGGTGTGCTAGCATGCACAAGCCCCTACCCCTCCTCTATGCCCACACTGCCGACAGCTTCACGCCGCGGTGTGACCAAAACGGTTACACTAAGCGATGGTAACATGACCAGCTGTGACGTCACTGCAGTCGCTGCCTACGAAGATGGCAGAGTGGGGGCCGCCGCCACTATTCGAACTAATTCGCCTGCAGAAGCGGAAGGAGCCGCCATCGCACTCGCGCTTGCCCATTCAGCCATTGACGAAGCCATTATCGAAATTTGTACAGATTCTCAGGCGACATACCGCCACTACCTAAACGGCGTAGTGACAACGGCCGCGCATCATATTCTTACCACCGCCACCTCTCTCGACCGAACGGTTAATCTAACGTGGATCCCAGGGCATGCGTCGATCCCCGGTAATGAGCGCGTTCATGCGCTGGCTCGAGAACTCTCTACCCGAGCCTCGGATGATCAGGCACCCAACTCCGCGCAGGAGGCCGCATCGGTCCTTTCTACATACCACCAAATCATCACATTCTACAAACACAAGCGCATGACACTGCCACCACCCCACAGCACCTTGTCACCCTTATCCAGTGCTACATGGCGACAATTGCAGACGGATTGTTTCATTTGCCCCTACAGTCTCTCATGCCTTCACCCTGGCTTGCCCCCTCACTGCGACACCTGTGGCGAGCCAAAATCCTCACTTTTCCACTACCTGTGGGAATGTCCTTCCCCCCATGCAGTGCCCCCCATCCCCCATACCCCCTTTTCTAACTGGGAGGCTGATCCTCACTTTTCCACTACCTGTGGGAATGTCCTTCCCCCCATGCAGTGCCCCCCATCCCCCATACCCCCTTTTCTAACTGGGAGGCTGCTTTGCGGACAGCTCAACCCGCCGGTCAGAAATGGCTGGTCGATCGGGCTCTATGTGAAGCAAAAGCCCGTGGACTCTTGGACTAGTAGGGGGCCACCCTGGAAGGCTGTTTTTTTTTTGTTTTTATTAAATAAAGTTGTTTCCATCCATGACCCATCATACATTGTTTCAAGTCCGCTCAGCTCGGAGGAGATTGAGAGAGGAGGCCATGCCGCGGGAATGGTTGGGAAGAGTTGTGCAACAGGGTCTGAGGCTCACCTGACCCTCATGCACTACGGCTACCTGGTATAATGCGAAACAAAAGTCGTCGTCTACGTCCGCCGGCGTTAAGGTACTAATTCACATTAGTGGGCCATGTACGTGATGTCATGATATTACTTGATACTGCCGCATTGGTAGGTACGCTGTTTATATGACATCATCGAGAGTAATGATGGGCTCTGCGCCGGTAGGCCGCGGCGGTACTTGTTTCTATGCAGAGCTGTGTGCTCCACGCTGAGTTTGGAATGGAGCTGAGATCATTGGAAAAGACTCGTAATAGATAGGGCGACCATGTAAGTAACCCCTGAAGGCGATTGCGGTGCTGCATTGGCACAGTTTATGCAGTGCGCAGCAATTATATGGGAAGCTTTCAGGCAAATATTAATACATTCGGAACACATTTTCATTGGCCTATAAAAAACTGTTGGTCGATTGGCAGGGCTCAAAGGAAATCTTACCTTGTCTAGTACCTAGGCAGGAACATCAACCTTTGGTGGATACTTTGCCTGCTACTTCTGGATCAATTACCGTCGAATATTGCATTCCTTGAGGGTCTCAACTCCTCCTAAAAACAGCTACAGCATCTAATAACTGCAGCATACTCCTATATATTGCGGTGCCCAGGTTAGTGCACTCACCCGGTGGACATAGATGTGCCGAAGGTGGTCTTGGAGTACTTGCGCGCTGCCGACTTTAGGACGTTGAAAGCTGGGCCACCGTCTCTAGGAACAATGGTGTCCTGGTCGTTGTCGTATTGCATGTCCGTGTAGAACATGACGTCGCACATTCCATCACCAGGAATCATGGCAGTGGTCACACCAGACTCACCGAAAGTGCATGTGAGTAACTTGGGCTTGCCTACGCGCAGAGATGGTAGCGACACGAAGGTCACACGAGTTAGATATGTGACGTAAAAAAATATGAAAACGTGCCAGTGAATTTAGAACAACAGCGCGAAACCACGGGGCGACAGAAAAGAAGCACAGACAGCGCTCGTGTCTGTGCTTTTCTGTCGTTCCGTGGTTTCGCGCTGTTGTTATCCTAAACCACGAACCAACTAGCCCAACAATATTTTTTGCTGTGCCAGTGCATGTGTGTCATATGGTTGTGCTCCGGGCTTTAACAGCGCATCATTCCAATTCAGCAATAATATCGCTAATGAGAAGGTTAAAAGTACTAAACGTAGGACTAAAATATTACTTCCTCAAAATATATGAAAATTAAAGGTAAGAATTATAGTATTACAACGAACACTACTTTGCAGTGGTAGACACACCAGTGGCGCTGCAGATTACCAATAATAAAATAGGTTCGTCAGCCTACGCAAAGAGATTTAATCATATCATGAAAAGGAAGGCAACTTCTCTGCCTCACCCATTTCCTCCTTTTTCACCCTCTCTGCACTTTCGTGTCCTAGATGTTGCAGTTACAGTAACCGAAATTCTTGGTAGCGTTTTAGAAAGTGCATGCCTAATAAACGCATAGAATACATGTTTCGTACTCTGTTGTGCCTTGATTATCTGGTGTCCCGAACGTCCACGTCGCTTTACTGCGCGCAGGCGTCGACTTGTAGCAGCCTCGGCGACCGGCACGGTCAACGGAGCAGGAATCTTGGTATTTCCTAGATCTACACCATCACCGGCGAAGCTGAAGATCGAGATCCATTCGTACTGGTCCCAGCTCTTTGGCGCCTTCACTTCAACGTTCTTTTCTGTATCTAAGCCCGATAGCTTCTCGCTAGAAAAAAATAGAAAAACACGTTTAGATAAAGGTAGATGATTTTGTTGATTAAGTTTATGGTATTTAACGCCAAAAACAATCCAGGGTATGAAAGACGCAGTAGTGGACGGCTCCGGAAATTGCACCACCTGAGATTCTTTTTACCATGCACTGACGTTGCATAACATACGGGCATATTGCGGGGCATGAAGGTAGCGATCTTATATACACTACTACACTATACTATACTATGCTATACTATATATATATAGTATAGTATATATATATAGTATAGTATATATATAGTATATATATATATATATATAGTAAGTATATAGTACCCCATATCTAGTATAGTATACTATACTATACTATACTATACTATACTATACTATACTATACTATACTGCTATGCCATGCTATGCTATACTATACTATATATAAAAAAAAACGCTCAAGCAACAATGCTGTGCCGAACCTGTGCATCTTCCTGGGTATTGGTCCGCGTGGTCGCCAGTGCGATATATTCACCTCACCTCTCCATCGTCACCGTCCACATTCTCACTTACCCCATATGGCTCGCTGGTACTTTTACAAACCACTGCATTCAGAATCACTTCTACGTTCTATGGACTATTGGAGTGGTTTATGCCATCCCTCTTACATGTGGAAAAACCTACGTCGGGCAGGCAGGCCGCTGTAATATTTAGCGACTCAGGAAGCGTGCGTAAAAAACAAAGATGACAAAGGTTTGCATCTCGTGTTACACATTCTTGATTGCAGGTATGCACCGCGATTTTCTGATACGTCGATTCTGGGAAGAAGCAGAAATGAACGCGCAAGGTTGGCACTGGAAGCCTGTCACATAAAGAAAAGAGCAGAAGACTGCATTAGCGATACTTCTTCACTTTACGCAGCCGAGTGTAAGTGTGCTCGCGGCCGAGGGCATATATATATATATATATATATATATATATATATATATACGTTATCATGAAGAATACAGCAGTTGTTAGTTCGCCCCTGTCCTTGTGTTTGCCTCCTCTTTGTGGACCGTCTACTGTTTGCGCTTCAATTTACCTTAGGAGTAATCTGGTTAATGATGCCACATAGCCTACCTACCAGTTTCTGACCATGCCATCAGGCGATTGACACCTCCTCAAGAGCATCCTCGTTCTCGTACTTGTATTTTCTACTCGCCTACCGAGGCGATTCTTAGCTTAGCGTAGTCTTAGCTATCGACGGAGACTTAGGCGTGCCGCCCCGATGAAGCCTCGTCGCCTGCGCGGGCAACGCAGACATCGAAACCGCCGAAGGCGTCGTCGAAGGAAACTAAGTTGCTTCTGGAACGCTAGCTCGGCATCACAAGAGGTATCGCCCATATCCGAGGACAGGCTCAGATGCTGGTGACGAAGTTCACATAAGAATACCGGCATCTCAGCAAGGGCATGACGATCGCATATCTCGACGAGTTAGCAGGCATCCGAGATATCTTCGCCCTCCACGAAGAACCCGCGGAAGACTGACCTAACCAAGGCTAGTGCCCACTTGCGATGTCAACCCAACCCTATCTCGAACCAGACAAAACCAGATACGCACCATTTTATACAGCGCGTTTTTTCGTCAATAATGCAAGTGGCCCAACTCGGTTGACCAAGCATTGAATTATACCTGAGGAGTACGCCCGACCTTTTCGTCAAAGCCCCTACCATGTACGGCCCCAAGAACACCAGGCAATCCGGGATCAAGTGGAGGAAATGCTTTGCGATGACGTCATTCAATCATAGTACCGTCCTTTGGCGACACAAGTCGTTCTGATGAAAGAGAAAGGCGGCACACGGCGATCGCTTCTGCGTCTATTACCGCCGTTTGAGCAGCATAACAAAGAAAGTTAAAGGGGATCATTTTGGCCTCTTTATACCAGCCACGTTCCAGCGAGAATTGATTGAGTACTGGAAGGCTGGAACTCAAGTTACCGACATTCTAGTAGAAATTAAGAAGAAGAAATGGACATGGGCAGGACATGTAGTGCGAAGAGAGTATAACCGATGGTCGCTGAGGATAACAAATTGCATTCCAAGGGAAGGAAAGCGTAGCAGGGGGCGGCAGAAAGTTAGGTGGGCGGATGAGATCAAGAAGTTCGCAGGGGTCAAGTGGATGCAGCTAGCACAGAACCGGGTTAAGTGGAGAAATATGGGAGAGGCCTTCGCCCTGCAGTGGGTATAATCAGGCTGATGATGACGATGATGATGATGATGATGATGGAAGGCTTGAAGAGGCGGAATTGTCTGGTATGTTATACGACGTTTTCTTGTCCATGGATTTGAAGACCACATGAAAAGGCTAGCGTTGAAAGCAGATCAATGCCATTTCACCTACGAGGAGCTGCAGTTTTTACGTCACATCGTATGCAAAGACTGAATTCGCCCAGACCCGCAGAAAATAGCTGTGATGGCGTAGTTTCCACATCCTGGTGACAAGACAGCTTTGTGCTGATTCTTTGAGCTGCGCGCTTACTACCGGGAATATATGAGGAACTGTTCGCATATCGCCAAACCATTCACAGAGCTTACAAGTGATGACATACCTTTTAAATGGAAACTGCCGCAAGCAGAAGTCTTCCATGAACTTAAGCACCGCCTACAGTCTCCTGGTATAGGCCGCTTTGATGAAAACGCCCAGAAAAATTCACACCTACGCAAGCACTGCGGACATTGGCGCCGCCCTCGTTTAGAATAGGGCCAGTCAGGAGAATGTTTCTGCGTACGCTAGCAGGACCTCTTAAAAAAGCCGAAGCCAACTATTCGACGACCGAGAAGCAGTGCCTCGCTACCATCCCTCTGGGCTACTACGAAGTCCATACCTATACAGTCCACCATTCAAGGTGGACTGTATCACCACGCACTCTGCAAGCTCGTCAATTTGAAAGACCCCTTTGCCCTTCAGAATTCGGATGTATTCGACAAGTCTGACCGTAAGCATTCCGACGCAGACTATTTCTTGGAACCGGTAAGTACCAGCTGTTTTACGCATCAGCAGCGCTCGGACCATGAGTTGACCTAGCGCAGTACCTAGAAAACGACACAGTTTCTCCTGGTGTATTCATGGACAGTTGGCCTTTGCTTGCATAACGACGTCCTCGTCAAGAAATTCGCACCCAAGAGGGCCACATACCTCTTCATCATGCCTACAGAATTCCAAAAGGAAATCTTGCTGGTCTTCCTGGACGAGCTGACAGCAGGGCGTGACGAAATAATACGCGTGTTGCATTGAGTCCAAGGGAAGTATTATCGGCCGCGGTTACCTGCCGACGTTGCACATTACGAATAGTATCTGCGGCCCATGACGCCTCCGACCAGACCTTCTGGGCTACTGAACCCCATAACTCCCCCGAATAGGCCATTTTAGCAAATTTGGATGGCTCTACGAGTAACAAGCGAAAGCACTGCGTAAAGGCGCGAATATAGTTACGTCTATAGTTCCGCGAGCTCCAGCTCCCAACGTAACCAGCGGCGGCCAGGGCGCCCCGACGGGCTCGGCGTAGATATGGCTCCTGTTCGATTCGAGCGTCGGCGCCGCCGATCGCGTCGACCCATAATGCATCGCGCAGAGAAAGATGGCGGATGGCTGCTTAAACAACTGTGAGTGGAGCGAGCGGCATAAATGTTGAACTTGCTTAGGACAGCTTGGTGGACAAGTTTATTGAAGCACAAATAAAACGCGTGTGAACAGGTAAGGCGGAGCTGCGGTCTCTTGATAGGTGAGCTGCTCACTGCTGCTGTGTTTGGTTTCATTTGTATGCTTGTCGGCCGAAGCGAGTTGCCCACTGGCTGCACGCACTCTAACTTTCGATCTTTTTTTGTCTTTCGTTTCCATCTGTATTTGAAGAATTCTATAAGGTGTGGAAGAAGCTCCGAGATCACTTTACCCGCGAACGGGATCTAGACGGCCCGCGGTTCGGCGATCTTTCTGCGCATGCTCCGAAGAGAGCCGCTGACGGCGCGAAGCGTCAAAGTATAAAGGAGATACTTTTTTTCTGGCGTAGCGAAACCGGCGTAGCGTGACTGACCGCGAGCGACGCTTGCGTGCGCGCAGAACACGTCGGACTAATGTGCCTTAATGATACCGCAGGATAAGTATCAAGTTTTCTATAGAGTGCGTTCTCCTGCGACATGACACCTCCAGAGTGCTGCTCACGAGCAGAGGAACAGAATCTGCAGCGGAGCTCGCTAATGCCTCTTGAAGAACAGCGAGACAAGCCACCGGAAGGCGACCGCCTACCGTCTGCAGACAAACGTACTTAGAGCATCTGAATAAAGCTATCGTGGACATGCTGGTCGTGCACGTCGACGCCAAACCCAAGACATTGAGCACCATCCTGCCCAATGCCATCTTCGCCTATAGCATGCCGCCCAAGAGCCACCCGGTTGACCCCGTTCTAACTGGTGTACAAATCGTGCGATTTCAGCGAGTTAGTGGCGATTCATCTAACAGAAACGCTCCTATCCGACAAAAAAGGAATAAGAAGAAATTTGCAGTTATCCCGTATATTGGTCCGCAGAATGTGGCTAAGCGATACCAGGTAGGTGTGTTTTTGCCTATTCCGACGAAATTAGGCCGCGTGTGCCCATTCGTGCATCGATCGCTCGAAGCTCCGATACGCGGTGGTGGTAAAGGCTGCACTTCAAGCCATGGGGAAGCCAGTGTTGAATGCACCAAAGACGTAAGTTCGACCTCTCCTGCGACGGCAACTACATAGGATAAACACGACGATGCCTCAACACAACGTTCGTAACAAAGACGAAATCACGCGTCAGATCTACAAGATTATTGCATCGACAATTCGATTAGACGACGCGAGAGGTCGTTGAATCTTTACACATTACAAAACATCAACAAACCCACCATTTTATTGCGAGACCAATACTACGCCAGGTTTCGGCCCGTCGCGTAGTCCGTGGCCGCAGTCACGAAGACGAAGATGAAGAACGCACGGTCACCCGCAGCTAATGTTTTCGCTCCATATTTAGCATGGCAAAGAGGTGGCCTACTTTTCATTTCGGTTTATATTTCCACCTTGTGTCCCTAATGTTCTAAGGTGGCGCTTCGAAGGAGAGGACGCTGAAGTCGGCTCGCGTGCTGTGTGCGGAAATCCGCCTGCTCGTACAGCTTCGCCCTGTGTAGTCACTTCTTGCCCTCTTGTCCACGACAATAGTTTTGGGGCTTTTTAAACATTTATTTTTGGCGATTTCTATCGCTCCTGCGAATAAGTACAGTATACCATGAAAAGTTAAACGAGTCAGCGCTCATCTTGTATCGTCCTTTCTTTAGTGCGCAAACGATGGACGGGACTGAAGGAACACACAAGCATAACACGCAGTCCCATATTTTGGACAGTTGCGCTCGTTCGCTTTAAGTGAACCAACTAGACCATCAGAGAAGCATACTTTTTAGTTTCCCTGTTTTGTCGGGCTGTTCTATGATGAATGCATATTAGGGAGCCCACAACGACGCTCGATGCAGTGTTAATGGACGCAACAGAGGAAGCCCGACGACTTTCCTGGCTACGCTTCGAACACCAGCAACAAACCGACGCCCGACGCTACAATGCACGATGACGCGACGTTCAGTACAAGCTTGGACGCCAATACGCATTCGTGAACTGAGTGAAAAGCTCTTGCGGCGGTACTTCGGCCTATACGAAGTCATTCGGCGCATGGGACAACTAAACCACGAAGTCATACCCAACGGCGCGACCACATCCTAGTGACGCCTGGTACGTCCAGAAATCGTGCATGTACTCCTGAAGTCTTATTACGCATGCTAAAAGCCCTAAACAGTCGGGATGGTGCAGTGGTAGGGCGCTTGACGACTGTGCCCAAGGATGCCGGATCGAATACCAGCTTCGGCGGCCGCTTTTCGATATCAGCGAAAAGCTAGTCGCCCATGTGCTGTGCGATGTCACTGCACGCTATGAACATCAGGCGGTTGAAATTTCCCGAGCACTCTACTACGGCGTCTCTTATAGCATTAGTCGCTTGGGACGTTAAACCCAAGAAACTAAGCTAAAGGCCCTACTTATTTTATTTGGGTAATGTTTGTTTGACTTTCTCTGTTTATTATGTTTTGTAAGCATCGAGGCGCTGCATTGTAAAGGAGAGTAATGCCTCGAACCATTCATATCTATTTTTCGACAGCCGCCGGCATGACGCTTTGTCACTGATTGTATAGCGCGTGGATCGGTTTTGTACTTTCTTCACGCTCTTTGTCGCGAGGCGCAGCTTTTCATTTTTTTGGTGGTCACGCAAGGTGTGCTAAGATGTTATCTTGAAGAATTCCAGCCACTCGCGTTGTTCCCGCAGATTCCCAGGTAATGCTAGTCACCGTTTGAGGCTTTATCTTGATGTTTCTTCGCCGCCGTTAAATTGAGCATTGATAGATGAGACGGACATTTGTAATTCGATGACTGCTGAGCACGACTGCTGCTATCGGTGCAGCCGAGTTCCTTCATTTTCAGTTTAATCAAGTTTGAATTTGCCTACGATTCATCACTTCCATGTGACAATATAAAGGCTCGCGTAACCACGTTGTACAAACGTGCCTCTAGTATTGGTGCGTCTCCTTGCTGCTGAGCCGTATGTAAGCGGCTAACTTAATGCGCCTCCCGGCGCTTTCCGATAACCCTTTTTACCGAGCTTTAGATAGCTCGAGTGGGTAGGTCGGAGGTCCTAAGGTCCCTTGATAATTTGAGTCTCTCGTAAGGCCGCGTGCCATCGAAGTCTGTGATCTCCCATCGGCGCTTTTCTAAGCGATGATTGGGCCTGAAGAAAATCGTCCGGGATGCGATTTCTCCTTGCTGGTGTTTTCGTTTTTCAGCGCGTAAGGCGGCATTTTGTCCGCTGATGGCGTGGTCGTGGTCGTAAAAATATTCCAGCTAGACGCGGTGCCTATATTTGTGTATTTCTTAGGACCTCACGGTGTAATTCGTTGCTTTATTTGGTTTAACGACGCTAAGTAACTAAGGATATAAAGAATGCCTTGGCGTAAGCCTCCGGTTAATTTACGACCGAATATTTCTTCGCTTATTTTTTCTCCGACCGGAGGATATATTTGCAGATATTGATTTCATGCACCCGTTCGCGCAAATTGTTCAAAATGTGGAAAGCTCCATTACGTAGTGTTTGAATCATTTTTTACACATCATTAATAATATAAGACAGTATTCGAGAAAGTTTCCTACTATTCGGGTGCACTGATGGTCTGCTTTGCGTGGCTGTTATATATATATATATATATATATATATATATATATATATATATACATACCGGTCTTTGGCTCTCTTGTTTGCTCACAAGAACGAATTTGCAATTAATTCACGCGACTCTCTCTTCTCTTGTTCAGTCTGTTAGCCGGGGTACTCGCCCACAACCCTTATGACATGCAGCTTTTTTTCCTAATCTGCTACTGGCTTACTTACGTCAACAGGAACAGCGGAGAACACAGAACTAGATTTGAATTCCCATGTTTTCTCCGTAGTTAAGGCAAAACATGTCCCTTAGGAGGGGAATAACGAAAGCCTACCCTTCCTCTCCTATCATTTGCCTGCCATTGTCCTGTCGCACGGCATTCCTTGGCGTGCGTTCAAGTGTGGCATTGCGGATGGCAGGAATGTTAAGACAAGATGAGACATCTGGTTGGTCGCTTTAAATTTGGCGGCTGGTGACGTCACTTCTCTGTCGACCAATCAGGTGCACCGCTCGTGCGGACAGCTTTTGTTGATGACAGTATGAGCCATTAACAGCTTTCACCTTAATATCAAAAACACTGTTCTCCGGTGTTGGTCAGATCAAGCTCTAGCATTACATTTAAGTGTCCAGTTATCCGGAGTTGCAGTGCAATTGAGTGCACAAGCGTGTTCATGCTTTTCGCAATTACTTATGCGTATAGACATCAGCCGAAGGAAAAATCTACAGGGACTCAAGGCTGCTGAACCGAATGTCGAGCGTTGCAAATCAAGTATTAAGCACCGTTTCGGCGGCACTGGAGGTGAACGAAGTGCACACGGTTGTTCAACGTGGTACAAGCGAAGTGATACGGCTGCATGACAGTGGCTGCCAGCAACTGCGCAGTATATCCCTCTAATCGTGCCCTGAATTACGAGATGCGGCGCAAAAGATGCGCAAACGATGGACGGGACTGAAGGAACACACAAGCACAACACGCAGTCCCGTCTTTTGGACAGTTGCACTCAGCAAACTGCAATGAATAGGGCATGCAGGCTGGCAATAGTTCACCAGCTCCTTAGGGTAATAAAATGGGTGCAAATGAATGACATTTAAGGAAGCGTAATTTAACATGTACGTTGGTGGGAGAAGGAACTTGCGGAAAACGAGGTCACAGCTGAAAACTATTAAAGCTTCAAGGCAAGCGCTTCAATGTAGCCGTCTGTACAGACCTGAGCTTTTCGGCTGTATCCTTCTTGATGTCACCCTTTCCGGCCGTGATGTATACCTCTGTCACAAATAAAAGATTGAAAACGAAACAAAGGCAGCGAATCAAAACTAAAAATAAAATCATTCGCAAATAGTGACATGAATAATATAGACTGCAATAAGTACAAGCTAAATCAGCTTTACAGATGATTCTGTTTAAGGTGCAAGATTTTTAGAGACTCATTTAAAGGATGTACTAAGAGTTAGCCTAGGGCTGTAATTAATCTCACAGCGCAGGCTTTTCACGGCCTTCACACTAACATCGGTGCAACACTTTTGCCGGTGATGTTAAGCGCAGTATAATAAATTTGAAAGAGTCCTAGGTTTCGGCTACGTCGACTGCCAGACCTCATTTAGTTTACCTAAGCCTGTCGGGCTGGCAATATATAAGCTGTTTCAAATATAACCATGCTTTCAAAAACTGTCCTAGTATACAGCAAGAAGGTAATTGCCTATCCGAAATATTTTTTACTTCTATATTTTTTTTTGGTGAGAGGAAAGTTTCGAAGGAATTGCCTTCTACAATCATTTCCGGCAGCTGATAGTGAAGGTTTCTACGATGCACAGTAACGTTGCATTATTGTTGAAATAGCATGTTAAATTACATATTAAAAAGGAACATTATTACTCAAAGTGAAATTTCTAATCCTTAGGTGTTGCATTATAAACAGTTTTAACATTTTAAATCAACGCTGTTCCAATATACAAGGTGTTCAATGATAGCTTCTCTCACTTCCTTAAATTTTGAGCTGTGAGGGGTCCGAAATTTGCCTCTGTGCATAAGTTATACGGCAAGCGGGGCATAGCCGATAAGTTGTCATATCATGTTATCGTATTTAAATGAAACTGGTTCCTGAATTATAGGGACTTGTCAGTTTAGTGTAACTGCAATCATTTTATTCACTGGTTATGTTGGAACGTTAGAGGCGGTTGCAGACCTAAAGAATTTTATTTAGTAGAACTGGGCACGCAAGAAATGCTGGGGATGAAACGTCTTCAGGCGTAAGGCGGCATTTTGTCCGCTGATGGCGTGGTCGTGGTCGTAAAAATATTCCAGCTAGACGCGGTGCCTATATTTGTGTATTTCTTAGGACCTCACGGTGTAATTCGTTGCTTTATTTGGTTTAACGACGCTAAGTAACTAAGGATATAAAGAATGCCTTGGCGTAAGCCTCCGGTTAATTTACGACCGAATATTTCTTCGCTTATTTTTTCTCCGACCGGAGGATATATTTGCAGATATTGATTTCATGCACCCGTTCGCGCAAATTGTTCAAAATGTGGAAAGCTCCATTACGTAGTGTTTGAATCATTTTTTACACATCATTAATAATATAAGACAGTATTCGAGAAAGTTTCCTACTATTCGGGTGCACTGATGGTCTGTTTTGCGTGGCTGTAATAATATATATATATATATATATATATATATATATATATATATATATATATATATATATATATATATATATATATACCGGTGTTTGGCTCTCTTGTTTGCTCACAAGAACGAATTTGCAATTAATTCATGCGACTTTCTCTTCTCTTGTTCAGTCTGTTAGCCGGGGTACTCGCCCACAACCCTTATGACATGCAGCTTTTTTTCCTAATCTGCTACTGGCTTACTTACGTCAACAGGAACAGCGGAGAACACAGAACTAGATTTGAATTCCCATGTTTTCTCCGTAGTTAAGGCAAAACATGTCCCTTAGGAGGGGAATAACGAAATCCTACTTTTCCTCTCCTATCATTTGCCTGCCATTGTCCTGTCGCACGGCATTCCTTGGCGTGCGTTCAAGTGTGGCATTGCGGATGGCAGGAATGTTAAGACAAGATGAGACATCTGGTTGGTCGCTTCAAATTTGGCGGCTGGTGACGTCACTTCTCTGTCGACCAATCAGGTGCACCGCTCGTGCGGACAGCTTTTGCTGATGACAGTATGAGCCATTAACAGCTTTCACCTTAATATCAAAAACACTGTTCTCCGGTGTTAGTCGCCGACAAGCTGGTAGCAAAGAACATCAGAACAATAGCAAGTATCTATGTGGTACTGTAATGTTGCATTATTGTTAAAATAACACGCAGATTGCAGGGCTTCTTCATGGCGCTTGTAGTCATAAAGTCGACAAGCAGACTTTATTGTCTAGGGTCGAATTGGAGCAAGTTGAAATCAAGGTGTTGCGTGTTGTGCGTTTGCACGTCATCCACGAGCCCTACTCTTCAAAGTTGGACATAAAAGCCCTGCGGCTACTCACCATCTGGTGCGGTGCCTTCAACTTTGAGAGTTTTAACTTCGGCAGTCATCGAGTCCTTAAGCGTTACGGTTGCCGTCGCCTTGTTCTCGCCAGTACCAGCAATTGGGTCGATGTCCTGTGCTCCTACTACGAAAGTATCAGGGACTTTTACACTGCCCAGGTTCTGCAATATAAAACCGTCCCATTAGGCATGGCGCCGCACAAAGAACGAGTAATGCTGTCATGTGACTGCCTTGAGCGAATAACTTCACCGGACGCAGTCTTCATAAAATATATTTAACATAAATTTCGCGCACCAAAGATTAACACAGGGATCCAGTAGGGTGAAACATCTTGCCTATGCAGGAAAAGACTGTTTGCGCAAATACTGTGAGGGTTTGATAGTCTTAAAACGCAAAGAAAAGACTTGATCCTTGCCATCTGCATCGTAAAATCACGTGCTTTGGTCTTCAGCTAGATGAAATTAGGTTTGTGCAAATTAGCAAATTCTTATTTGCAAACACTACATCGGCTGCTTCGATAACTCGTAGAGACATTTAAGACCTGCCTACAGCTAACCTGCCCAAACGGGTTGAACAGGAAGGTGGGCGTGGTGTGAAAGTTTGTCGGTGTTCATGTGCAAATTTTAAATGCTATATTGCACATTTCTTAACGGGCATTCCTGGGTGCGATATAACCACGGGAATCACGGGTGCCATTTTACCGATACATAGCTTAAGAAAATTTGGATAAGCCTGGTTAAGAGCGAAAATGATACAAGTAAGTGTACAGTAGGTGTACATTATCAACTAAATTAACCATCACTGTCATCGCTACGACGATTATTATCTTCACTAATTTGAGCCCCATTGTCATCATACAATAATCATTATTTGCATTGTCATTTTCATCCCTATTCTCATCACGCTACACAAGGAGAATTGCGATACGCTTCTAATGAGCCTGGCGCGGCGTGGTAGCTGCGTACTTCAAAGACACGTGGGCTCGTGCCGATCTCTCAGTCTTTCAAAAGTGGGATCTTTTTAAGCAGGATGTTAAGAGTCTTGCAACTCTAGCATCACCACGGATCACATTCCTCAAGCGCCTTCACATTCGTGAATTGAAGCGCTCCTTGAACGACCGTATAAGTCGCAATTTCTCATATATATGTCAACAATACTATATTAAAGCATAGTTACAACAGTTTAGAGCAGAAAAATATCAGGGCGCCTTGATTAGGTCGCGAACGCGGATGTTCGTGAATGAACAACCATCACGCCACGCTTTTAATGATGAAAGGCAAGCTGCTCTTTCCAAGGAGGTTTTAGAAATTCGTTGTGGAAGGGATATGCACACTGACACGCCAGGTATTCTTGGTGCCTTCATTAACTATTATGCGTTGCTTTTTAGTGGTAGTAGTACCTCGATCCGGGGGTCCGATTTCAGCCATTTGAAAGATTTTCCTCGTCTTGAAGATGAGCAGCGGGCAACCATTGAGGGGTCTATTTCTTTACACGAGGTCAAGTCGGCCATTGTTCACAACAGGGCTTGAAGTCGTATGGTCCGGATGGTCTAATGAGTCCTTTAAAACGTTTATGTCTACCTTAGCACCTGTTTTATTGGAAATATTCAGTGCAGGTGACAAAGGTTTTTGCCTCCCACGTTATATACTGGTCACACCACACTAATTCCTAAAACCACGAACACATGTATCGTCCGATATCCTTGCAACGTGGATTATAAGACATTTGCGAAGGTTCTTTCTTTTCGTCTGCAGCTTGTGGCATTAGATTTATTAAAGCCACACCAAGTGTGTGGGATATAAGGCTGTAGGCATTCCTGGGTGCGATATAACCACGGGAATCACGGGTGCCATTTTACCGATACCATATCCATATTGCACGTTCTGTTACACAGACAGTGTCTATCAAGTGGCCCTAATTCAGACTGATCTGGCAGGAGCTTTTGATAAGGCGCGCCATAATTTTTGCTTTGCTGTATATGGAGAGTGCAAACATACGTGATGTCTTGCTTAAAGAATTTGAACTGTGCTCTATAGCGGCCACTACAAGTCTGATTGTTAATCAAAACATAACCTAACCGATCCCTCTGAAATCATCTGTTCGACAGGGCTCTCCTCTATTGCCTTTGTTATTCGCGTTTGATCGAGGCTTTGCGCCTAACTCAGCGTTTTTGTGATACTTCGGGGGCGTCTCTTAACCTTGATAAATCAAAGACGTTCTGGTGAGGTCATTAGGGTGCAAAATGCCCGCATCAGGTGGGACACCGAAGACTTGCAATATTTGGGAGTTTTTTTGCATCAGTATTGCAATAATAGGACTTACTTGGATTCTGAGGTCTCATCAGTTAGACGACAAACCCAGCATGGATGGATAGCGAGCTGTCTCTATTTGCACGAGCACAAGTTTGAAATGTCTGATTTCAAAGCTTATCTTTGTCGTATACGTGTAGCATTGTGCAAGAAACAAAGTGCACTCCATGCATAAAAGCTTTGTTACTTTTCTGTGGGGCTTTGAATGGGAGCCTATGCGTCGAAAAACTTTGTTTCTCTCTCTGGAGGTCGGTGGACTTGGCCTTCAGCACTTGTTTGTTCATCAGCTTATTTCGAGGTTTTTCTTTTTTAAAACAGCAACCTATGCCCTCCTCTTAGCTGTGTTTATTAGATGATGAAATGCCCACTGGTCATAGGAGTGATGGTCCTTTGTGGTGCTTTCTTAAGGAAGTTGCTGACACACTTGACACAGTCTATCTAGAAGACACGAGAAAGATTCTCTTTGAGACAGTATTTCTTGCACCGATGTAATGGCAGTCTTACCTCCCCTTTCTAGACAATAGTACATTAAAGCGGGTGCAACGAATGCATACAAAATCAGCAGAAACGATGCCAACCTTGCGTGTCAAAATGTGGCTTCGTGTAAAAGGGGCTTTTGTGCCATGGGCTTATGAAGCCTTTCCGTCAGCCCGTTGTGTTGCCATGATGCAGTGTTTTTTGGACATTCTTCCACGGACTCACGAAAAAGACATCGATGCTACATGCGATTTTGTGCTCATGGGACTGTTTAGCCAGTGAAAAAGCCACATGACAGATCACCACGCAGAGTCACCACGTTCATCGAAATCTGTTCCAAGAACAGTGTGCTATGGTGTGGGTGGTGTACGCTGCGCGAGAGCGGCCTCCTGCCTGGTTACCTTTACTCGACGCATGTATATTATCATGGCGTTGGTGACTGGGGCTAGCTTAAGAGAGCCGGTACAGGTGAAAATTCATGGTCACTATTTTAAGATACGTCCTGCGAAGGTGGAGCCGATTCACTTCAACGCCTTTTGCTTCGAGCGCCCCTAAGCGTAACGCACACAGGCACGTGTTCACACAAGCGGACAAAAGCAAACAAATAAAGCTTGTAGATGCAGTTTTTCAGTTACCGCTCAAAATACGGCTTCATTCGCAAGACATGAACTGTCTCTGGATGAGGTAGCCGATGGCCGCTCAGCTCTGGCCATCCAGGACCGCCTCGTAGTTGACGTCGCTGAGGCGCCGAAAAATTTTCTACGGTCCGAAGTAGCGGCAAATTAGCTTTTCTGATAGGCCGCGGCGTCGAACAGGAGTCCACACCCATACCTGGTTCCCGGTGTTGTAGGAAGCTTGTCTGTGGCGGAGGGTGTACCGGCGTGAATCATTGTCCTGTTGCTGGGCGATGTGGACGCGTGCTAGTTGGCGTGCTTTCTCAGCATCTTGGGAAAAATGCTTTTGACAGCTCGCTATCGGTTTCGCAAGGGAGCACTACGTCCAGTATCGTCCGAACCTCTGCAGTAAGCGAGGTGAAACGGCGTGAAACATGTCGTCTCTTGGAGCGCCGTATTGTTCACGAATGTCATGTATGGTAGGATCGCATCCCAAGTCTTGTGCTGGGCGTCGACATACATCGCCAACATGTCCGCCATGGGCTTATGAAGCCTTTCCGTCAGCCCGTTTGTCTACGGATGGTCAGCAGTAGCTTTTCGATGCGCTGTATCGCCGAGATGAAAGCCTTCGGCCAGCATTTGCAAAGTAAAGGCAGTCCCTCTATCAGTAATAACAGGTACGAGCACCATGCCGCAGTATGATCTGGTGTACAAAGAAATAGGCAACTTCAGATGCTGTACCACTAGGTAGCGATTTGGTCTCGGTATAGCGAGTCAGATAATCTGTAGCGATGATTATCCAACGGCTGCCACCGGAGGACCGAGGGAAAGGACCGAGAACAGGTCCATGCCGACTTGATCAGACGGTGCGCGTGGTGGTATTATGGGCATGAAGAGGCCTGCAGGCTTTGATTGGGGAGCTTTCCGACGCTGACATTGCCGACAGCTCTTGACATAGCGCTTAACAACAGTGGCAAGGTTGGGCCAGTACAATGTCTGTTGTATTCCAGAAAGTGTGCGAGAATAGTCCAAGTGGCCAGAAGTTGGTTCATCGTGGCACGCGGAAAGGATTTCCTCTCGCAGAGCTGGGAGTACCACGAGGAGGTAGGTTCTTGACTCGGATCTAGAGTTGTGCTTATAGAGTACACCACTTCTCAGGCAGGAAGTTGAGAGGCTACGAGAAAAGCACTTAGGTATGGTGGCTGTCTGACCTTCTAAATAATCGTTCAGGGCTCGCAACTCTGGATCTGCACGCTGCTGGTTGGACATATCGGAAGCATCAACAGCTCCGAGGAAGCTGCCAGCGTCATCCGTGTCTGGTGAAGCGAGCTCGACAGGCGCACGAGAGAGCATGTCAGCGTCTTTATGCTTATGTCCCGACTTGCAGACTATAGCAAGTTCGAACTCCTGTCGGCAAAGGCTCCATCGAGCCAGGCGGCCGCATGGGTCACGCAGGTTGGCCAGCCAACACAAGGAATGGTGGTCAGTGACCACTTTAAATGGGCGAAATTTCGCAGCAGCCCAAATAACGGCGAGACATTCCTTTTCAGTAGTTGAATAGTTCATTCCGGCGCTGGATAAAGTGCGGCTGACATAGGCGATGACTCGTCTCCGATTTCCGTCTCACCCTGCTTGTCAAAATGGGATAGCACAGGCTGCGATTGGAGATGGTGACGCAGCTTCTTGCTCGTGAGCCCAAGCAAAAGGGGTGTCTCCCCGGGTGAGCCGAGTCAGTGGTTCAGCGAGATGATCGAAGTTATAGATAAAACGCCAGTAGTAACTGCACAAGACAAGAAATCGGCGAACAGCTTTCTTGTCACGTGGAATCTTAAATTCCGCAACAATAGCAAGCTTATCAGAGTCGGGCTTCACGCCAGCGACGCTCACGACATGGCCCAGGAATTTGAGCTGTCGATAGCAAAAGTGTCAGGCTAGCAATTCCAACGGCTTCGAGCACTGACCACAGGGGGTTAAGATTTGTGCAATCGATTATGCAAAGCCGGCCACATCATCTAGGTAGACTAGATGATCCAGTAGCCACTTTCAGATCGATGAACGAAAAATACTTTGCACGCCGAAGGCGCTCGAGAGAGTCGTCTATCTGCTGCAAGGGGTAAACATCCTTCTTGGTTACTGAGTTTAGCTTGTGGTAATTGGCGCAAAGCGCAAAAACTTGACGTGCCGTCTTTATTTTTAACTAGAACGAATGGGAGGACCACGGGCTATTTGAAGGCTGGATAACATCTTAGAGCATCTCCTTAACTTGGGACTTAATATCTTCGCGCTTGGTCGACGAGATGCGGTAGCGATGCTGGCGGATTGGGCGCACATCATCGAACGTCACGATGTGGGGATCGGCGATGGTAGTTTGATGCACTTTTGACGACGATGCAAAACACACTGAATTTGAGTAACAATGAAAACAGGAGGAGGAGGAAAAACTTCATTCTGCGAAGCATTCGAGGCACGCAGGCCTCCTGGGTCTCCGCGCTACCCCACTCGCGATCTAAACGTTCATGTGATGTTGATCCATGACGTATGCGGCACGGCTGACGACGATCTTCTGCCTAACCGGGTCCGCTGACCTAAGTGAGGCTGTTCACGCTGGCTGACCGATAGCTCTGAGCTGACATCGAGATTGTCAGGGATGTGGGCGGTGGCACGGTTTCTGAGAACAAGCACTCGGAGACAGAGATGCGTTCGGCGAAGTTGCCGATACTCGTGCGTAAAATTGGTAACAAGTACCTTTGACGGACCACAGTGAAGATGGATCAAACTGCTGGCCACGCAGACGCCTTGTGTCAACAGTAACGAGACGTTAGTTTCGGCCATTGTGTCCCCATCGTGAAGTGCATTGCGTTTGACATGAACGAATGTGCTGCTTCGGGGTGCAGCGCGACACTGTTTGCATAAACTCGAAGCTAATTGAGTAGTCCCTTTGTATTGCTGAGGGCCGCCGCTTTCTCAGTAGAAAACGAGACCTTAAAATCCCGGAGGTTAATAATTGCTCTCTATACGCGAAGAAAATGTACGCCCAGAATCAGGTGCCGCGAATAGCTTTTCAGAACAAGGCAGCTTACCACAAACGTTGACTCTTGAGTTTGAACTCTCGCCGTGCACATGCCTAGAGGGGTAAATCAGATGACCACCCGCAGTGCGAACGTGCGTACCAGCCCACGGAGTCAAAACGTTCTGAAAACTGCGCCAAACTGGCAGCTCAAAATAGAATAATCAGCGCCAGTACCCAACAAAACTCGAACGTGGCTACCATCCAGTATTACGGGTATGTCCAACGAAAGCTGCTCGCGAATGTCAGGGTACTGAGTCGTTGAGTTTTACCGGCGATTCGTCGTCGATGCGAGTGCTTCGTGATGGCGTCGGAGTGGCGTTATGATCGGTAACCGCGGACTTTTCCGATGTCGATGTGTAGTCTTTCCGTGTCCGCAGAGATTTCAAGCGAGTCTACTCCCGAAGGTTGCTGGTTTCAGTTTTCCCGCCGGGGACTCGGCGATCGGCCCTGCACTGCCCATGAACTCGCAGCAGATGGCGAAGGGCGAGCCCTGGGCGACTGTGATCGAGATTGCCGCAGACGAGACGGAACACCCCGGCGCTGGTCATTGACGAAATATTCAACGGCTCGGGGCCGTTCGCCGTAGCGAGGCCGCGGAGAATTGGCCCTTCGAAGCCCAGTCGACGGTAGGGACGGCGCCGATAGATATGACTCGGTTCGCCGCAGTAAAAGCATGACGGCCGCCGGTCGGGGGTACGCCACTCGTATGCTTTCCGTGTAGACGGTCGGGAACCACGTTCTGGGATCACGGGGACTAGTGTTGTCGGCCCAGCTACGTTAGTAGGAATGAGGGACTGCGACGGAGGCGGAGAATATGGCGAACCTTGGCGTATGTGGGGCGGTGACACCCAGTTGGCGTAAGAGGAGGTGCAGGGCGAGGTTCACCGCTTGGAAACGGAGGCCGGAGCGCTTGCTGAACCTCGTCGCGGATAACGCTCGAAATGGAGGTAGGATCTGGTTGAGGCACAGAAGTGTCAATGCCATGCGACGGTAACTCTGCAGAAACGGAGGCGATGTGGAGGGTACGATCCTGTGCCGAAGCTCGCTGCTGAAGCACTTTCTCTATCATGGATGTTTCCGCCAGGAATTCTGCGACAGTTTTGGGAGGGCTGCGACCAGGCCAGCAAAAGCTCCTCTTTGACGCCACCCATGAGGTAGCTCCTCGTACTTGGTAGGATCCGCACGGTTGAAGAGGCGGTTCATGTCTTCGATATAGGCCGCGACAGTTTCGTTAGGCATTTGGACCCGAGATTGAAGAGCGTGTTCGGCCCTTTCGCGGCGATTTGACCTACCGTATGTTGCCGTAAGATGACGCTTGAACTCACTGACAACTGCTCTTCATGGTTCTCGAACCGCGTCGGAGCGCCGTCCTCAAGGTTGAAGTAAACGGTTTGAAGCCGGGAAGCGTCATCCCAGAGGCTGAACGTAGCTACCCTTTCGTAGTTATGCAACCAGTCGTCGATGTCTTCGTAGGTTTCCACGTGAAAGGTGTTTGGGACGCGGGGGTTCTGAAACGTCACGTAGGTAGGGGTCGCGCCAGGCATTGCGATGACGTCGTGTCTGCCGGTGGTCATGCCCGATGGGAAAAACTAAGGTGGTAGGCCTCGTTACCTGCGGCTGGTGTGGTGAACAGTCGTTTTCTCGAATATAGGACTAGCATTCCTACTTAGCGGAAGGGTACGGGACATCAGACCTCATTTCCATCAGATTTGTCACGGCGTTGGTGACTGGGGCTAGTTTAAGAGAGCCGGTAAAGGTGAAAATCTGCGGTCACTGCTTTAAGATATGGCCTGCGAGGTGGAGCCGATTGACTTCAATGTCTCGCTCTGAGCGCCCCTTGGCAATATGTCTCCCACAGTTTTGATATGTGGACAAAGTGAGACCTCGATGCTGGTGTGACTGTATATGACAGGTTGCGGAATGCGACCTGATTAAATGGGGCTTGAAGTTATTTCCATGCAAGAAACAAAAGCCCGGCGTGGATTATTGGTTAGCGCGCTTTAATGGGAAGCGGAGGGATATGGGTTCGACACCTGGTGGGGAGAGATTTTTGTGTGGCATAATTTTATGCGTCGGACATTCCCGGTAAACGGATAAGAACGCACCATGAGCCTACAGTGGTTTTTACTTTAAAAGGGTGCATGGATACAAATGTCGTGGCGTCATGTTTACTCAAATGAGGCAGTCGCGGCGTGCGGAAAGCACGGGGCGGCTGTATCCGCGGTTGTCGACGGTGCAGGAGCATTAACGGTAGTGGCTTCGAGCCGCACGAGAGATGCCAGCGCGGCGGAAGAGCTGGCGATAGCGCTCGCTTGCGTCGGTACCAAGGCCAGGAGAATTTTATGTGACAGCAAAAATGCAGTGAGGAACTTTGGGAAAGGAAGAATCTCGGTAGAGGCCAAAAGCGTCCTCGAGGCGAGGCCGATAGAACGTAATATAGGAATAGTATGGATTTCAGCGCACGAGTCTTGCAGGAAATGAGGCGATGTGGAGGGTGCTTCCCGAGCTCTCCGGGCGGCCGTAGAACAGCCCTCTTACATAGAAGATAGCTTGATTTCATACAACGAGATCACGGAACATTATAACATGCAGGGAGAGGGGCACTCTAGACCACAATGTGCTGGCAGCCCGGGCGCCGAGGAAAATGTAGGTAGAGAAGCCTGGGAGACCTTGCTGCGGAGCGAGAACCGCGCTCAACAGCAACAAGCCATCCGCCTGGCGGCTGAGGCCGTGAAGCAACAATGTGTCTTCACCAGACCGTTTGCGAGGCTCCCGAGTAGTGGTCTTTTAGGCCTACATGCCGGGAGATCCAAAAAGGAGCTCCATTTCAGTGGAAATAAACGTTTTGATGATGATGATGATGTGGCAGTAAAAACATTGATTACTTCAGAGCTGAAGCACTAAGCCAAGTCTGCTTGGCGCGCACAGCTCGAATAGGAGGTCCTAAAGAAACAATGTTGCCCATGCTAAAAATTTATTCCGTACTCATCTTGAATATGATTCGTATGTTTGGTATTCATATATAATCATTGTGAAGAGATGTTCGCACAACGCACAGCAGATAGGCAGAAATTTGGAATACATTTTGAAAATAATTTTTGAATTTAATATTTTCGCAATCTATTTACTCATAATATGTTATGGTCAAACATATTACGTTACAGCACCACAGTCTACTGTCGGAGACGAGTATAAACATACTGACGTATTTTGCCAGATTTTATCAACTGGTGGCAGTATCGACAGGAGAACTGCATTTACATAGCAATATATATCTTAAATTGATCGAAAATGTCAGGTTTTAGCAGTGGTGGCGCCATACTGCGTCCTTTAGTTGGTAATAACATTTCATCTGGAGCGAATATACTACGCCTTATGACTACGCTACAGTGCCATACAGACAAGTACATGGTTTTGTGTTCAACTTAAAATACGCCAAATTTTGTTGGCATTTTTGTTCATCTGCAGTAAATATACTATGCCTTATGGCTATGCCACAGCGTCATACAGACAGTACGTGGCTTTGTGTTCCACTTAAAATACACCAAATTTCTGTATGTATCACACTCGGTTCTTGCCTACGACTGCAAAAATAAATTTTAATTGAATTTCATTTTCTAACCTGTTTCAGGTTAAGCAGCCGAGAGATGGCTGTGACGTCATAAATTCAGTATAGGTCGCGCGCGGTATGAAGAAAGAAGCGATATAATCGCCGACATTTCACTTGTTGATTCACGTTATTGACACAAGCTGGCCTCAGCGTTTTAGTTAATTCAGGACACCGAAACGATTATATCGCTGTTTTTTCGTCCCCCACGGAACCTATACTTGATTTTAACGTCACCCCATCTCTCGGGTGTTGAAACTGAAACAGGATACAAAGGGTAAAACAGGTGTATGGTCCTTTAAGCCAGCCTACTTTCAATAAAAAAGAGAAAATCAACCAATGACGCCGCCATACTTTGCAGCGGCACTGCTATCGGTAGCGTTGCCATTGCCAAAAAACGGTTATCGGTATCTGTGGTAGATGTCAACGGGTTTATTTAGTTTATTTTTATTTTAAGCCATTTTCGGTACTCTCAATTACAGATTTAACTAAATACGCGTCTTAAGCGACGCAGCAGTCGCTGTATTCCATTCGCATTGGTTAATTGGGTATAGAGCTTTCTAGAGAAGCAATAAAATGTCAGTAGACAACGTAAGCCTATTTTATTTATTTTCCACCGCTAAGATGATTTTTTCAGCCTCACCTATACTCTTCTATACTCTTTCTATACTCTTCAATGCATTCTGCAACAACTACAAGTGATCAAACTCTTAATATCCAATATTATTTCGTTCCAACTACCCCCCCCCCCCCCCCCCCCCACCCATATGCTACATTGTGTCTCGTACTGTCGACAACTGGAGCCTGTTACCGCTCTAAGTTCACACCGGTAATTGAGTCGTCGTAATGGTGGGCATCGTATGGACCTTCTTTGCAAGTTTTTTCGTTTCTCATCTGCTCTTGGGGTTCATGTCTTGTATTCCGTAAAGCACTCCTGCTTAACCGCTTATTTGGAGTTGCAATATTTCTAAATTAACACGTGTTCCACAAAGGATTGCTTTATCAGGACATCATTTACCTATAACAATATTTTTCTTCTCATAAAAAACAAATCGGGACCTCCTCACCTGTTTCGAAAGGGCACGATGAGGTTAAATTGGTGGCCGTGAAAGCCAGCATTACGGAAAGTTGGTTGTGAAAATTCACCGCCAGGCCGCTGAATAGCGGTCGATATCTGCCACCGTATGCCGCATCTCAAGGAATTTGTAAGCAAGCGTGTGACACGCACAGGTATATATAGCTTTCATACTCAACGACCGTACTGAGCGAAAGCATCTATCGCGAGTGTAATTACTGCTTGCATACTCACGCCACCCGTTTTGCTAAACACGGCGATGATTTTTCCCGTCTTAATGGCATCTGGTAATGTGAGCTTGATGTTCATGGCTTTGTACTCCTTGAGTGGATCCGCCCTGAAAGCAGGCAACTCGAAGTGAGCACTTGCGGTACCATTCGAACAGCGCTACATGTTATAAGAGTCGCCCAGTATAATGCGGTCACAGTACGCGGCAACACAGAAGGGTGTCAAGCAAGAAATCGTAAAAGAGTTTTCTTCTCTACATTAAACCGCGGCGTGTCTGTGTTAGCTTTGTGCTCGCTACCGAAAATTATCGCGCAAGAAAGCAGGAATCTGATCAGGTACAATGCGTTGACTCAGAGGAATACTCGTACCCGCTAACAAACCTGTACAAATTACTCTGTACGAAATGCAGGGGGGATTCGACGAGTATGTACAACCGGAATAAGTTGCTAGCAGGAACAAGGCCAAATGGCTTTAGGAATCGAGCATTCCACGAAGCCTAGGCAATATAGAATGTTTCTGGTATTGATCGATGAATGTTTGTTCACCAATGAAAATTGCGGTGTTAATAAAAAAAAAAAACAGGCAGTGTAATCATTTCACTACTGAAAGATTAAAAAACAAGAAAATATCAGGGGTATAGGGAAGCTCCGCTTTATATGTGCGGTGCGATAGAGATAAGCGAAATTCGACTACCGTAGATGTGTTTTCCACGCGTAACGTCCAGTTTCGTGTGAGCGTGGGGGGCTGAGACGGGGGGAGAGGTTGAATTCACCCCGAGAAGTAGCGTGGCCTTGACGTCATGATTTGTTTCGTGAAGGAGACAGTACTGTACGCAGTAATCGACTGCTCTACAGCTGTTCTGTATTCCTTTTTGTCACGTCGGCACACGAGAGCCGACGTGAACAGGTTGGCCCTCGTGTATAGTGTCGTGTGTAGTGCAGCAAAATGTTGGCGAAGAGAGCTACCGGAGCTGAGGACGAGTTTCGCGCTGCATGACTGCTTGATTAAGAGGCGAAAATTTGTATGAGTGCCACACACGTCCATCATCCAGCAGATATGAGGCGGGACAACGTCGCTCTATGCCTCTTTGAGGCTCCGAAAACCGAGCAGCCAGCTTGATTCGTACAGTCGGATTGCGAACCTTCACATAGTCTTTAATCTCAAAGTCCCGGTGCCTGGCTCCACTCTGCCGATCTGCATAACGCTTGCACCTCGCTTGCGTCTCCTCTAGTCTCTGGCATGAAACTTTAAGAGCTCTTGTAGGACCTTTTGAGAAACATTGATTTGGATTGCGCACGACGTTAAGTCTTGTGCGAGTCATCCTGCCATGAAGCAGGATGGCTGGGGCGATTTCTGTTGTTGCATGTGCGTACAGCAGTAGACACCGAGGTAGTCGATGACAGCTGTAGGTACGTCACGTCCCTCGCACAGAGCCAGCTTAACTTATGCATAGAAAACACTATTAAATATTTCTACAAGCCCACTGGCTTGAGGGTGGTACACCGAGGAGTAGTTTGCAGATCTGAGGATGAGAATTGTGGCCTACGATACGACATTTTCTTGAGGTTAACCCTCGCGTGCAAGATGCCTAGCAGAACTGTCGGCGTTGTGATGGCACTTGTGGAATAAACTTCCGGCCGCTTACTGCAATAGTCAATAAGTGTTACTGCAAGCCGACAACCACTAGGAGCGTAGTCGAAAGGTCCCACGATGTCAATGGCAAGTTTATCCCAATGCTTGTCTGGAAACGCAACAGGCTGCAAAGGAGCTGCGACCGGACGAGCAGACTTGTCACGTGACTGACAGGCGGCGCACGTACTGCGTACCAAATGATCAACGTGCTTGTCATTTGCAGCCACCAGCAAAGCTCTTGCAATTGGCTCTTAGTGCGACTGATTATGGGATGTGCCTCATGCGCAATCTTCATGAGGCGCCATTGCAAACTTTCAGGCACGACAATTCTGTCACCTCGGTACAGGACATCCTGCAGGACGCACAACTCCGCGGGTAGAAGATAGTATGGCTTGACATTTTTCGGTAAGGATTTCTTGTCAGGCCATGACGAAGAAGTATACTGCATGACGAGCGCAACAACGGAGTCATTTATGCTTGCTTCTGTCGATCACGATCATTCAGTAAGTGTCGAGCTCGCCTGACTTACTGAATGATCGTGTTGATAAGGAAGGCAAGACAGAGTGTCCGCAACGGCGTTTTCATTGCTATTGCAATATAGATGGGAAATTCGTTCACACGCCCAAATGCAAGCTAAGACCTCACGTTCGCCAACAGAGTACTTCCGCTCTTGCGGGCTTAAGGTACGCGAGGCAAACGAAACAGTTTGCAGGGAATGGTCGTCTTATTGTAGCGCTGCCCCTAAGCCACATCCAGAAGCATCAGTAGTGACGATCACAGGAAGAGTGGGATCCAAGAACTGCAATACGTTGCACAACGTCAACATGGCTTTCAGTTGCTTGAAGCTTGAATCTGTAGCAGCGGGTGAAGGCTGAATCATTTCCACGAAACAGGACCGCATAGGCTCAACGACATCGGTGTAATGCGGAATAAACTTGGAGTAAAAACACCGCAAGTCAAAGGAGGGAGCGAAGCTCACCTATGTTAGACGGAGCCGGAGCCGGAGCCTTCGTGATCGTTTCGATGGCAGAAGTGGAAATAGTTCTTCCCCACTGACAAGGTGTCCCAAGAAAGTAAGCTGTGGAACATCAAAGACACATTTGTGATTAAGCTTGAGTCCGACTTGAGATAGACGCTCGAGAAAGGCATGGAAGTTATCTGGTGCACTTCTCGTGTGGTGCCATGAACATCGTCATCAATGTAGAAGAGGACCCCTTGCATATATACCTTCAGTATCAAGTGCATCATCTTTTGAAAAGCCGAAGCAGTGCCGAAACAGACGTGCTTGAAGCGGAAGAGTCCATCATGAGTAATATATGTTAGTTTTCGACTCTCAGGGTGGAGTGGTACTTGAGGATAGGTTGAAGCGAGGTCCTAATTCGAAAAACGCTGCGGCCCGGTTAAGCTATATGCAGAAGCTCAGAAGAAGCACATGCGGATGGGCAACGACAATAGGAGAGATGCATTTAGAAGCGTCGACCCGTTCAATATCTTGCCAAGCTTCGAGCTTCTGGAGTTTCGCGGAAGCTTGCTCGCGTATGGCAAACGGCATCCGTCGGATCTTGCATGTGACGGGAGGAACGGATTCCTGCGCTCTGACTTTGTGCACGTAACCGCGGGCAAGTCCGGCTACTTTGGTGAACAGATGCTCGAAGGTCGGTTGTAGCTCAGATGGTAACAGGGGCGTGTCAAAGGTTATAGAAAGGCATTCCAGGGATGCACCCTTTACCTTTATTTGCCGAGCCGCGATGGTATCTACACCCAGCAGTGGTGTCCCTCCCGAGACGACGACATGCAGGAGGATACAGGCAGAACGGTGAATGAATTTTGCCGATTCAACACAACTGCCTTGTACGCAATCCCAGACAGAGTTGATTTTACCGTGGTTGGTTTCAACGGGCAGGTATTGGCGAAGTACAGGTGGTAAATATCTTCTGCAAGAATGGACACTGTATCAATCAGGAAGCGGATGGACGTGCCTTCAACGAGGACAGAGGCTAAGATTCTATTTTTCCGACCACTAACGTCTAGAATAGCTCCACTGGTGGCGTAATTCGGTATAGATGTGTCCGCAGTATCTTCATCTTCGGCTGGCTGCGCTTGACCGGAGCGATCGGACAACTTGCAATCAGAATCGAAATGGCGCACTTTGCCGCAGCGACGACACTTCCGTTTGCAGGCTCGGTATGTAGGGTTATTCGCCAGGTGAGTAGAAGAACCGCAGCGATGACAAGAGCGCTCCTGAAGTGCATAGGAAGATTTCTGCTCGTGAAAACTGCATTTGGTGCAAAGTTTGATGCGCGCTCTGATGCGCGCTCGCATCCTGTACGCTTTACTGGAGCTCGCTCTTTTGAGATCTCTTTTGCCTCACGGGAAGCTTGCTCGCACTTTCGAGCAAGGGCCATGACTGGCGACAGAGTCAGGGAAGAGCCTTCCATCAGAAGGAGTTCACGCAAATGGTGATTAGTGGTCCTCTCGACCAGCTGATCTCTAATGTCACCCGCGAGGCAGCTAGTACTCGGCGGCGAAAACGGTGCGTGCGGCGATCGCATTTACAGAGAACTGGTAGTGCGTCGCTAGTATGCAAATCGCCTCATCAAATTCGTCACGGCGAAGTGCCACGTGTGAGGCATCAGCGGTAGGCGCTGAAGGGGACGACGACGGTAATGTATAGAAATGCGCCAGCCTTCAAGTCCTAAGCAGTTAAGCAAGAAGGCCTTTCGCAGGTCCGCAGGAATTGTAGAGGCGCCAGACGCCAGCATGAAATTGTGAAATGCCCGCTCCCATTTCTCCTACGCAAGGGCAGGACGGCCGTGAGCCGGCAGCAATGGAAGCGGCGGCTGCAGGCCCGAGAAGCTCATGATGGTGTTCAGCAGTTCACGTCGAGGTCCTGATTTAAGTTGACATCCTCGTCGCCAAAATATGTTGTATCGTGAAGGAGACAGTACGCAGCAATCGACTGCTCTACAGCCGTTCTCTATTTTTTTTTTCTCGCTCGCTCTGCATGCACGCGTGAATTATAAAAGCTTCGTCGTTATCACAATTACCATATTATTGAATTGCTTGCGAACGCGCACGATGCCGGGGCGTTAAACCTGTCCCTTAAAAAAAAAAACGTATTGCAAACATCCCGATCAAGAACGACAGGCACTTGGGTTGGCCAGGCTATCTATTTCGCCTGCACGTCCAAATTTCCTGTAGATACATTTGTTCCCATCCAGCAAAAGCCACTTTGACTCAGAAAGGGCTCTCATACTCGCCGTCGTAGTCTTTCTTATGAGTCTGCTGGAGAAATCATTTATCCAAGTGGGTGTTCCGAGAACACTTGGACTGAATCAGTGACGCCGGGCACAAGGATAACAAGGAGAGGAAATATGCGCACCGAAATGCGGATAAGAGCTGAGAGAAGGGATATTATGTGTGTTGGATTATACAGATAGTGCAGGAACGGCGTAACGTGTGGTGCCTAAACTGAATGCTGCGTGGTGTGCTTTGTTCTGTTTTCTTCGAAATGTGGCCGGTGCACTATAGGAGCAGTCGAACAATTGTAAAATCAGCGTCAAACAGCCCATTCGAGTAATTCATACGAATCGACGGCTCAAATTGTATCAATTGTATTGAAAAATGTGCATCAATAATTCATAAATCAAAGAACTGCAGGATTATCAAGAATGCACGTTTCAGTATTGCTATGTCGCTTACTTGTTATTTTCGTCATTTATTTGCGGGTCGTCCTCTTTAGGGTCTGGGCCGTCTCCATATACAAACTTGGCGTCTGTGGGTGCGTGCATATAGAGATAAAAAATAAAATAAAGTTAAGTAATTTGAGAGTGCGCAAACGCAAGCCGTAAACACGTCTGCAAAATGCTAATAACAAAGACGCTGTTACATGTAGCTTATAGTTATTGTAGATGGCCATAAGGGCCCTTGGGGGTATAACCGAAGGGGATTCAAGAGCTGACAGCGCATGAAAAATTATAGAAAGGTGCATAGCTAGGAAAATTATTGAATATAGTCAAGGAAAAATAAGCATGCAGCAAAGTTGGCTATTACACTTTTCGGAAAACATAAAATACCATAAAATACCAGTAAGGTATGGAACACATACACGCACCAACCAACACAACCAACAAAGGCCATAGCAGGAATGCACGCTTTGCCTTTTTTACCTTGCCTTGTATTGGCTGTCTAGGAGCACGAAATGCAAGGAGCAGTGCTTTTTGGGAAAACAAAAACGCACCCGCCACACTGGCTTTATTGTAGCAGCTGGTAGATTCCTTTTCTAACCAGAGCCAGTCGCTGCTTTTTTACGGGCAACAGGAATAGATTTAATTACTTAACAGCACCGGATCGACTATTTTGTGTTGGCAATACTTCTGATACCGGCACATGGCACTATGACTGAAAGCAGTCATAGTGGATCGAATTTGCAAAATTGAGGCTCGTCCTCCGAATAGTATAGCACCCAGTAAAAGGCCTCACAAATGTAAACTTGACAGGCGGCTTGCCAGCGTAAAAGAGCACGCGACGTAGGTCGCTGCCGTGAAGGTTTCCTTACTCTCCTGACATCACCTAAATCCGGCCTCAAAGTGCAGAGACCGAGCAATCTACGCTTATAGCGCTAGCTGGGCCTGAGCTCTGGGGGCCATGTAACGCACGCTATTAGGTTCTTAAATTATTTCGTAGCTATATATCATCTAGAGTACGGGATCTAATTCTGCCAGCAAAACAAATAATCTAAAACAGTTTTGTTAATCATAAAATTATTGAAACAGTGCCTCTTACCTGGTGTGCGCCGTAGCATCCAATGCCGGCCAAGTGTTGAAATAAATCAACCAAGTTAACGTTTTAAAAATATTTGTGGCTTAAAAAGTCCCCATATATGCCCTTAGGAGTCTAATCATTATATACACGCCAAGTATTGCTGTCCATTTCTTGACGATACATTCGCCACATATCACCCGCTTACTTTTAGAAACCTGAGCGTTTAGACGAAAACTGAATGGCGTGGTACCTGTTAAGCGTTGCTCATGCTGCTAGAGGAAGTCGAGCACGGTTATTGAACCTGTCGGTTAGGTCGGCCGAAGGCTAGTAGCTAAGTTTGGTGCCAATATCCGGCAACTGATGCGAGTGGGCCAGGCACCGAAGCTGATGAAACTCCGGTGCCTAGTCGAAGCGAGTCGACTCGCCGACCAAATCAACGCAAAATAGAACGCATATCCGTTAATTCCCATTTAAAATATTAATGCCCTTCATGACGTCCGGCTGCGGCTACTTTGCAGCGCGTTGCAACGTGCAGACCGGATTCGACTCTTCAGAATTAAATTCCGCCTTCAAGTTGAGAGCGCTAACTGAAAACACGCTTGAAAAGCCATGCCTTTCGCCAGCAGCGAATATTCCATCGTAGGATAAGCACACCAACACGCTCCCTGGATAGCGCCGCGCATCCTGAGACGTACTACGTACCCTCAGGCTACGGACAAGCCAGTGATAAGTGAGATGCAGCATTGACTACGCACCGCTCCATCGAGTCTTCGCTGCCCCCCAGTTTACTGCATGCAACATGCCGTTCCCCCAAGTTTGCCGCTGTCAGCGGAAGCCAGCGTGCAGGTTGAGCCACGGAAGGATTGCTCCACCGCCGCGCGGGTCTGCCCGCGGCCGAGCTCGCCATTAACCGTGCAATGCGCCCTGAAATCTGCACTCGGTAGGCTAGAAAAAGTTGTTCACTTATCCGGTCACGACTTGATATGTGGCCGCGCCACAGAAGCTTCAACCCCAGGTGCCGCAAAGCTGATCACGGTTATCCTGCTTAGCGTCCGCACCAGTAAAACGATAACGTGCCAGAATTCCCGGGTCGCAGTCATTCAGCCGATGCTTTAGAGAGATTCAGTGCATCCTTGTCGTATCCACTTTCGTGAGAAATTTGGTACACCGGTAGAACGACATCCACTCAGCGAGCGAACGATGCGACGTCTACCATGTTTACAAGTGGAGTAGCGGTCGAAGAACGGCTAAGGTGACGGCGTTGCAGACTCGAGATCCTCGAGAAAACGGTTTTCACTGCCGCAGGAGAAGCGATTCAAGTGGAGGTCATTTTCTGAAACGAAGAACAGGCCTCGAGGGCCGCTTGGAGTAGAAGTTCGAGTGAAGGCAAGTTCTTGGACACGGCAGGTATTTTTCTCTTGTCTATACCGCCGTTTAGCAGCGGCTGGGCTGTCAATTGCATCCATGTCAAACGTCGTGATACAACCGCCTATTTCATCTCCATCGTTTATACGCAATGCTGCGCATGCGTTTTATAAAGCGGCACGGTGGCGAGGAAGCGCGCGGCGCATATATGTGGTCGCTCTGGTTAACATGGTATCGGCGCATGCGTACAACTCCTCATCCGCGTGATGTCACGTGCGGCTCCGACAGTGGAGCGTGCGCGCGGCAACAGGGAAGCGCACGCCACATCTGCTGCTCCTCTCGGGTTGCTAAGGTAACGGCGCATGCGCACAAAGGACTGCCTGCAACTTCATACAATACAACCATTCCGAAGAAAACTTCGCTTGAGCAAGGTGGAAACCAAGTCATTTAGGCTATATTAATTATGAAATAATTGTGAAATTTCAGGATGTAGTTGTTTAGAAAGGGCACACATGTATATAATAATTGCTTAGTTATACCAGTAAATATTCACTGGGAGAACTTGTATTAGAGCTTCCCATCAAAGATCTGCGTCGGACCCCTATGTGAATGATGTGTGCAACCCAAGTTCGGCTAGCAGCTGTAAAACCCGCATCGCTCCTATGTCATCTGAGGGGCTGACCGCAATAAACGTTCATCCAGAGTCTATTGCCCAGATCTCTCCAAGGTAGGTCAATCGAGAGAAACTGGCGGGACATTCGCATGTGCCAATGCAGAAGGAATGGGCTGCTACATCGATACCAAGTGAGAGGCCCATCGAGGCGTTTGTCGGCAGTCCCCTTTACGCCTCCGTCGGCCACCGTTCAAGCCCCCCCCCCCCCCCCCCCCCAGAGGCAGGCCACCAGGGCAGCCCCGCATTGCCCTCATCGCAACCAACGCCCCCCTCCCTCCCTTACATAGCCCACTTGCTGCATACGAACGTTATCAGCGTACTGGTTTTGTCAGCCTGACACTTTTTTTGAATGCAGCTGATATGGATAATTTAGCGGGGTAGCAGAAGACCGTTGAGACGTTTCTCTGCGCATTTCGCTCACTAATTATAATCCTGGAATTAATTTTAGAAATTCTCAGCAAGAAGTTGCATGCCTGTGCGAACAGATCAGTATACCACTACGCCGCAAAATTGCCAGTCTATGACTGTGATCACAGCCGCGATAAGGTCGCATCGGGCTTCTCGTACTGTTGACAATCAGGGTATGTAAGGCTTCGACGCACACTAATGTTTATTTGATTACAAAGAAGCCGAACATTATGCTAGGGGAAAGCTCTTGTTGATAGAATCCCTGAGGTTAGCCGGCACCACTGGGTATTGAAGCCCGCACACTTACGCTCATGCAAGCCGCCCGCGACCATTGCTGCCACTTACCAGGTACTTTGCCGTCGAAACTGAAGCCAGTGATGTATATGCTCTTTTCGGTCGCTGCGTACACCTTCCCGGCTACACCATTCTTACCGCCTTGGAAGTCCGCCACAAAACTGCCGAAGTAGGTGGGTTCGCCTGCGTGCAGCATGCACTTGCAGATCAATGGACGGTATTACAAGCTCAGTGCGCCCAGGCTGCACAAACTATCGTACCATTATTGGTACTGTTTTGAAAATGGCCGGCCCAACATAGGGCAGTGTTTTGCCAACAAAGTACCAAAGTACCAATGATTTGTGTTGCCTGAGCGTGAAAGTAAGCGCTCAGTTTTCTCCAACTGCTTCTGCGGCGATTGCCAGGCATCCAGGAGAGCATGCAAAACATTAGGTGAACACTTAAGCTCGGCCGTTAAGGATATAGCACGATAGCTTTCCACGCACACGCGGGATCTTTTTTCACTTTTTATACTTTTCTTCACGTTTTTTTCTATAGCGACCGGGCGCCCGTCGCATGGCGCCACCTTCTCCTCGGCGGAACAACGCCGCCCGCGGGAAAACGCGCGCCAGCGGAATGGTGAGGTAGCGGAGCGGCGCAGCCTGGTCCGTTCTGCGAGGTGTACTCGAGCATGTCTCTACGTCTCTACCCGTTGTTCAGCGGAGTGGCTTTAAAGCTTAATCGCGCTTTAAAAAGAAGATTCTTCTCCGCTGGGAGTGAGTGTTTTCGTAACTACCTTGCGCACGGTATTTAAATATATACTTGGAAGTGCTGCGCAAGCAATTTCGTCATGCTTTAGGAACGCCTTTGAAGACTACTTCGGTGACACGGCCTGCGTGTGCATTGCGCGGCAATCTTTTTCTAAACCCTCCAGAAAATAAAATGCCGCCGGTCATGAAGCGATAACAAGGCAGAAATAGGAATACATTCTTGGCAACAAAAGCAAAGCAACTGCACAGTTATGCTACCATTTCTCACTGAACCCGGCCTTGAGACTATCTAACCAAGTCATCATATGAACGAAGTGAAGGATCATCTTTACAGGTACAACGATGCTGTGGTAGAACACTTCGGAGATGCAACAGATAATTGACTTCGAAAATCCTTAAATATGAATACATTTCTCTAGACATGATGCGGAGGCTGTGAAAAGTTGATTTTTCTTCTCTGAGCGGCAATATTTTTCGGATACCTACTGTGATAGATGCAGTCCTAGGAATATTTTTCTTTTGTTCATATAGGCTTTTTCCAAGCGCCGGAACTTCATCGCGATTGACGGTACCTGTCTTGAGCATCTGATGACAGTAATCGAGTACTGCCAAGACAGAAAACCCCAATGGAATAAAAACAGCATGGTGTGCTCTTTCTTTTTCCTTTCTTTTTTAAAGTACTCGCCATGAGGTGTTCTGCTTTCTCTGCGTTCCATGAATTTGCACGTACCACGTGAACTGCGGCGTCTTGGAATACCGTTAAATTTGTTTTACAGCGTCATATTTGCAATTATTCTGAGGTGAAAACGCCTTCTCTTACGAAGTGCTAATCTGGAAATCTCGCGTTCAATAAAAGGCCAAAGAGAAACACCGTACTTAGGCGGAGCAGGAAATAAACGCAGCTGGAAAATTAACATGGAAACAAAATACTGCACAATGTGTGAAACTTGTCACCGCATAATTCTTTTCAATAGTCTTTCTTGCTACAATAAACGAAGCTTGAACCAGGAAAAAAAAAGTATACGGAACGCCAATGCAAAACGACCAACAGAAATATTTGATACTCGAGAATGAATGTGCGCGGGACTGAGTTTATGCTTGTTTTCATTACTGCAATATTGTTTTTATTTTCTTAATCACGTTTTATATGGAGCTGTTATCAGCTTTTGTGACCATCTGATATTTAATGAGCTCTGCAATGAGTGCTTTTATTGGGTGAGAAGGGCGTGACACAGACAAAGCTGAACAACTGCGAACAGTCTCAATGCCGAATCGATTATCAGCACGCTGGTATTGGCTGAAGAAAGATGAGAGGAAAGAAGGCAAAGGTTCGTGAGAATAGCAGTCGTTCTCGTCTCCTATCTGCTCTTTCTGTAAAGGGATAAAAATAAATACGCTAAAACTATGCTAACGAAAGTAGGTGTGCGAACATTATTTCTTTTCATAACTGATGTGGGTAACGCGGCTCGGGCGACGACACTTCCTTTTAGCTTTCCGTGCCGGCCTTTTCTTGTTCACACTCAGAAAAATGCTGGCGTTGTAACTTAGGCTGTTGGATTCGCCCGGTTTCTAAATGCCGATAAAGTGACTACAGATGCTGGAATGCGGCTTCAGCTCCCACTTTCTTGAGCCGTCACTCCAAGGGAAAAGGCACAAAGCATTCGGTTGCAACTAGATTTTAAAAATTCCGGACTTTCCACGATCACACAGTAACCCAGTCAGTAGATTCGAACCTCTGTCTTTGAACGAACTGTGTTCAGAGCCCCTGCCGCTCATGCTGTTGTGGAAGAGTTTACAGAATGCCAGGTTTGCCGGAAAATATTTTATCACCCTCATAAAACGTAGTATATAAGAAAGCTTGCGAATTGTGAACGACACCTGCTTCATTGCCTGAAACAATTGCCTATGTTTCGGGTGAAAAGACCATGCAGCAATAATTGTTTCCTGGCGAACTTTCCCCGGCGAAGTTCGCCCATCACTGTACAGGTTGGCTCAGCTACCCGGGAAGGAAGGTTTACAATGTGATAATCATCAAAAAGCGAGACTGATCTGGCCTCCTGACCTTGCTCTCTTCGAATGGGTCGTGGTTTAATAATAAAAAAAATATTTCCTCCTGTACTTGTAAATAAAGGCCTAAACCCTGTCATAGAGCAATGTGCACGGGATTAACCGAACAACATGCGCCGAACAAAAATTTTGTGGCTCACTTTCACTACTAATTAGCATCGACATGTTGGCCTACATCTAGTTTGCTAAAAAAATAACCCATCATCTTTATCTCAGAATACGCGGCTGCTCTGGTCGCGATGTCGACGTGCCTCCACGTAACCTAACGCTATGTGCGTTAACTTGCCCGAGCGGATACAGACTACAATAAGTACTGTATCCTCCTTGCAATTAGATATTCCAGCTAAGAAGCGAAAGTCGAATCACTGGAAACTATGAAAATCCGGAACTACCGCACTCAGCAGACGACAGACATTTGCACTGCCATGCTACAATAAGTGTTGTGTTTCAGTATTTAGATTAAACCGGAATGCATTTAAGGGAAAGCTGCCATATTAGACCGACTGTATCCTTCGCTTCTGTGTCGTTGATCAATGATAACCAAGGGTGTGCGAATGTTCGATAACTTTGAATAATGAACCCAGTCTCGCATAGAAGTCCTTCGAAAAGAATTTGCATGGGAGTGGTTCAAAAGCATGGGTAAACAAGACGCCGCAGCAAGCTTGCGCTATCGGCCTGCTCGGGCTAGAGTTACGCGAGGTGACGCCATGAATCTTAGTCTCAACGGTGTTGTCGCTAAGCTCCCGCCTAAACAGCGTCACCTAGCAGCCAGTAGTAGAGCTTATAGACGAATACGAGCGAAAACAAAAGCGCACACTCTTCATTTCTTTCACGGAATAAATTTGCGCTCTTTTAACCTGATGGCGGTAAACATTTCTTTCTCTCGAATATTTGGAGTTGGCTCCGGAATTGACATTGTGAACACAAAAATCACGGGTATAGCTCCGGGAAGTGGTATTTGGCGTGCAAGATAGACCGACACTGGTTGGTCGGCGGGCCATGTGACGTCATGAGACCTGATATTGTAGGAGTTGCCATGGTTCAAGCTTCTCCACGCGGGCACGTTGTACGGCTTAGGCTTAATGCATGGTTATATAAGTATAATGGGGAGCTTGCAGCTTTACTCTAATGGGCACATAGGGGATAAGAAAGGAACAAATCAAGGCTTGAAGTGATTAGGCGTCTATCTGAGTGCATATATGCGAGCGCTATTGTTAGCTACCTTGAAGGTGCAGCTGGGCACGAAGTTTTGAACAGAGGCGATGGCCATCGTCGATTGTTATCGATGTTATAGGATTCCTTGAAGATGTTACTTATTAGGTCACATTATGTAATGTTTTGATTCTAGATAGGGACAAAACAAGTTGTGAACTGGGACAAACGCGGAAATCAAACCACATAGTTGTCCTAATCTGAAACAGGCGTAACGAATCTCCGAACAGATCCGGGAGCTGATAGCGAGTGTGTAGATACAACAACGTGGAGAAAAGGCAATTATCAAAGCTAAATCGTTTCACCGCCTTCTCCGAGTGTATATGTTCCTGTTATTTCGCATTCAGAGACACTGCTCAGGCGAAGGCCTTTTCTTGGTTATGAGTCACATTTGGAAGGGTTGCCCATCAGCTCAGACAGATCTATTATTTCTTTTCATAACTGATGTAGGTAACGCGGCTCGAGCGACGACACTTCCTTTTAGTTTTCCGTGCCGGCCTTTTCTTGTTCACACTCAGAAAAATGCTGGCGTCGTAACGCAGGCTGTTGGATTCGCCCGGTTTCTAACTGCCGATAAAGTGACTACAGATGCTGGAATGCGGCTTCGGCTCCCAGTTCGGCTACAATGACGACAAAGAGGAAGTTGGAATAATGTTCAGTTCGCAAACTCCAGATCTGCGCTCTACATGACCTATCGGGTGACACGTTTCTCCAGTTCTAGGTAGCATTCACACAAGTAGCAAATATTGGCAAAATAACTAGATGCCTATCAGACTCCTCTATTACTACGTTTTAAGTGAGTGTTTTATTACAAGAATTCGCATTATCCCAGGAGCAACAGTGAACAGAGAAAAACATGCCAAAATTTACGATCGCTCTTTTCCCCACTACGCACCTAAATGCAGACTACTGGCTCCATTCAGAAACTAAACGGTCGTATAGTTCCGAACCGTTGCATAAATTTACTATTGGTCTGCTCAAAGGCAGCTGTTTTGTCGCGCACCAGAACAGCTTGATTACTATCAGTCGAACACGATTTTAAACTTGAGCTTTAGCATGCTTAAAAAAAGTAGTCGGCCAGCTTACCTGCTTTTGCTGGAGGGCCTTGTGTGAGAGTGGTCAAAGAAAAACAAAACGGACAGTAGGTCATTGAGCTGACAAACACAGCTAGACAGACAAAAGCAAGCATACTCGCCACAGGAATCATTATAATCATCATCATCATCATCATCATCAGCCTGATTATACCCACTGCAGGGCGAAGGCCTCTCCCATATTTCTCCACTTAACCGGGTTCTGTGCTAGCTGCATCCACTTGACCCCTGCGAACTTCTTAATCTCATCCGCCCAACTAACTTTCTGTCGCCCCCTGCTACGCTTTCCTTCCCTTGGAATCCAGTTTGTTACCCTCAGCGACCATCGGTTATCCTCTCTTCGCACTACATGTCCTGCCCATGTCCATTTCTTCTTCTTAATTTCCACTAGAATGTCGGTAACTTGAGTTATTTCACTGACCCACTCTGCACGCTTTCTATCTCTTAATGTTACCCCTACCATATTCCACAGGAATATTCTGCCAGTTTTTGGGACTGACATCTGCTTATCCGGCGTGAGGTCGTGATGTGCGCATGGAAGCGAGAAGATACCTGAAGAGCAACAGCGCTATACAGATATTGCTACACACCACGGATTTTTGCAATAGAAGGAGGTGCAGCATTTTGCCGGAGCCTTGTATGAATACCGAAAAGTTTCTCTAGGTCTGCACAAGATGTCCCTAGGCTCAAAGGTGGCATGAAGTAGCGCAAGCGACCGCTCTTAGGAGGGGGCGAGCCGATTAGAACCAGCCACGGCATTGGTCGCGTTCTTTTCATCAAAGGGAAAATGAAAGCACAGTCGCCTGTTCGCTGTGGTGGGAAGAAAAAAAAGAATGCAGCTAGAGCACAAAATAAACAGTTCGGTCCGTCTGTCTCTACGTCAGAAAGGCAGCCATTAATACCCGAAACACACACTGAAGCGTATCCGCGGCACAAGAAGTCGCTCACTCTGGACTCGAAAAGCAATTGGTCAAACATCCCATTGTAATCGCAGCCTGACGCAGCACGCTGCCTAATGTACGCCAATATACGCAATAATGGTGCCAAAAGCACAAATATTCGGGATAATGGCGAAACAGACAAGCTTGAGCTCCTTTGCAGCAGCTCTGCAAGCAAAATGAATTGGTCGGGCACCCGCTAGTACAAGTGGGCCGACCATTGCGAGTGGTTAGCTTTTGAGGTTTATTGGCACATAAGCAGCTACGACTATCATGCGCCAAACGCAGGGTTAGATGTATAGATATCTACAGTTGACATAAAAAAAATTCTTTCCTGAGAAACCTTAAAACGAGTGAAAAATGCACAAGTGCATGCTATCCTAAAAGCAGCGCTGGATAAAATGGGACAGTGACCTCATCACCACAAAACTGACATACAGGCTTGCCTTTTTATTTGTATTGTATTGTATTGGGGTTTTTCGGCGCATAAGCAACAGGCTATCATGCGCCAAGAGCAAGGTAAAAATCTGTTCTTATTTGAAAAGGGTAAGAAGGTTCGTTAAAGTTTACAGTTTATTCAGAACGTCTACTTCTTTTAAAAAACCAAGAGCACATGTTAAGTCTATTATTGCTCTTTCTCCTAAAAGTAATTTGGAATGGAAAGGGATGGCACGATCATAAAAAATAGTGAAATGCTTTCTCCGTAGTGTCTAGTTTTGGGCATGTAATCAGGATGTGGTTGACTGTGAGTACTTCTCCGCATTCTCCACACGTAGGCTTATCCTGTTTCATTAGTAAAAAGTTGTGTGAGACGTGTGTGCCCGATACGCAGACGGCATACTGTAACCTCCATGAAGCGTTCCTAATGAGTGCTTGTTTCCCATTCTTCTATTATAGGCTTTACGAGGTGCAATTTATTAATTTATTGGTTATTCCATATAGACTGCCATATATCCTTTTGTTTTCGTTTAATTAACTTTATGCAATCCTTATAAGATATGTTTACTTTCTCTATTTCTGTCCTGCCTGCTTGAGCAGCACACACGTCCGCTCTCTCATTTCCTTCAATGCCCATGTGGCTTGGAACCCAACAGAATATTATGTTATGTCCTTGGGTTGATATCTTTATTACATCGTGTATTATGTTACCGAATAATGGCATGACTGCATTTCTGGAGTTTAGAGCTGTGAGTACACAAAGTGAATCTGTATAGATAACACTGTTCTCAGTGCCCTCGTACACAATTTTTGCTAGCTACCAGGACAGCATAACACTCCGCTGCAAATACTGATGCACATTGAGGAAGTCGAATAATTTTTTCGGAGTTCCGATCCACTACAGCGCAGCCAACATAGGAGGCAGTTTTTGATCCGTCCGTGTAAAACTCTGTGCATTTTCTGTATTTCTCTTTTAGTGCGCGAAATTGTTGTAATATATGTTCTGTAGGAGTTTCGCTCTTTTTGAACTGTGTAAGAGTGAGGTCACAGACTGTTGGAAAGTTGTACCATGGGGCCAGGGGCCTATTTTCTTGAGCGACATCAGGCAAGGTGTCCAGAATATGAAGCTCACGGCAAATGTCTTCAAATCGCATTATCAGTGGTCTTGTTGTCTGAGGCTTATTTGAGAATATTGTTCGGGAGGGGCAAGTTGTGACAATCGGGTAACAGATGTGTTTTTTCCGTGTCCTTATTCTGAGGACATATGTGCATGTATGTAAAGCTCGTCTATCTTTCAGTGAAGGCTCGTTAGTTTCAACATAGAGGCTATGCACAGGAGACGTTCTGTATGCACCACAAGCAAGGTGGAGCCCTAAGTTATGCACTGGATCTAATTTCTTTAAATATGATTGCCTAGCTGATCCATAAACTATGCTTCCGTAGTCCAAGGAGGAGCGCACAACAGAGCGATATATATGCAAAAGGCATGCCCTATCAGATCCCCAATGTTTGCGTGAAAGGACTTTTAGGAGGTTTAGGGATCTGGAGGCTTTCTTCTTTAGTGCTTGTATGTGAGGGAGAAAAGTGAGTTTTTTGTCAAAAGTAATGCCCAAGAATTTATGGTTATTGTTTATGGGCAATTTGATTTCATTTAGGTGTAACGCAGGATTGGGCTGTATGCCTCGTTTGAGTGAGAACATAACTGCCACTGTCTTCTGCGGAGAAAATTTAAACCCATTTTCACTGGCCCATTTTGTTAGCTTATTTATTGTTAATTGGATCTGTCTCTCACATGTGGACATGTTGCATGATGTGTAGGCTATTTGAAGGTCGTCCACATAGAGTGAATACATTATGGAATTTGGTATTACTTTACTAACTTTACTTTACTTTACTAGTGTAATTAAGATATTATAGGGTTCTTTATAGGGAGTTTTTAGGGAGTTTATAGGGAGTTTTTGTTTCTCTGCTGTGTTTTTGTGTTTTAGGAATTTTTGAGTGTAGTGTGATGAACTGGAAACTGCAGAAAAGTATTCAGCTAAAATGTCGGCCTGTTCCTGTATAGTTGTCTGTACTCCGGGGGCTGTTAGAAGGGGAATGGTAAATGGAGAGTAGCTGCCATTTAGCCAGCCAGGAGGCTGTGTCCTTTACGTAGGAAACATTACGACTACTTCGATGAAGCATAACTTCCATTCTCCTAAAATAAGCTTTGCGGAATGCAGCATACCACGTACCTCTTAGTTTGCTGCTCATTATTTCTTAAAATCCTTGTGAGGCATATATTCACCTGCTTTATTGTCCTGGATCTGGCTTGTGCAGCACATGCGTCTGCTCTCTCATTATCCCTAACCCAATGTGACTGGCAGCCAAGCGGAATCATAGTATGGTTTTGTGTCGTCACTTTATGGGGCTCAACGGCATTTCTAGAGTATCGGGCAACACCACTTAACAGGGGTTGCCACAACTTTATGCAATAGCTACAAATTACTCCAGCCAGTGACCGACATCTCGCCTTGTGGCGAAGGTCCTATGAAAGGTCATACGTTTGAAAAAGATGGTCGGGGCCTGCCAGAGACAATAGAAGGTAGGGTACGGATTAGGAAGATCTCTCCAAGCTTGTATTCTTTTCCGTAGACTGCCCTCTCGTAGCCCTACCTTTTTGAAGCCTGCATTTTGCACCAACCTAAAGGTGCTATGCCTGAATACCTTGTACAGGTGTAAGAGCAAACAAGTGCTTCTTCCGATGGAACCTGGCAGCGCGTGTACGGTAAACAAACCGCGGCCTATATCTTCGGTAGCAAGTTTGTAACCCCCTCTACCATTCAGTCCTTCCACGGATTTTAGTCCGGAATAAGGGGCCGTTCCAGTGTCGCCGAATAGAAGCTGTGGTTGCGAATGAATGGATTTTGCAAGCGTGGCGTATTTCGCTCACACTTCGATCTCACGGATGCGGAATTCGCACTTTCTGTAAATACTTGTCCTGCCTAAAATTATCCGTTAGTAGATCATTTAAAGTGTCATGAAATAACCAAATGCGATGGTGATACCTCAAAGTGCCTACTGCTTCGGGGCTAAGCTACACATTTAGTCATTTGAAAGCTGCATTTCATTGAATAATTTAGTAATGAATGATTAGGGCCTCCAAATCGGAACCCATTGTTTGAAACACATATACAGCCATATTCATCCAGTAAGCTACGCAATGAGATTGCTGTTTTGTGGTATCACTGGTTTTTGTGCACCATATTTCTAACTTATTGATTGGCTATTATGTTCCACATAACCAATAAACGTCCGTATGCCGGCCGCTATGGCTGGCACTCACATTGCTATTCTGCTGTTGCGTGCGCAGTTGATCGCAAGACCAACTACGATTCGTGTTAGATGTGTGTGGACACGGCGGTACGATAACGGTAGAAGGTAACAGCGTGTGGGAAAAAGTTCTTTGGGCCTTATACTGCTAGAGTTAACTTTAATTTGGTGGGACCAATATTGACGAAACATTGGTTATACGCATCCCGATCTCACAAACGGCAAAAAAAAAAAAAAAAAAAAAACATGAGTGTGCTTCGACTGCCGCTGGCCGATGCTTTCCTTGCATGAACGACTAACTTGTCTTTTAGAATGTAGCGGAAGACAGCTCCATGAGGTTACTTTAATATCGGCGTGCCTGCTACTCAAACTAACACGAAGGGTGCGAACAAAATGATGTACGCCAGCTCTCAATCAATCATTGTAACATACACAAGCTTAGAATTCTCATTGTACAATTGATATAAATATAGAAAACAGGCATTATAATTGTGCGACCGAAGCAGGTACAAGCCTTGCAAAATAAAAGCTATAGAGCCCTGACGCCAGGTCGCTTCAGTTTGTCAGTCTGCATATACAATTGGCATGGGCGCAATAGGCGATCTTACCCTCAGAGGTGGCCGGGGTTCCAGCACCGTCGCTCGAGGATTCAACTGAAGATGAACTGTCTGAAAAGGGGAAGAACAAGCATGCAATGTTGTTGGGCATATACTGAACGTGGGCACGAACACGGAATACGATGTTGAAGCTGAGCACTTTTTGACGCTTTTCTAAAGTAGAAAGACTGGTTAAGTTGGCCTCGGCAAGTGGTATGCATTTATTTCCGCACAACATATGCTCGGTGAATGACGAGACCCAGAACGAACGACGAATATTCTATCTCTTCCCCTCCTATTTTGTGTTTTGTGCTGAAAATTACACGCTATTTTTTTTTGAGCTATTATGTGCTGTTATCGAAATGGCTATTGGTCAGTCTTCAAGCAGTTGACTGCCTTCCACTTGTTCCAAATCATGGCTGCCACGTTTCTGAGGCGTGCTAAACGTTTCTGAGGCGTGCTAAACGTTTCTGAGGCGTGCTAAACGTTTCTGAGGCGTGCTAAACGTTTCTGAGGCGTGCTAAACGTTTCTGAGGCGTGCTAAACGTTTCTGAGGCGTGCTAAACGTTTCTGAGGCGTGCGGGAACAGTGCAGAATCAGCACTGGAGAAAGGCGAAAGCCTGAGCGTTGCTGATGCATCTGGTACTTCGCGCGTCCTTTGCCGCGCAGTGAAAATTTCCGCGGCTCCGTTTGGAGACGAAGGCGAAGCGAATAAGCATCCATGTACTGTGGGGAATGAGTGCAGGATCCCCAGGTGGTCGAAATTACTTCGTAGCCCTCTACTATGGCACCCCATTCTCCATTTTTTCTTTCGCTACCACCTTCCTCTCATACGGCGCGGGTCAGGTGTCCAGAGAAAGTGTGACAGATACGTCTTTTTTTTCTTCACAACCAAGTCAAAAAATTAAAGATGGCTTAGCTCTGCTATGCCTGGATATAAGTAGCGAAAAGCAGTGACTACCTCGGGATCAGAAGAAGTTATTTTCTCCAGTCTTCTGCGCCGTTCGCCAGCAGTTACTTTCCTTGGATTCCATCGAGCGCGTCTAAGTTCGGCTTTTTATAATTCGTTTATAGGAACGGAAAGGCGCAGCATCTGTCACTCGCGGAAGGCAAGAAGCACCGTTCCACGTGTCAATCATATTAATCTGGGCTCTTTTGCGGGCCCCACCCCATTCCGTTTTTGTTTAAAAATTAAGCCAGATTATCACCTTTTAGAATGGTCCGAAGTTGCCGTAACCTATGTCGCCTCTCGGAATTTCTCCGCAGCTCTTCGCCGCGTTCGGTTTCGGAATTCAAAAGTTCAGTGACGTCTGGCAAACAGCGAACAAGACTTCCTGGAGTTGGACAAAGCTTTGTCCGCAACCGCCTCCCCATCAATAGTTCAGAGAGGCTGTAGCCATTTTTCAGTGAAGCTAACCTGTAGGATATGAGGGACAAGTACAGATCTTGGACATTCTTCATTGAAGTTTTGTTGATCTTCACAGCAGCCTCGGCGAGTCCGTTGTTCAAAGGGTAGGGCGGTCTCAATGTTAGGTGTTTAAATTCGTGTTCCTTATCAAGCTTCGTGAAGTCAGATGACGAGAACTGCGGACCATTGTTGGAGACAATCTCTGGGATACCATGTCGGGCGAAAATTGAATTGCAGTAATTGATCACTATATTTTATCATAGTTTCTCTGGACAAGTCATCTATGGGTATCTAGAATTAGTCTGTTATGATTAATCATTAGTGGCTCCTCAAATACAAGTTCATTGCAGATCTCTGCTATGGTCTTGATGGAAACTGTACTTTGAAAACACCTTTCTCTGTTGCTGAACGTCTTAACACATTCGTCACAATGTTTTATGGTGATTGCGATGTCTTTGGCCACTGTAGGCCCCCAAACGGAGTAAGCGTGGGCCTGCGTCTTCGTACTGCCGAAGTGAGCTTCGTGCAAAAGTGGCAACATTTCTTTCCTGACTGCGACAGCCATACGAGCTGCGTAGAGTAGCATATTGGCTTCTACCTTGAGCTGTTAGTACTCGTAGAAGGGTTCTATGGCAAGGGGTAAATCTCGCCTGGAAGGCCAAGCTGTCGTGCAGAGTTATGGTCGATATAAGCACTCGCGATCTGATTTCTAAAGGCCGTGCTTGATGGGGGAGTCTTGTCCTCACTGCCACTTTGCCACTTTGTACTGGCACCTCATCATTCGCATTTTAGGTATTTGGAAATGAAAAGAGAAACAGGAGCAGTTACGGAGGGCTCTGGAGTAATTTCGACCACCTGGGAAACTTTAACGTGTACTGACAAGGCACGGCACACGGACGCCTCAATTTGTCGCATCTTTCGCTATCTGCGCACAGCATTTATCAGTCTCAGATGCCTGGGAACATAAGCGCTAAGATCAGTGCTGTGGTTCTGTTGAATTACTGCCTCCAGTCAAAAAAGCGTCTGCAATGACTATTGTCTCACTAAAACGGAGAGTTATAACAGCGCGGAGACGAAGGACAAGGAAGAAGGTGTCTTTTTTTTCTTGTCTTTCGTCTCCGCGCTGTTGTTCCTTAAACTATTGTCTCCATGCACGCCTAGCACATGACGAGATAAAAGTAGCTGCTTCTATTTTTCGAGCGCTTACTGTTGAAGGCCTCAACGAATTCCTGCTTTTTGACCGCAAACAAGCAAATGGCTTAAACATGTCTGACAGTTTGGGTACAAAGTGGGAAGATATAGCCATTTCGAATATCCTTTGCAACTCGCTTCTATGCCGTGTAAGGTTGTTACCTAGGAATGTGAGGTGGTCGAGGTCAAACAGGCACTTTTAAGAACGGTGCGAAATGCATCGTGGTGCTCTATTTCGTCTGAGCCCTGTATAAGGGTGTTATTCATACGACATACAACTATGTTGACACTTAGATGTTTTGACATCTCCTTCTGATAGTGCTTAGAGGCGGACGCGATGCCAAATAGAAGCTTGAAGGAAAACTTCCCGAATGGCTTGGTGAAACTGTCTTCAATGCTTGGTATCGGCCAGAAACCTGAATTGGATCAAGCTTTGAAAACACTTTAGCCCCATGAAACAGCCAGAGCGTACGCTCGATGAACGGAATCGATGCCACTCTCAGGACATGACGGCTGATGTCAGTCTAAGATCCACGCAGATTCTAACATCAGCGTTTGGTTTTGGACTACCACCACAGGCGCGATCCATTCAGTCCGCTAAGTTACAGGTGAAATGACACCAATATTTTTCATTACCTGCAGGTTGTCTCGGGTTCTTGTACAGCGGAATTGGTATGTGTCAAGTAGAGTTCAAATCAAATGGTGCAATTCTTTGATGGCAGGCTTTGAGCGTTGCACGTCTATGGTAGGAGAATTAAAGACGCGCTTGGATTTTGGCTTGAAGAAATCAGCACCGTAGAGTTGCTGAGGAGCACACGACAACAGAGGCTGATGTCACAGCATGCTGAAATTCGTAATTTGGAAGGTACGTTGGCACCTGTGTCGATCTTGATTTGACAGATTTGCCTTGCATGAGGATTGTTATCTCCTATGTCCACTTATCGAAGGGCGATACGGTTCCGAGAAATGCACCTTTGCTGTTGGGTACCGATGATTCAATGATGTCAATCCGACGTGACACCCAGACAGGCGTGTTGTGGTCCTTGAGGTAGCCCTTGCATACCTGTGACCACACTGTGCATACTGAAACCAGATGTCAGTTTCCGACACAAATGACAAAATGTCGGAACTTCGTCAGTTGCACGCGGCTGCGGCCTTGATTCCAAATGCGCTCAGCCATCGTTGACCTGGTTTGGGGGGTGCCTAATGTGCTGTCCGCCTGATGCAACTTCGTTAATGGTCAGTGTTTCGGGGTGAAGCTCCGCTTACTGCTGACGTTCGCCTTTAACCTGCGTGGCGGAATAAAGGGCCTTTTGAAGAGTATAATGAGAAAAGTTTTTCTCGCTGCCAATGTCTGTTTTTGAATGCCGACGACCAGTTTCTCTTGAACCAGTTCCTGTCGAAGGGTGCTGTACTAACAGGTTGGAAAGCGTGTGAAGAACAGCCACGAAGTTTTCCACAGATTTGTCGTTGTGTTGGACCCTTGTGTTGAAGAGTTCCCGTTTATAGATTACATTTCGGCGCTACTGATTTGCCGGCGTGTTGGACCCTCCTGTTGAGTTCCCATTTAAAAATTACATTTCGCCGCTGTGTGAAGTAACTTCGAACTGATTCAGAGCCACCTTTAACTTCTGGGCGTTCTCTCCAGAGAGCTTGAAGGTTCCAAAGACATCTTCGGCGTGGTCACACATTTAAGTAAAGGATCGTGCGACTTGGTGCAACTGTGCCTTGCCGCCGAGACCGGAAGCCATGTGGTAACGCTCGAACCACTTCCTCCATTTCAGCCAGTCAGCAGGCGTCGCGAAGCAGAAGGCCTTTGGCCGCTGAATGCCCAGGCCGTATACACTGCAGCTACGTGTGCCACCATAGATGTGGTAGCCGAGTGAGAAGAAGCAGTCCCCCGGTTGAGCTGATTGTGGGAATTGCAATCTGTTCCTAAGATCTAACGCAAGACCAAGTGCTGCCTGGATAAGTGGGTCTATCTGGATGATGTGAGTAATGTTTCGCCTGCCAAAAATACACTCAATTTTTCAGATATCGTTTTCACAACGTTCAAAATTTTCGCCTTTGTCTTGCTATGGTGCAATAACAAATGAAAAGCCGATCAGGCTTCACCAGAGTGGATCTTGTTAGTGCGTCTTGTAAGGTGATGTCGCAGATTGTCTTTCGTTTAGGCATAAAATACCTGCCCTTCTAGTAAACGAAGGAAGGGTCCTCTCAGTTATCAGCTTTGAAATTCCCAGCCGCCTGAGGTGCTAAACCATGAAACCGAGCATTATGTACTGGGTACACGCACGCAAAGATACCCATGTGTTACAACGCTCTACGGGGGCTCTGCTTAGTTTATGAACAAGGCACTAAGTGGCGCTGCTTCGTGATAACCTTTCGACCTACGACGAAGTAGTTCCACGTGATTCGTAAATATGCAGCTTCCTTGTTCTCCCGGTCGCGCTGCTAAATAAACGGAAGAACTCACCACCGGGTTCGGGTTTACTTGATAGCGCCAGGAAGGCACCGACGCCTCCCAGAAGTGCCAGCACTACTACGCCGCCGATGATCAGCGGCAAGTTGCTTCCGCCCTCAGCCGCTGCTCCCCTGCGCACGCAGAAAGCGGTTCACTCGTTGAAGGCGTGGTATAGAGCACAAACCTACGTCTTTAAATGCCTGCATCGTCTACGCGAAACATGGCCTATCAAGGAGAAATATTGTGGCAGTGGCGGATCCACAGAGAAAACCTACGTTCAAGAGCTAGCGATAACGTCATAACGTTAACCATTAAAAGGTCCAAATTGAACCTGGATGAACAAGAGACTAGCTATGGGTCAGTTTCAGCGATTGATATCGCTGCTATGTATGCTGCAGGCGCTCACAAGTGTACCTTCGAGTCCGTTAACACCACACGGTTAGTCAACTGTGATTATGCTTGTGTTAGTGGCTCACTTACCCGGAGTTGCAGCTATGATCGTTTCTGCATGTCACTCTCTATATTTGACGTTCACCTGATTTAACTGCTGGAAACTGATCCTAAGTGTTTTCTTCCTACGCAGACGACGCCCGTGGACTATTCAGGAAAACATGCCTTGAATAAACGAAATTGGTATGACTTGGAAGCAAGGTTCTTCAGAATATTTCACGAAGCAATAAATGGTTTTTCACTCTAAAGCTACAGCTACGAAAGAGTCAGGAATAGTGAGTTTTTGGTGTAATGCTTCTTGAAATCTCGAAATACGTCAGTATGGCTGATTGAAATAGGTCGCTTTATCTACTTAGGCATCGAAGCATCTGCTGATACATTGCCCGGTTCAAGAAAGCTTGCCCACAATCAAATCAACGTACATAAGCGAGCATGCCCGCAAAAAACTATCTTCGCTTGTTCAGTTTCTGATAAAGATCTGTGAACGTCCAAGGTGATCATTGCCCTCTCGGCATTTAGGCTCTCCCGACTACGAAGATGAATAGTTTCATTTTTTATTAACACCAGCATGCTCGGATATAAGAACATCAAAAAGATTTGCAAGGCCTTTAGCCCTCATCTAAAACATGTTTAAAATGCAGTCAACGACCACTCTAAGATGAAGTCGAAACATTTCGCATTCTTTTTCTCTCTGAGCACTTTTGTGGGCACAACTCTAATCTGTTCTCAAAAGATTTCAGCGTAGTGTTCTGCATACTAATGTGTAGAATCCCAGAAGCGCCTTACACGAGACTAGCGTTAAATATGGCAGTAAACGGCTGACACCTGGAACCGTATTCTGGGTTTGTGTCGTTTTTGTAAATGTCGCTATCTCCCCGACCTCGAGTCACCCGATTGGTGGAAACGCCTGAGTATGATGTTGCCACCTCTTCCGGATCTGCAGTGGCAACCCCCGGTTTCGACGAAGTCACGTGAGATAGCTGCACATCGATAACGACGCAAACTCGCAATACGGGCCCTGTGTCAGCAGTGTAGAGCCAAACACTGTCTGCTGCGTGTGCTTCATTTGTCAGTGTTCTGCAACTTCATCGGATCTGTTTCGAAAAACTCCCGCCTCAACCAGGTTAATCTGCGCTGAACCCGCGCACAAAGTTTGTACGTTGTTGAGCAATTTGTTCTGTAGTGAGTTTGACCACGGTGCTTAACTGGCTTTTGCCGCGCATGATTTAGAACCATTACCGTCTCTGAAGAGAGTGAGGAGCTAAAGACGCCAATGTGGAGTTTCCGACAAAAGACAGTTGTGGCGCCATCTGGCGTCACGGCGCCACGACTGCCCTTCACCGGAAAATTGGAGCTTACGTCTTTCACTTCTTGAGTCTCGTCACAGAAAATTCTCGGTTCTCATCATGCGGGGCCGCTCCAGGTAAGCACCACTTCCAGATTTATTACACGACGAAAGGGGTCAACAATGCGTAAGCATTCTGAACGGTTTCACCGCAAAGGTGAATTTGGCTGAGGCGGGAGAATTCTTCAAACTGGTTCCGATAAAGTTACAGAACACTGTATTTGGTATCCATATGTACTTATAAGCTGCACCGAATGATTCCTAGGGCATACCCAGGGTTCTAAATCTGCTCCAAGTAAGGTTTCTGGTTGAACGTTCAGGAGTTCGACGATATTTGTTTCAAGGTTTACGACTTCGACAAATGGAGCGTGAGCCCCGCTATATGGCTTAGATTCAAACCCATTGGTTTGATGTTGGTTAGGTTTATGTAGTATGACTACCTATGGGGCGTCACAGTGGAATGTTGCGGAAATTTCGACTATCTGCTTCTGCAGCGTAAGGTGACATCGCGCACGATACGCGGGTATCTTGCTTTTCTACTCCGCCCCCTGGGCTCTTAACATCGAACAGCTGGTACATGCATCGATGCAGTAATGCAGTGCGTGATATACGTCATCATCAGCATCATCATCAGCCTGATTATACCCTCTGCAGGGCGAAGGCCTCTCCCATATTTCTCCACTTAACCCGGTTCTGTGCTAGCTGCATCCACTTGACCCCTGCGAACTTCTTAATCTCATCCGCCCACCTAACTTTCTGCCGCCTGTGGCGCCTTCTGTGATAGACGTATTGCGGTGAAAAACAGCGTCCGTTCCAGAAACCCTGACAGTCTTTTCGAAGTGTCAAATGGCGTTTGTACGCTTTTCAAAAGGCCATTGGACTTCACCTGTGGTGTGGGATAGTAATATAAATATTTCTGAAGTTGTAAAGGGTTAGATTGCAGTAGTGCCATAATGCCTTACTATATATTTTGGCACAGCGTCGGCGTTATTTCTTTCCAAACTTGTTTGAAAAGCTTTCATTAGCCCGGAATGTCTAAACCGGACGAAATGTTTCAGAACAGAGCATTGTACTTACTCTGCGGCAGCTGGAAATGAAAGTAAGATGCGCTTTATGAATTTGTCGTGCCTGTAACTACAGAAGCAAATGTAAACAAACAGTAAATAGGTTATTAAACTAATAACGACAGCAACTAAGGGTGTCGAGTTAATGGCAGAAAATGTGTATGAGCTTTTAGCGCCTCATGCATTTAGCATCCGTACCACATTTCAGCGCCGTTTACGAAATGGCAGTGCACATTTTGTGCCAATGTCCTTGTAGCTTGCTCGTTTCACACCGAAGGCACCAAAAACCAATGGTCTCTTGCCTCCGTGCGCCATTCTTGTCAATCGCCATCACACCACGTGGTTTAGTTGCTTAGTAGCACATACATACGGTGCACCTAAGATCAATTGGGGATGACCCTAGCCAATCTGACTCAGCACTCAGTTTAGGGAAGAAGTGAAGTCGTGTAGCCTGAATGCTGCAGGAAAGCATTTAGGACTAGTAAAAATGCGGCATTTTAGTCCTGAATAGTATTCCACTGCATAACTCAGTTACTTATTTCTGCTCGCATTTAAACACGGGGCCAAGAGTAGAAAAGGGGGTAACAAAAAAATCACTCACAGCTAGACGGCGCTGCTTGGGAACCCTCTGGAAAGCAAAAAAGTACGATTAAAATGTCTTCAGAACTGCAACACAGCAGGGGCAGCGTCGTTAAGGCTACACTGTAAAGCGTCATTTCGGAAAGGAGCTTTCGTGAGACCGCCTCAACATCCAGTGTTGGTTATCGCTGCAAACCATTGCATGAGTGCGAAGGATCGCAGGAGGCGCACTGTTTGAGGCGCAAGCACGGTGCAAGAATAAACCGTAAGGTGCATGTGTACTGTCACAGCAAAATGGAACACGAAGACTATACATGAAAATTTGAAGATTTATGTGAGTCAGCTAACCATGGCATTTCATATTTGAATCGATAAAGCCTAGAGTGCGGAGCTGAAGTGTAAATCTTCTCCGCAAATGTTCTCCGCAAATGAAGTGCCATGATCTCTGCGTATACGTTTTTAAGGAGCTATTTTCGCCAAATTTCGAATTTTCAGGTATCTCATTCCCGACCGCCGCCGGCCGCGTTTCGATGGAGGCGAAACGGAGAGGCGTCCTTGTGCTGTGCGATGTCAGCGTACGTTATAGATCTGCAGGTGGTCGAAATTACTCCGTAGCCCTCTACTGCGGCTTCTCTTTCACTACTTTCGCTCCCCTTCCGTCTCTTGCCTTAAGGCGTAGTTCAGGCGTCCAGGGAACAAGTGTGACATATACTGCGCCGTACTTTCCTGTGCACCAATTATCACTATTGAAAGGGGGTGTTTACTGTCCTTTAACAGGGATAATCATCATCATCATGATGTCCTTTAACAGGGATAATAGCCCTCTCTAACTTGCACAGAGAACCACACAAGAACACAGCCAGTCTAGGCCTCCACAAGCGAGCTCGAGCAGCGCAGCGGCACTTCGTCGTCCTTCTCCTCGTCTTTGTGATATCCTCGCCTAGTTCATGCTCGTCTTCATAATATCTTCGCAGAGTTCACTACACTGTTAATAAAGTACTCGGGCACGTTAAAGGTCCCCAAGTGGTCAATATTACACCATAGCCCTCCAATACGGCTCCTCCTTCTCGTTTTCCACTTTCACTCCCAACTTCCTCCCATCCATTACAGCGCGGTCAGGTGTGCAGAGAAACTAATTTGAGATACTGCGCCTTACCTTTCCTTGTGAACCAATTTATTATTATTAGATACTCGGGCGAAGTACTCGGCGGCTGCGTTTCAGTGGCGGCGTACGTGCGATGTAGTAATAATAATTGGTTCACAGGAAGGGCAAGGCGCAGTATTTGTCACACTTGTTTTTGTGGACACCTGAACCGCGCCGCAAGGGAAGGGAGGAAGGTGGGAGTGAAAGTGGAAAGAGAGAAAGAGGAGCCGTAGTGGAGGGCTGCGGAGTAATTTCGACCACCTGGGGATCTCTAACATGTGCTGACATCGCACAGCACACGAACGCCTCTTCGTTTAGCCTCCATCGGGATGCGATGGAGTACGTGCGATGTGCGATGTCAGTGCACGTTAATCTCTAGGGGGGGGGAATCGAAATTACACCACAGCCATTCGCTACGGCACATCTTTCTCAAGATCCCCAGGTGATCAAAATACTACCAGCCCTCAATTATGGCACAAAGATCCCCAGGTGGTTGAGAATACCAATCAGCGCCCCAATACGATATCTCTTTTTTCCCTTTCACCCCCATCTTTATCATATCCCTTAAGGTGGGTTCAGGTGTCCACGTCTACGGCTCCTCTTTCTCTCTTTCCACTTTCACTCCCACCTTGGCTCCCTTCCCTTACGGCGCGGTTGAGGTGTCCACAGAAAACAAGTGAGACAGTTACCGCGCCTTTCCTATAAGTCAATCAATCAGGTGTCCACGTTTGAACCCGACCTCGGCGGCTGCGTTTCGGTGGAGGCGATACGAAGAGGCGTCCGTGTGCTGTGCGATGTCAGCTCACGTTAAAGATCCCCAGGTAGTCGAAATTACTACGTAGCCCTCCACTATGGCTTCTCTTTCTCTCTTTACACTTTCACTCCCCCAGCTCTGGTGACAGATACTGCGGCTTTCATTTCCTGTGGATTAATTATGAAAAATTCTGAAAAGACCGCGGATTGACAAGGCGGTGTTACAGAAGCCATCGCTGCGGTGGGAGGTGACAGTTCCTGGCCCTACGGGCTGTTACAGTAGGTCAACGCCGCTGTTGTAAGCCGTCATTGCACCCGCCACCGCTTAGGTATGGACGATGGCTGTTGCGGCGCGCGTCGTTCCCTCCCTCGTCGTTTTCTTCTCTACTGTCTCTCCTGTCCGCACGAGGTAGCGGAGGTGGCTCAGCTACAGAGCCAGTAGCAGGCTCGTGCATATTTCGTTTCCGTCTTCATACAGCCACAACAACAACAAGCCATCGCGGCAGCACTCGCTGATTTAACTATATCACTAGACTAGGTTCAACGCCGGAACTGAATCTCTGTTCGATTATCACAATTACGGTTTCGACATTCCCACCAATCAGATTACTGGAGGACAGGGAGATAGCGACACTCGATAACGACGCAAAGTAGGCATACGGCCTCTGGGGATCTAAGATGCGTCGACATCGCACCGCACACGGACGCCTCCATTTCGCCTCCATTGAAGCGCAGCACCGGCAGTCGGGATTGCAGCAACGCCTTACTAAACCTGGGTACTCTGGCAGAGTATCCGAGGAGGTGCAGTGGGTAATACGCCCCGCCCTGATAAGGGATCTAACAAAAATGAAGTGATTTGGAATGAAGACATGGTAGCTGCGAATTGGGTGACTCGAAGGGAAGCATCGAGATCTTCAGTGCTTATTAAACTTTTCATCAAATGAGTCCCTAGGAATCCCACTCACTAACTCTGTTCTATCACGCGTCGTTTATATGACCACCGAGAAGCAATAGAATGTGTTTTAATACGTTTTAAATGTGATGACCTGCAGAGTGGGCACAACGCTTCCCAATAACGAGAGCATGACCATCTAAATTAGATGGTAGCTTAGATGGCTCCGGAGGAGAATGGCGAAAGCCTACCATTCCTCTCCTAATATTTACCTCTCATCGTTTGCCTATTAACGGTGTTCGTTGCAGGGCTACATATAAATATAATTGGTTGAATGGAAAGGAAATTCGCAGCATCTGTCACACTTTCTCCCGCAACTGTTTGGACGGTACACCAACGCTTCTGTCGCGTGGGCTTACGCGTTTGGACGGTACACCAACGCTTCTGTCGCGTGGGCTTCCAGCGTGCTTATTTGGGTTTGCTCGGTACGGTGGCTCCGCAAGGGACAAAACGACAGAAGAGACGAAGAAAGCGGGCTGTTCCGACTAGCATCTACCGCCCCCAGGAGCCGAGCAGCCTAGCGATTAGCGGCGCATGCTTTTTCAATGGGCGTCATGTTGGACGCGGCACTAGCTTGAGAAAGCCTATACTACTACTACTACTACTACTACTACTACTACTACTACTACTACTACTACTACTACTACTACTACTACTACTACTATTAATATTGTTATTATTATTATTATTATTATTATTATTATTATTATTATTAGTAGTAGTAGTAGTAGTATAGAGGAAGACTCGTTTCACTAAGTTGGCACTGAATTGTCTGTAGGTAACGGTAAAATTAACTGGCTAAATATTATCTTCACAGATTTAATTATTAATGATAATAATATTAATTGGTTCACAGGAAGGGAAAGGCGCAGTATCTGTCACACGTGTCTGTGGACACCAAGGGATGAAGGTGTCCACAGACACAAGTGTGACACATACTGCGCCTTTCCCTTCCTGTGAACCAATTATTATTATTATCAATTATTAAAACTGTGAAACTGTGAAACTGTGAACGGCCAGTTAATTCGGCCGTTAACTAGACAATTCAGTGCCAACTTCGTGAAACGAGTCTTCCTCTATACTACTACTACTACTAATGATAATAATAATATTAATAATAATAATTAGCAAAGAAATATTACTGTGTATTATTATTATTATTATTATTATTATTATTATTATTATTATTATTATTATTATTATTATTATTATTAGTATTATTAGTATTATTATTATTATTATTATTATTATGTAGTAGTAGTAATAGTATTATAGGCTTTCTCAAGCTAGTGCCGCGTCCAACGTGACTGTGACGCCCATTGAAAAAGCATGCGCTGCTAATCGCTAGGCTGCTCGGCTCCTGGGGGCGATAGATGCTAGTCGGAACAGCCCATTTTCTTCGTCTCTTCTGTTGCTTTGTCCCTTGCGGAGCCACCGTACCGAGCAAACCCAAATACGCGGGCTTCCATGGGCCACATTCAGGTGTGGCATTGCAGATGGCAGGAACGCTCCTGTCGCGTGGCATTCCTTTGCCCGCGTTGAAGTGCAGCATTGCTGATGGCACGAACGCCGCGCACAACTCTCGCGCACGGGATTTCGTGTTGCATCAGTCTGAAAGGCTTGGCCGTAAACTCCCGGCTGCGCGGCCACTTTTCGATGCAGGCAAACGTCAAGGCGCCCGTGTGCTGTGCTATGTCAGTTCACATGAGCCTAATATTGTCGCAATTTATGAAACCCTTCATTATATTATCCGCCAAACCTTGTGCTGCAGACAAAGCACACGGATGCTTCATTTCGTCTCCATGCCCTGTTTTAGAAAACGCTGTTTGAGCTAACCGAAGCAAATCAACTCTATAACGCGTTCTAAACTGCTATGGCCAGAGCCACGGTGCAGTCGTTTATCCTGCCCTGTTTTCGGAGAAAACGTCTCGAAAAGGGCTGTACCGTGGCTCTGACCATAGCAGTTCAGTAAACGTCATAGAGCTCATGTGCTAAACAGTTTGCTGTGAGGATCAAACATACCAAACAGTATAAACATTATATAAACGTAAATATACTCCATGCTGTCTGTCAGGTGCGAATGAACTGTAGCAGGCAAACAGGTGGTGGTGTGGGGCCTCGGTTACTCTTGCTTTTGGTTGGACCAGGTGGTGTAATCCATTGTATGGGTAGTCACGTGGCAGAAGAATTTATGCAATGCTGTAGCTATGATACCACGCCTTGGGCGCCATCTTGAATGTGAGAGTCTACCCTCTAAACTCTACCCGAGTGATCTTGCATGCCTAAAACGATCCCCTATTAATACCCCGAATAACTGCTGCGCCAAATGCGATACAAACGCCTGTTTGCCGTCACGGTGCCCACACTCGCATGGCGCTTGCGACATCGCCGGTGCCGAACAACTTCCCGATAAAACTGTCCTCGTAGTGGTACTTACCTGCTGCTGGTGCCTGCGATTCATCAGCTGCAAAGGCAATCAAAACAAATAATAAGGACAACAAGAAGTCATAGCCATATTATATTGTAAAGAAGACCGGAAGAAATCTCGGTTAATACATGATCACCTTGGGCTAGAACTTTTACCGAGGCCACTATCATTTTATGAAGCTGCTTGCAGAAATTGAGTTCGAAAAATAACCCACTGCTAGAAAAAGGGGCATGAGATCTAGTTGTGAACATTTCTAGCATTTGTTAGGTATCCTGATCTAAAAATTTTAGCAGGAACTTTGGAAATTCAATTGCTGTCAGCCGCTAAAATCGCTACTTTGCGTGCAGTACTCGTGAACCGCAAAGCGCGGCCATTTTAGGCAAATGTACGAATGTACAGCTAGAAGCAATATGAAAGGGAAGACGGCAGCGCGTGACCTGCACGCTTTCAAATGCGCTGTCGCTGACAGGTGATAAGAATCAGTGGTAAAGACGCATCCAATTTAAACTAGGTCGGCTACTCTTTCTGAGCATGCCCTTGTTGTCACCCATTCTCGTCTTGCGTTGGCGGCAGCGCTTTGCAAAGCGGGAAGGCCACGCGCTCCCGTGTTCCCTTTCATATTTCTTCCAGCTGTACGTGCGAGCCCTAGCAGAAATAGATAGCAGACAGATAAGTAAAAAATGTGCTCCTTCATTTTTCATTCAAATTTTTATACGCCGCCTACATGAAAGTTGCACAGGAAAAGAACATTTTTTAATTCCCTTTTGAACATGCTTTAAGTGGCCAACGAATTCAATACCGCTATGTACGCAGTTGATAAACTTTAGGAAGGCCAGCCCTCCAGCCAATGACGTCCAACGTAATACGTTAGGATCAAGCTCGTTACACCTGGTAGCGATCGTGCAAGATGGTGGCCATTTGATTAAGACACTGACAACAGTTCGGTGCCATTCATTTGAACGCTCCCTTTAAACAACATTTCTTAATTCGTTCTTGACTTGCACATGTTGATGCATGATTTCACCACGCTTTGGCTGCGTGCACTATCGACATCTCTGCCTCCACCGCATGTCCTGGTAACTCCACGTGACCAGTTGTCTGCCACACCGACCTCTATTGCGTTACAATGAACGGTGCAGCATTGGTAGATACTTGTGAAAACTAAGCGACATGGTTCGGTATTAGGTCAATTCTGGAGCAACTACGGCGCCATTAAGCTTATATAGCACGATAGGGGGAGCATTGTCAGCTTTCGATATCGTCCTTAGGCGGCTGAAAGCAAACGATGTGGCTAGATTATTAAGTCGAAAGCCTTAAATGGCTCACACAGTCGCCCGTTCGCGCGATGTGTCACACGTATTCGCGAGATTTCGCGCGAGATTGAGAAGTCATGACCTGGTGACATCATTTGTCCTGTATACCATGAGGGAGATGTTAAAAATAAATGAATCTAAACTCCCACAGGACTCCAACCTCCATCTTTTGATCCCCAGCCTAGTGCTTTAACCAACTGCGCCAAGCCCTGGACCGTGAAACGTTCACAATTCCCCTTGTCTACCGTGAGGATGATAGCGGGATTCCGCGAATGACAGGTACAGAGCCTTTCTGTAAACGATTTATAGGATGCCGGTGAACGTTGATGCGTTCAATGGGATGTTGGTTGTGTTCGACAAGGAGCACGCGATGTACCGTCACGACTGGTCATGACGTCACCAGGCGACCACTTTGGGTGATGTGATACTAAGCATTATTGCTAGGAAGGAGAAAAAAAAATACTTCCGAGGGCAAAGTAGTTCAGCTGGTAGAGGGCCACATAAACCATAATTAAATTCGCCTGGCAAATGACAGCAAAAGCCATATGGAGCTTTGCGATATACGAAGCTGTCCCCGCCGGGCGTCCGATCCAGGTGTTCGTGCGGTGCCTTTCCACCACACAGCAAACAGAAGCAGACAAGATGTCTAGGAGGCGTTAGTTTCAAATTGATTAACGGGAAGGAAAAGGGGCAGTATCTATACATATTTCTCCGTCGACACATGTACCAAGCTGTAAAGGAAGGGAGGCATAGGGAGATAGAGGTGCCTTAGTGCAGGGCTACAATCCACCTCAGTGGATCGTAGGCCTACGATCCACCTCATTCCAAAACATTCCAAAATGCCTCTGGAATGTTTTTTACCCAGGCTGTCCATCCTTTGATGACTCACGACGCCCTGATGGCATGACCTTCCCGCGTAGAAAACATGCTAGCATAGCAGGTGAAAACGGAATTACGATTAGTGTCCACTTGCTGGGCGTTAAGGATACCCTCTTGTCGGGGGGCTGGGTAACTTTGGAAGTTCGAAATTGTTGAAAAGGGCTTCGGTGGGCATGCAATTGGCTAAGCCTGGGTCATAGAGTTCACCGGTGGGCAATGGGACACAGCTCATTGTGTTGATAAAGCGTATGAAAACTGATTATATCTGCGAATGGGGCATAACGGCTATTAGCCATCAAATCAATCTGCATCAAACATGGTTAGTCAGACCCTGAGCAATGTTACTGAACTACCAGAGATCCTTCAATGTTTTCAGTGGCTTTGCAGTAGAGCCGGACATGGTATAATAACACTGCCACTGAGCAGTAATGCACTACACATAAATTTGTGAAGCGAGGGCCGTCATTGGGCAAGGTAATCCAATTGCGTTTGGGCGCACACGATTTTACCCAGCTGGAAGTGGCCCAGAAGGCCATAAATACATATGCGAATACAGCTGTAGGCGGGTGAAGGTAACTAGGCGTCGCAAGTCTGCTGGAAAAGGGGTCACGAAGGTATTTGGTGGCCGTTGTAATCCCGGATGTAGTGGTCATAAAGGCTACAGGTGGCCATGCGTTGCAGAGAGAAATTGGACATGCGTCTCCAGTGGGAAATGTAATCCAGCTCGAAAAGGGCCACAGACATCACCAGTTAACAATTATTCCATAAAATACCTAACATAAGAACAGGAGCGGCGACGCGTTACTGCCCGGTATGCTATGAAGACCACTTTGGGTGATGTGATACTAAGCATTATTGCTAGGCAAGAGAAAAAAAAATACTTCCGAGGCGAGGACAAAGTAGTTCAGCTGGGAGAGGGACATACACCATAAATAAGTTCGCCTGGCAAATGACAGCAAAAGCCATATGGAGCTTTGCGATATACCTGGAAGAGGGACATGAAAGGCTACAATGTAGTCCAGCTAATTAACTCCAGCTAGAAATCTGAAGAGCTGTCAGGAGGCAAACGTATCTATGAGTGCGCTACAATGGTCACTGAGCGCGCGGTCAAGCTGAAAAGGGACGTTACGATGCAACCGCAAGAGCAATGCAGCAAAGGGGTCACCTTTACGTGAGCGCAGCAGAACTTCGGAATCCTGTGACTTTAGCCGACATCGCCGCAAAATATCGTCTCAATCATTTTAGGAATAATAACAGCGATGCATCGATACCTCGTAAGTACTTATTCAGTTGAAAGATATCTGTTATTCTATCTGGGTCATCGCACCAATATTGCCACGCGAACATCCCGCAGAGTGCGAATGTAACCACTGAGGGCTGAAACCAGTGCATCGCTCAATGAAATCCTGGCTCCTTGTGTAAAAACCTCATGTAAAATTCCCCGGGAACGATCACGCTGCTGCATTTAACAATGTTAAATGCCATGCTGCAAGAATAAAAGGCGCTCCTTGGAGTTCCCGAAAAGTTCTGTCTCATTAATTGGTACACAAAACAAACCATCTGCTTGTTATTTATAATTCTGCTGCTATTAATATGAGCGAAATATATCAAGAGATAGGCCTCCGACCTAGGCTAATGAAGTGCCCGAGAAGGGAAGCCGCTAGCCACCAATCGTGAAATTATAGAAATATGCGTAAAAGCAAGTCAAGCAATTTGTGGTATGACCTGGAAAGCAGCCCCCCCCCCCCCCCCCCCCTTCTCCAGGTCAGTAGAACATTCAGTTCGACGATAACTGTGCACCCGACTAGGCCTATATTAGGCTTAGCGGACCCAGCTGTTCCGTCCTCGAGAGCACCTTGTACACGGCTGAGTATTACAGGCCGTCGAAGAGACCAACCGGGCAATGGCGGAGGTTAACGCGGGAAGCGTCAGTTACGTGGTAGAGCGGCAATGATGCCCCTAATTTTGATGAGGTCCGCTAGAAAGCTGACGTTTAGAGCGATGAGAAACAGGTACAACAGGCTTTGACGTTAAAAAAAAGCGAACCGAGGGACGAAAAGAAGAGTCAAGAGCTTGCACCTATCGTGTTCGGCGCAACAGCGCGCGCGTTCGAATGCACCCCGAAGGCTGCCTGCCACGTAAGAAGCTAGAGAGAGGCCTCCTACCGGGGCTGGGCCTGAACGCGTCGCCGTGCCCTCAGAAAGGATTCGGCAGGCCGATCAAGGCGGGTGAGAAACGATAAACAGGGCTCACCCATTGCGGCGGCGGCGGCGGCTGGTGCACTCGGGGGCCGGGACTGGCGTGCCTTCCGGGTCGGGAGACAGGAGCGACTACGAGCCGCACGAGTCGCGAGCCGTGACACGAGCCTCTCGTGTTCCTCGTCTCGTTCACCCTGCGGGCCAATCACGAAGCCGGGCGGCCGAATACGCGATTGCAGTGCCACCACAGGCAGCGCAGCGTAGAGAAAAAAAGGTAGAGCGTGGAGCGTGTCCTGTAGTATAATCGAAGATGAAGAGAAGAAAGGTTTCGGGGTTTCGTTGGACAAAATTGCGTTCCCTGATCACACTGTAATCGCAACTGATGCGTCTGTTTGTGCACAGAAAGCATCGATTGGAATTGTTTCAGATCTCTTCCCTAGAGTTTTTCGGTGCGCGTCCCGGATTACACATCGATCTTTTTAGCAGAGTTTATGGCAATCGGGCTAGCACTACTAAAGGTTCCCTGCAGTAAATCAAAAATAATTTTTCTATCAGACTGTCTTTCTGCTTTGTTGTCACTGGGGTCAACACGAGATGCTCTGTTGAGCCTCTCACTAAAGTTCTTCATACCGGGGTGGGTGGAAGAAATACGCTTCATCTGGGTTTCCGGTCACTGCGGTATTTTCCAGAACGAAGCGGCAGACTTCCTGGCTAAATCAGGTCTTGATGCATCTGTTTCATGTACCATCCCTAATATCACCGATTTTGGAATGTCCCGTTTTCAGCGTTATCAATACCTAGCCGCTTCATGCAATGATCCCTTGCTATCTACAGCCGAATACCAACATCTCATATACTCATGTAAATCCCGGCAGTGTGAGGTAACGATGACTCTCATGCGATGCAGGATCCCCCACCTTAACCTCTACTTATGTAGATGCGGGTTCAGCCCCACAAACCTTTGCGAGGCTTGCGGTGAGATTGAAAATATTGAACATTTCCTTGTCACTTCCCGAAGGTTTTCACATCAGAGAACGGTACATTTAGAAATTCCACAGTACGCTTTATTGAGCGAGTTGAAAGTTGTTCATTTTGTGGAGTAAAGACAAGGGATAAGGGAAGACAAGGGAAGGAACGTGTCGTATATTCTTCATTCTGTCCGTTGTCTCGTTTTCGCTTTTCCACAGAATGGAAATTCCAACAGCATAATTGGAATTTGCGTGGTCGGTACCGCTCCTACTCTCCTTCTGTGCGAGTGCAAAAGGATTTGCGTTGCCTCAAATTTGTGAGTATTCACATAATTACATCGCAGCTGGAGACAGATTCCTTTGATAATTGTATTCAAAAATTACAAACTTCAAATTTTTTGCTCCGCATTATTTTCCTTTCATTTAATTGTGCCATCTTAAGTCTTAGTTTTTTGTTTAATTGATAATTATTTTGATACTATATTTCAGTATCTCTAGGACTTTTACCAGTCCACACTGAACCCTGGCCACTGCCCCTTCGTGGGTATGTGCCATTTATTGAGTAGAAGGAGAAGAAGAGGGAGAAGAAAATTTTGTTGGCTTTAAATGTGGCATAGCTTCTTTGCAGCAGTATATGACTTACATTCTCTTTACAGGATTTTGCAGTTATACTTAGATGCCCTTGACCAATGGCTAACAGATATCAACTTATGCATCAATGTACAGAAATGTGCATTGTTAGTATTTCCCATTTCTAATCAGGCTCAGCAGGTTAACATTTCACTAACGTACCGGCATAATGTGATACCTCAGGTGTGCTCTATAAAGTACCTCGATATGACGCTTCTCTAACTTGGAAGACTCACATAAAGCAAGTTGCTGCGAAAGCAGCAAGGACGGTGGGAATGCTGCGTAGGCTGAGCAGCCCTCGGTGCGGTATGCGCAGGCACGCTCTTCTGATGAGTTACAAAATGTATGTTCGCCCTATTTTAGAATTTGGCTGTGTCCTGTTTTCTGGAGCCGCTGCATATAAACTGCGTCAGCTTCTACTCTTAGAGGGAGAAGGTCTTCGTCTCTGTTTGGGACTCCGTAAGTTTGTGTACAACAATGTTTTATACTTTGAAGCACGGTTAATTGCCAGCTCTTACCTCTAGGTATCGCCTTCTGACAGTCCAAACATTCTCAAAATTATGCGATTTGGAGCAACATATGACCAAGTTGATTTTACTTAGTCATCCAGGGGAATTATTTAGTGTAATGGGATCTTGATTTCAATCTCCTCAAATTTGTTTCGTTGAAGCCTTGCTGGGACCACTAAAGGTGCGAATGGCTGACATTTTTCGGGTAGGACCAATCACATCATTCGTGAACGTAATCGTAGATGATATTATCCAAGTAATGCCAAATTATCACCTTTTCCCTTGGTAAACGGCATACTACAGGAATACTTGAGGACCTTTTGCTCACATGTTATAATTGCGACTGATAGTGAAGTGAAGAAAAGGAGGGTACGGGCATTTTCTCTCTGCCGGGGTGGCGCAGTGGTTACGGCGCCCGACTACTGTTCCCAAGGACGCGGGATCGAATCCCGGCCTCGGCGGCTGCTTTTCGATGGAGGCGAAAAGCAAAAGGCGCCCGTGTGCTGTGCGATATCAGTGCACGTTAAAGAACCCCAGGTGGTCGAAATTTCCGGAGTCCTCCACTACGGCGTCTCTCATAGCCTGAGTTGCTTTGGGACGTTAAACCCTACAAACCAACCAACCATTTTCTCTCAGTCAGTCCTTTGGTCGGGCGTTTTGTCTCCATCTTCCAGATTTCACCCCAATTTATTTCGCGGAGTTATTGGCTGCAGTTCTTGCCCTGCGTAGGTTCCCAAATTATTATTCAACGGCTATAATACTTACCGATTTATTATCGATGTGCACTTCCCTATCTGCGTTCTCTGAATCGCAGTTTGAGCATTTAAATTTCTCATCCCTCCTCAAGTTCAATCGATCAGGATGTTAAGGGTTCCTGGTGGCAGGGGCCCTCATTTCAATGAGTCTTCTTTCCTAATTCCTAAGTCACAGGAATTCCTAATAAATTAACATTTTGCGTACTAAAACTAGGTTCTTTGATTTACAATACACATCACCAAATCAAAGTTGTGCATTAGTCACCGATGCTGTCGCCGTTTCTTTTCTAATAAGAATATTCTAATAAGAATATTCCTGTTCAACCTGTTATTAAAGAGTATGTGTATATGAATGACTGTGAAAGATGTTCATTCGTTATATTAGTTTCTGCAAGCCTACTTTAATGCCCTTGAAGTGCGGCTGAGTAAGGTAGAATTGTTTCTTAACATGAACAACTACTCAGAAATCGTTTTCTCATCGACATATCTTTTTTATATGTCTCTCTTCTGTATTGCGGTTCACATACCCCGCAGGTTTCGCCCTTTAAATACCTAGCTGTAATATGCCGCTCTCTGTTATAGTGGCGATCTCATATAAAAAAAAAATAGCTGTGGCTTAGCTAAGGTTAAGCCTGGATATCTCGAAGCGAAAAGCCGCTCGTCTAGCCTGGCGCTTTTCATATCTTTGCTGCTTTTTAACCAACTCCCAATTTACCACTTCTGGATCGGTGTTTCTGCGCCCTCCGACTGTTGCTTCCTCTTCTCCATCCATGGCGAGCACCTGCGCCGGTTCTATGAGCAAGCGTGCCTTATATACCCCCCCCCCCCCCCCCCTTCCTCCCCTCCTTACAAATGCGCACTGCACACGGCTGCTGCGGAAAGTCAAACGGTAGCGAAGAGGAGAAGCGGCCCCGTACATGCTCAATAGCACCTGGCGGCGGTGACAGGTAAGGCAACGGAGTCAGCGGTGGCAGCGGCGACGGCGGCCACCTGCGCCATGCATGACGTCACTCGGTATCGCGCATGCGCAGAAGTGGCAAATCTTGGGCTCTCGCTTGAAAACAGTTACTTGCAAGGCGAGCGCTTCTTCGTCGCCTGAATACAATTAGTAATAAAAAATTTGGTATGCGCAGTAACAATTCTCTTTCGCTATAAAATTTAAGGCCAATTCTGGAATTTGATTGCTTTTTGGTAGTCCAAATAAAAAGCACAACCTTTGCTACTTTTGTAAAGGCGCGCTTTACGAAAGATGGATAATCGTGTTAACCAGTACGCACAAGGAAAGAAAAGGATGTGGAGGAATCGCATTCGAAGACATATGTAGTGAGAGATATTCGAACGTGCAGTTTTCAGGATGAAAAAAGAAGAAACTCAAGGCTCTAGAAAATCTCCAACTACGAAATTTACTGTACAAGTATGACCAAGGTTTCATGAACTAAGCTGACAATTGTGCGATGCCAAAAATATGATGTCAGGCGCTGTTTTCTACCAATATTGAGATCATAAAAAGAAAATCAGCGAAACATGACGATCTCATTGCCAAATAAAGCTTATTACTATAACTAGGTAATGAGCCTGGCAATGGCACAGGGTCACATATCTTTATTTTCCGTTCATATGCTGTACACAGAAACTTCCCTAAACATTTTGGCTACTAAGCATTGAATTTGATACGGCATTCATACTACTAATAATTATCACCATGTCATTATTACTGAACTAGACGTGACTTGCATCGCTTACGTTATCATGAGTTCGAAGGTTCCACACGAGGCCAAATACCCAGGGTTCGCACATATTTCAAGTAAACACCAGTCTTCACTTAAAAGAACACAGTGCTAGTCAGCTCAAGTCACCCTCGTACTCACTGTGAAAACAATCGTGCTACAGTGTATCAAATTGAACCTCCCAGCTCGTTTCGCAGTCGCAGTAGGAAGTTATAGAGCGCCTTATGCCACAAGTCAGGATTGTCGCGGTAAGCCGGATGCGATCCTTTAGGGATCTCTACTGCAACGCTATTGGGAAGCAGCTGCAGTACTGCCGAGCTGGTACTTCGGTCGTGCTCGCCAAACACAACGAGCGTCGGTACTTTTACGCAGCTCAGGTTGGGAACCGGCTCAGGTAGATGGGCCTGGAGCGCTGCGTACACTGCAGACTTGTCCACCGGAGTATCACCGGAGCCGCACTGCACCTGCCGCAGCACACTCCAGCCGACGGGAGCAACTGGAACAAAACCAGCCATCAGTTGCCAGTGCTTCACTAAAAAGGGCAGGCTGAGCTGGCCACTCAGGCTGGGGCTCACAATCACTGGACGCTCCAGGCGAAGTGCTGCTACAAGGCTGTGTAAAAAGGCAGCTTGGTCCGAGATCTGGCCTGACGGTGACTTGCCGAAGCCGGGCATGTCGATGGCCACTACTCGATATCCCGCCAGGCCTAGCGTGCCGAGTGTGCCAAGGTTCAACCAGGTCTCTGATGAGAAGGCTGCTCCGTGCAGCATCAGGACGCTCAATTCGGGGAATGCCCCATCAGGTTTCACCTCCCGATAGAATACGGTGAGGCCGTCGACGTCGACAGTCGATTGTGCTGGCTTCACCTGCTTGGCTCCTGTGCTGACGCTGCTCGGTATGTCCATCTTGGTGTAGTCAAATGAGCGCCACGAGCTCGCGACGTCAGCTGAGGATGGCGGAGGAAGGTCTTTCTTGGGGACGACGATATTCGTCTTTTCTTCTATTGTCAAGAGACCAGAAGAAAACAGGAAGAAAATTTAGTGCGAAAATGATTTTCATGCTTTGAAGGTAGCTAGAGAAAAAGGAAAAGAAGGAAGGAAGCGGATGAACGTCATACTTCATCGCAAGATACAACAGAAGAATGATGCGGCAAGTGCCTAAAAGAATGCCCTCAAGCCAAAGGCTGCAGTAGTTTTTCATGTTCAGTTCAGTTCAGTCGTTCAGTCGTGTCCGACTCTTCGTGACCCTATGGACCATGTCACGCCACGCTTTCCGGTCTCTATCTTCCTAACATCACATAACTTCATCTGCAGTGCCTCGAGGATGCCATCTAACCATCGCGTTCGCTGCCTACCCCTTCTCCGGCGACCCTCAACCTTTCCCAACATCAAATATTTCTCCAGCGACTCCTCTCTTCTCATCAGATGACCAAAGTAGCTGAGCTTTAACTTTAGAATTTGACCCTCCAATGAGCAGTCAGGGTTTATGGTCGACAATATCGACTGATTTGATCTTCTGGCAGTCCAAGGAACTCTAGTCTTCGCCAGCACCACAATTCAAACGCGTCAATTCTTCGGCGGTCAGCCTTTTTCACAGTCCAACTCTCACGTCCTGGTTAATTACAACACGTAACAAGGCAGTTGGCTTAGGGACCTCGTTTTAGGGCAGTTTACTGTTTTCTTGCGAGTGACATCCCTCTATAGCCCTTTAAGTTTTACTTCATATCTAAGAATATGTGAAAACACCTAATTTTTTTTTTCACGCCTGTCAAATGTTTATATCATAATAGCGTGCACCCAACAAACACAAGCCACGTATTTAGAAATGAAAACGGCATTTGCTAAATTTCATATCTTCAGCCATTCTGTGTGAATATTGATCGCGTCCCCTATTTTATCTGCATCTGCCTTGCACTAAATGCCCTCCGCACGCATCCAGCGTTTGACTCACGAGTGAATACGGAGCAATGAGTGGCAGAGGAGAGCTTACCTGTCACATCTGGGTCAGATTCTAAGTGGAAAAGAAAACAAATGGACAGATGATTGATGTACAGATCGGGGAAACAGTTTGAGATGTAAAAAGGGTGCGTATACATAAAATATACGATGCGACGTTTTTGTATTGTTTGAGTCCCTATTTCCTTTCTATACGCCTATTTACTATTTTGTATTCCAGTTTACAGTATGCGGCTAAGAAGTCTAATCGACCTGATGGCTTGACCTCAGGTGGAATTAGACATGGGAAACCTTAACTATACCATGGCTCATTTCGAGGGAAGAGCGCGCTTCTTACAGCGTTCTCAAAGGAGCCTGTTTCCAACCGCCGTGGCTCTCCTGAGGGGTCGCTACATACCACACCTCTTGGCTTCTGCCAGCGTCGTTCAGGCGCAAAGAGTGTACCGGCTTGCTCGCCGTCCCGCTTGCACCAATTGCAACTTGCTAGTTTTCGTAATTCAACTCTTAGTTTTCATACAAACAGCGCGTAATCAGCTTCCGAGATTTCTCATCTGTGAAGCATACAGAACAGGTATATATTACACAAGTTCGCACGTCCGTATGCCTGCATTTTCACTTGAGTCTGAGAAATACAGACGTCAAAACGTCTACCACTAAGTTTTGTAACACTCTGTGGTATTCCTTTTGACAGGAATAAACCGGTTTGTAGAACTATTTACGACTTGAAGCGTTTCCACTGCAAACTTTTGAGGAGTTGGGATTACGAAACCTTAAAACGACGGTCGCCGCCGTTTTAGTTCGGCTCGAAAGCAACAATAATGAGAGATAATGGCGCTCCACACATCATTTATGAAGAGCAGAAATTTGTTCACAGCAAAGCTACCAGGTATCCCGCGTGGTGAAATCTTCTCCTTAACATGAATGTTCGTGATTTTTATAGCATATCACTCTGAACACCTATAAGTCTTGCTACTTACATCTGTGATAGCTGTACTCGGTTTAATGGATGAATACGAAAAACATTCAATCAAGTAATTCAATGCGAGCACCTCTCCGGACGTGATCGGATTGGCTTGGCTTGGCTTGTGGAGTTTAACAACCCAAAGCGACTCAGGCTATGAGAGTCTCCAGAAGTGAGGGGAGCATCAAACCATAAATACTATCCTCTCTCAAAACTGACCGCCCTTCTGAATTAAGCATGACAAGTACGATTAGTGGCAGGTACTTCCGCGAAACGAAATAGGGAGGGGGGAAGTCCGCTGCTCGTTGTGAAAGCAACTGCCATTATAATTGTTGCGTTTTGAAAGCAGCTCCTCCCTGATAAGAATCTTCGCACGATGCACATAACTAAACTGGAGAGCTAGAAAAGTGCTGAGATATCTAAATGTGCAGAACGAAGTTTTCGGAGGACTTAAAACTAAAAAATAAAAAAAAACATATAACCGCCACAGATAAGGGCAACCGCATCTCCCAAGCTTAGTTCGAAGCAGAAATAACGTGATGATTGTAGGGGAACTTCATTTTGTTCATTCTTAATCATTATTTTCTCACTTGTTTTCTCAAGGCAAGTTGTTTAAGCGAGCTATGCAAGTCGTGGCGCCTGACAAGAGGCGCCTGTACACATGGACTTCACCGGACGGTCTGTACAGGAATCAGATCGATTATATTCTTTGCCGGCAGAGATGGAAAAGCGCTATACAAGCAGTAAAAACCAGGCCTGGGGCCGATTGTGGCACCGATCATCAACTTCTTGTTGCCAAAATTAAGCTTCGATTGAGGAAAACACAGAAAACTAGAAGGCCTTTCAGGTATGATCTGGATCAAATTCCATTAGAATATGCTGTGGAAGTGAGGAATCGATTTCAAGAATTAGATCTAGAAGACAGAGAGCCCGAAGAGATGTGGACTGATGTTCATGATATAATACAAGAAGTTGCTACTAAGGTAGTTCCAAAGCAAAAGAAATGCAAGAAAGCAAACTGGTTATTTCAAGAGGCTTTGCAAATAGCTGAGGAAACGAGGATGGCAAAAGCTATGGGGGAAAGAGAACGATACAAGGTTCTCAATGCGGATTTTCAGAAAATAGCAAGGAGAGATAAGAATGCCTTCCTGAACATACAGTGCCAAGCAGTTGAGGACAACCGCCAATTAAGGAACACAAGAGCTCTGTATAAGACAATCAAAGATATCAAAGGAAGCTTCTGTGCTAAGCTGGGCGTGATAAAGGACAAACGAGGCAAGGACCTCACTGAAGCCTCAGAGATAAAGAAGAGGTGGCAGGAATACACAGAAGAACTGTACAAGAAGGATCCGAATGTGCAAACCCAACATAAGACGGTTGTGATTACTGATCTCGAGCCGGGCATCCTGAAGAGTGAAGTTGGATGGGCCTTAGCCAGCCTTGCTATGAACAAAGCTAGCGGAATTGATGGCATTCCAGCTGAGTTGCTTCAACACCTCAACCATGACGCTGTTAACATTATGCATACATTATGTCAGATTTGGACAACCCTGCAGTGGCCACAGGATCGGAGGAGGTCAGTTCACATCCCCATTCCAAAGAAAGGCAGTGCCAAAGATTGTTCCAACTACCGCACGATCGCGCTTATTTCGCATGCTAGCAAGGTGATGTTGAAAATCCTCGAAGGTGGGCTGCAGCAGTATGTGGATCGGGAGCTTCCGGACGTGCAAGCTGGGTTTCGCAAGGGCAGATGAACTAGAGACCAAATTGCCAACCTTCGCTGGATCATGGAAAAAGCAAGAGAGTTCCAGAAACCCATCTACTTCTGCTTTATTGATTATGCGAAAGCGTTTGACTGCGTAGATCACAGCAGATTGTGGCAAGCTCTCCAAGAGATGGGAGTTCCGATTCACCTCATCTGTCTCCTCAGGAACCTGTATGAAGGACAAGAGGCCACAGTCAGAACTGGGCATGGTCTTACTGATTGGTTTCCGATTGAGAAAGGAGTGAGATAAGGCTGCATACTGTCGCCCTGCCTATTTAACCTATATGCAGAGTGCATCATGAGGAAGGCCGGTCTGGACGGGTCTTCAGCTGGAGTGAAGATTGCTGGAAAACGTATCAACAACCTTAGATATGCGGATGATACCACTTTAATGGCAGAAAGTGAAGTGGAACTCAAGAGTCTTCTGATGCGCGTACAAGAAGAGAGTGAGAAGTTTGGGCTTAAAGTGAACATTAAAAATACAAAGATCATGGCGTCTTGCCCTATCAAGTCCTGGAGCATCAATGGACAAGAAGTGGAAGCTGTGACAGATTTCCTCTTCTTGGGCTCCAAGATTACCTCGGAAGGAGACTGCAGCCATGAAATTAGGAGACGCCTGCTTCTGGGAAAGAGAGCAATGGTTAGTCTTGACCGCCTAGTAAAGAGCAGAGACAATAGTCTGCCAACCAAGATCCGTATAACTCGTGCCATGGTCTTTCCAGTTTTGATGTATGGATGCGAGAGTTGGACTGTGAAAAAGGCTGACCGCCGAAGAATTGACGCGTTTGAATTGTGGTGCTGGCGACGACTATTGAGAGTTCCTTGGACTGCCAGACGATCAAATCAGTCGATAATGTCGACCATAAACCCTGACTGCTCATTGGAGGGTCAAATTCTAAAGTTAAAGCTCAGCTACTTTGGTCATCAGATGGGAAGAGAGGAGTCGCTGGAGAAAGATTTTATGTTGGGAAAGGTTGAGGGTCGCCGGAGAAGGGGTAGGCAGCGAACACGATGGTTAGATGGCATCCTCGAGGCACTGCAGATGAAGTTATGTGATGTTAGGAAGATTGTGAGAGACCGAAAAGCGTGGCGTGGCATGGTCCAAAGGGTCACGAATAGTCCGACACGATTGAACGACTGAAGTGATGCAAGTCGTGAAAACGCAAAACATTGGTGTCCGCAAAAATTAAGGGAGATTTGGCAGCAACTGCCAGCACGCTTATCAAATAAATTCAAATTACTTTCGAACTCCTCTCTGGGCTGCGAAAACTATAATTTCCTTTCAACAAACATTCTGAAAAGTTCTACGGTGCGGCAGGGGGGGGGGGGGGGGGGGTGTTAACTAAAGACTCGAAAAATTGCAAGTTTCATTTTCTGCAGGTTAGACAGCCGACCTCGGCGGCGGTGAACCGCAGGACGCGTGTTTGCAGTGAGCTGTTACTGCACGCTAAATGGTGGTCGAAACTTTCGAAGCGCTGCAGTAGGGCGTCACTCTTTTCTTGATACGCTTTGGAACCTTAAACTCCCTAAACACGCCAATTATATCAACCTGCATTAGGCAGGCCTAATGATAGCCTCTGCCAGTCCGACATTAACTATCAGATGCTTGTAAAGACTGCGTCGGCACGCAATGTTCTGCTTTTAGGATCGCATCATTTTTTCAAATCATCTCTTAACGAGTAATAGTGATTTGTCTTTCGATGGCTTTAACAGTCTAATTTTTCTACGAACGTTTCGTATACATGAGAAATACGCTGGCGATGTACAGCTAAAGCAATTACTGTGTGCTTTCTTTTATTTTCATCTACTCACCACGAAACCCACAGGCTACGGGGCGAACTACACCAGCGGCCATAAAAACTGTCTGCGAGCAAAACGTGGGGTCGTCGCGCCCCTAGCGGCGGCGCGCAGCGTAACTGAAAGAAAAACACCCCATTTCGCCCACCATTACTGCGAATGCCGTAATAAAAACGCTCGCTCTCGTCGATACTGGCCGTGGTTTCCTGACCGACGCACCATCAGAACATCACTGTGGGCGAACGCCACAACTGCCATATAGAATATTTTTATGCTCTTCTTAGACTGAATGAACGGGCGTGCACTAGTACAGAAGAATAGTAGTAGATAATTTTGGCTTTTAGCTAGCATATCTTGCTTGTTCTGCCGAAAAACCGCCACAGTACCTCATTTTAAGACTTAAAGAACAAGTCGGAAAAAAATATGGAAGCCTTTTATAGAGTGTACGCGATTGTGCAGTCGTATGTAGTGCTGGCATCGTAAGAGAGGGCCGCTGTCGATTTTCAATTATCGATAGTCAGGCGACAAACCCCAGCATTGGTGCGTAGGCAGGTATCTGTTTATAATAGTACACGCTTACATCTTACTTTTGAAGCTCATCTACGGAATGAAAGTGTTGGACTGTGCAAGGAAGAAAGTACACGGGATGCTATAGGATATTCGCGACGGTTAAGTGAACCTCTTAATAGGAGCCTAAGCTTCGAGACATTTTAGTTCCACCCCTGGGGTCTGACCGAGCTGGGCTTAAAGTGCACTAGAAGTGAACTGAACATATAAAACATTCGAAATTCCCTCTGTGATGTTGAAGTGCAAGGCGCCACATGTCACATGGTGGCAGGCTTGAAGACTGAAATCATTATTTCATCTTTCATTGAAAATATTTTCTCCTTTACTGACAGGCTGTCGAAGTTGGTTTTTATTATGAGCCACTTTCCAATAGCGCAAGGCGACAGAGAGGACGAGAAGAGGAGCAACGTAGAATCGCTACAACGAGGAGTTTTGTGTCGCACTTTTTAAGGCGAAAAGGGCGTTGCTTGGCTCATGGGCGGTGGAAATGCTCGCAAGGAATGTTCGCTGAAAATGTCCACATGAACTGTCATTTCATCCGCGCTAGGAATCGAAGCACTATTCGCCCAATTCTCCAGCTGAGCGTGAAAACTATTACTCCACGCCGGGCTGCGTATTACCGAACCATATCCCGTAGAAGCACTCGAGCAGACGACGCTCTCAGCGAGTAGAAACGGCGATTGCTGCTGAAAGGTGCCTCTGAATGGAACATAAAGGTAACATACACTCACTGAAGGCAGGAAATGATTACGGTGAAGGTAATTACTTAGTGTCACCGTTGTCATACCATCACCTCGTGGTTCTGTTTACGGCTGGGTTTTCGGCTATTAAGAACCAAAAGCATCACATAGTGCAGCCTAAGCGGAAGCGCACCTCAGGAAAGTTGTAATTTATTTTAATGTTGTGAACTGTAAAAACATACATGCAACAAATTGTGCTTAGGGTATTCGAGAACAGATGTCTTGAGTGCAGAGATAAGTAGTGTTAATACAATGCGCCACAGAAGCGACACGAAGGGCTGGCTTTAAATGCGCTCTTATTATCTTTGCCAATATTTCCGCTATTTGTCGCCAGATGATACTGCTGAGAGGACTCTACCATTGAGAGAATAGAATCACGTGCCAGACCGTGGTCTGCTCGAGTACTCGGGATAGGAATACGCCGCCGGGCTCATGAGAAACCGATCATAATTCTCCTTGTCCAGCGTGATAATGATAGGAGCAATGACAGATACGATGGAGTTAGTGATAATGGAATGATGGTAGCAGCGATGACAACTAAATGACAATGCATGTAGTTGATAATGATGATTGTAGTGATAGTGATGATGAGCGTAGGAATGACAATATGCAATAAGTGAAAACATTCCTGTAAAATGCCTTTGGCCATTTGCGCTTTCTAGCAGACTTAAGTGCAGTCCTGTAATTTTGTATTGTTTTTGTCCGTGTCACTTTCCGCAAGCATTAGGAAAGGCTCTGTGAAAAGAAGAGATAAATCTGGCCAAATTCTTTGCACTGTTGGTTCCGTTTTGAAATGCACTTGGCGAGGAGAATGCACGCATATTATTGCAAGATTTTCACGCAACAATCCGTGCTGGCTTTCTACCTGGGGCGGATAGTAGCGAAGGAGAGACTCACCGTCAGTTTTCTGCGACAGCAGCACGAAGGCAACGATGCCGACCAAAAGGAGGAACCCTACTATACCACCGATGACCAGTGGCATGTTGATACAGGATCTAGCCGCCGCTGCACTGCACGCAAATGAAATGTTATGAATCTCACTCTCACTCTCTCTCACTCATTTAAAATGTGAGTGTGTGCATGCTTTTCAATGATTCTTTATCTAAGTGAGAAAAGCGGTGAAGGGAAACGATAAACTTCACCTATCTCCTTATCCTCTATGGCGCCATTCATAGCCTAGATATGTTGCAATGACACGTGCGCTAGAGCACCGTTTCCTTTTAGCGCCGTAATTTAATAATATGCGTGCTGTTTAATATATAGCAAGCATACGTTGAACGCTTTCACTAGATTTCTCTTAAAAAGTTATCGTGTTTTGTGCGTGATGTTATGTGGGTTGCGACATTAGAAATCGGTGCATGTGCTATGAGAAACGCTGATGGGATTCCGGTTAAGGGCGAACCCGCGAGATTCTTTACAAAGCAACTCCGGAGGTTTTTCACATTCGAATATTGCAGTAGAAATTTTACCATAGGTTCTCCTCTTCGTCCTGACGCATTCTACAACATTTGGGTGCCGTACAACAATCTGTTCACGCACAACACGGCTTTAAAATATGCCGTTTTCATGGCTTAAATTGAGAGTATTTCTGCGGACAACACTGAGTTTCTGACGTCACAAACAGTATACCGGCTTTACTGTCCACTTCCTGCGTGGTTATGAAATTGCGAGGCTTATACTGAACTACCTCAGACATTTTACGCAGTGCGTCATGATTTCCATACTTTATTATTACTATCCTACGCACGTACGAGTGTTTTAATACTGAGTGTGACGTCACCATTTCGTCAACTGGGACGTCATTTATGGCCGTGATAGCAGTTTCGGTTTCGATTTGCTGTCTTTTTTAAAAATATTTTTAATTGAAATTTCAAAAAACGTTTTTTTTTTTGTGTTGGCGTCAGGACATGCCGAGGAATGTAATTCAACTAAAAACACAAAATGTTGAAAAACCACAGGAGCTGCTTTTTAAGAAGCACAAATGGTACTGGTAGTTGATGCAACACGGTACTTTGAAACAATTAGGTGGCCATGTTTTTCTTGACACGCAACGTACGCTTTCTGCCATCCTGCCTGTATTTCCATCAATTTCAGTGATTACTGAAACATCGTTAGGTAAAATGTGAAACGGTTCGTTTAGAAATGGTCACAAGAAAGCATTGGTAATGATGGCGTGCACATAAGATTTTCTGAAGTTTATATTTACCAGGACCGCTAGAATATCGTGCATAGCTTTAGTGTAGCTTCTGCCATGTACTCATCTGTATTCGAAACCCGCCGCCGGACACCCACCGGTAAAAATGGGTACAAGCGTCCCCCGGCCTGGCCGGAAATCCGGACTTGCCGTGGGACTGCAGTGATCTCTGAGAAGTGAACTTCATCAGTGACAGTGAACCTTTACGTCTTTCGACACGCTGGCTTAAAGCGTTTCGCTCTTGAAACATGGCTTTTCTGAGTTTTCGCGTGTGCAGGACAGGACTCGTTTTCAGTTTTGAACCCCGTGAAACACGGTAACTCGAACCACGTTTGCAGGCTGAAGTGTTCGAAACTATTTTGCCCCAGAAGGAGCGCAGCTGGGTTTGCGGGGCCTCTTCCAAGCGCGCACCCCAACTACCAATGTTAGAAAGCAGAACCAGGTATGAAAGACTAAAAACTCTTTACCTCATTATCAATAATTACCTAAAAATTAATAAATCAGACTATTTTGAGATCAAAACTAATGAGACATCAAGGCATCGTCATAGTAGGTTCATTCCATTGCCGGCTATAAAAAATAATTGCTTCAAGTTTAGTTATTTCCCGCGAACTTGTAAGGACTGGAACTCTCTTCCAGATTCTGCTGTTCGATCATCATCATTATCTGAATTTGTACGCCATTTAGAAAATTTCATCTATGGCTCTACCACAGGGTGATGAGGTACTATTGCTGTTGTGTAGGATGGCTGTTGTTTTGATTTCTGTGTAATTCATTTTTGTTTTGTTTGAGTGTGTATTCAGAGACAATTTTTGATTGACTATTGATTTTCATCGTCTTCTATATTGCTCATTTTTTGTTTTGTATTTTCCACTCCTGTTACAGCCCCTTATGGTGGCTGACAGTATTAATAAATGAAATGAAATGAAATATATATATATATATATATATATATATATATAGATTTGCGTCTCTCATAGCCTGAGTTGCTTTGGGACGTTAAACCCCACAAACCAACCAACCAACCATATATATATAGATTTACTGCAGGTCTAGTGATCCTAGCTGACGGCTTTTCCGTTTTGTGATAACGTTTTTACGTGTAGGAGAATTGGACACAGGACCGAAGTTTTATGTTCACAGTTATGCGCCTGCACTGGTCTGTTTGCGAGATTCTAAATATTATCCAAACAGGACAGTCCATAGTTGCCAGTGGAAAGTAATACTTACTCAGCGGCGGCTAAAAGCAGTAAAAAGGTATGCAACAATGTTTAGTAAGCCGTCCCCCCAAAACAACTTCCAAATGGCAACTCTCATGGGCGTGAAGCGATGAAAAAAGACAGGAAGTGGCAGAGGCACATTTTATCCTAAGTGTGTAGCATGGTAAACCTTCAGTTGCTCTGTCCAAGAAGTGGTGTTAGTACCCTGGCCAGTTTTGAGCGCCTTTCGCATTCTTCTTGTGTTTGTGTTTCCTTTCATTCACGTGTCATGTCTTTACTTCTCTCTTTATACGTATACCCGTGTTTTACGAGCAAAGCCTTAGTATTGAGCTCGGCGCTCGTCTTGGGTCAGTCTTTCTTCTGCTCCCTAGTCTTCAGTGCGCTTTGTTCTGCGGTATGCCTTTTAATGGGCAGTATATTTTTCTATCAGGCGTCACCGATTTGATGAGCAATGGGATAAATAATTTTGGAAACTCAATTAGGCAACACCATTTTCCTGTGCATGAGCCTTACATGAAAGGGCGCCGCTCTCACAGAATGCCGCGGGATGCTGTGGGATCTTACGGAATGCCGCATGATTGGGCCGTGGCAGTAAAACACCTTCCATGCTCGGTAACAAAGGGAACGGAACGCGGTGCTCTTGGGATATTTGCAGGGACTTAATGGCGGCCTGCTCTTGCGTACCGTAACGGTCTTTTATACCCGATATTTGTTGGTCACAATATCAATAGAATGATGCCAATGACCCATTGTTATGTGCACTTAGCCGTGACAAAACTTTCTTACTTGCTCTACCTCCCTCCGTTCTCATATGGGTCGAACAATACCCCTCTAATCACTCTAAGATAACTTTAATGAACGCCTTTGTATCTGACATCGTCTGTAATGTGTATGATATCTCAAATAAATCTGGGACCATTACTCTGGTATATATCGTCATACCCGATTGTACACTGACCATCGTCATAAACAGAAATTTATCCGCACAGGCCGGTGCTTCTGAACTACAAATAGATACTAATAGTATCACGTCGTGGTTCTACAGATAAATGATAATTAATTTTTCAGAGTGCATTTATATGCGGTTCAGCAGCAAGTCCTCAAAGGTGGAGGCAATGTGTCGTATACATAAGCATAATTTTGGCGGACAAGGTTACATAACTTGCATCATTTTTCTTTAGACCTCACAATGAACAAACACATCAAATATGTAACCATATGCAAGTTTACCGTAAGTGTAATTTCCGGCTGTCACAGTGATATTAAAGAAAGGTTATATAATACTAATGTCCGCTCCATTCTAGAGTATGCCGCCGCACAATATCTAAGTAAATAAGATGGTGCCCGATATAGGGCCAAATGTTTTGTAATTACTACGCGTATAATGCTAGCGTTACACTACTATGAAAGCGTTTAATGGCACCGTTCCACATCTACGCTTACAGGCGTCAGAATATTTAACACGAATGCGTGACGGCGTGGTCTAGACTGACGCCAGCGCCACGAAGCGTTGGCGGCTGGGGCCGAAACAATTGCCTCGGTGTGTTTGCGGCGGCTGGTGACACCTGGAGCGGAGCGGATTTTGATATGACTTGGTATTTCGCCGTCGGTGTGAACGTAGTCTTGATGATCCTGTGTTGCCGCGTTTATTCGGTCGTAGCTATGGACAAACTCAAGCGCACAGTGAACACGTACATCCCAGGGGGTCTGCTTCTGAGCCGCTTCTTGCGGCTTGTAATGCATGTCCAGTGTTCCGAATCTCTTGATAGTAAGAAGATTTTTTGTCCTACTCTCTCCGATAGGAAGGACCTCCACCAACGCTAAATCAGCGCCCCCACACGGCTCAAAAGCAGACCCCTGGGCTCTACACGTTTGACAAAGACTGTACCTTTCTAATCTCTGCAAACTGACAAGGCGTGCGACTGCTCGCGCGCCTTTCAAGTTTGGCGATAAACTCCGTGAAGCAAGGACTAACCGGCACGTTTCTTTGATGTTAAACCTGTCTCTTTTTCTGTCTCTCTCTCTCTCTCTCACACGCACACGCACACGCACGCACGCGCGCGCGCACGCACGCACACACACACACACACACACACACACACACACACACACACACACACACACACACACACACACACACACACACACACACACACACACACACACACACACACACACACACACACACACACACACACACACACACACACACACACACACACACACACACACACACACACACACACACACACACACACACACACACACACACACACACACACACACACACACACACACACACACACACACACACACACACACACACACACACACACACACACACACACACACACACACACACACACACACACACACACACACACACACACACACACCATGCACCAGCATACGCTCTCCTTTCCACAGTAGACGCTGGCATTTCCTACTTCTTCTTTTTAGTAAGAACTGTGAGGCCTAACTTAAAATACGCGAGGGCAGCCTCACGCCATGTCGAGCTGGAAAGATAAGAAAGCTGTAATGTTTATTGTGTGTATGTGTTTGACCCCCGCCTTGACCAACATCCCGCTCACTCCGAGGGCGAAATACAAATAATCTCAAGCTATCCTCCAGTTATCGGAAGCCGCCGCAAACATACCGAGGAAATTGTCTCACCCCCAGTGGCCAACAGTTCGCGGCGCTGGCGTCAGTCTAGGCCACGTTGTCGATCATTCGGGTTAAGTTTGCTGACGGCTATACATTGCTTAAGCACATAGCGGACAGAAAGGTTTCAGTTGATCGCAATCTTTAGCTGAAGGCACCTAAATGTTTCTCCGCGAGAAAAAGACTAAAGTTGTAACATGCGTGAAATAGTCTGGTGACCATTTGGATACCAATCGACGTTTTTTCCAAAAATAATAAAATAGGACAGATGCCAGAACGTTTAGTCGGAGCGGCTGCCGCACTGTGCAGTTTTGGTGATGCAGCACTGGCTTCAATGTAATAAATGTATTGCTGCTTTCCTGCCTTTTACAGCTTAGTGTGCTGCTGGTAAGTTGTATGTGTTGGATCTGCCCACTTTCTTATCAAGTCTTTCCACTTGTGTTTTCTCTTAAAATGTGATCTTTCCGATTTGCCATCCTTGATTATTGCCTGGACGATTGATCCTTATTTTACATGTAACTTTTTGTATTCTGTAATGCCTTTCTGGAAGGAAAAAACATATTAAAAAAATAAAATAAATAAATGCTTGCTTCTACTTCTAGGGGTTCACATGAATGCGTGTTTGACCATAACTAGTGGATCCAGGGTAGAACCACAGAAAGAAGAGGACTACACGGTATGAAATAGGCACTAAACAGTGGTGAGAGGGAGCTTGTTCGTGGGCCAAGCCAACGTTTCGCCAAATGGACTTTCCTTTGTTTGCGCAACAAGTGGAGTGTTGAATTAGCAAACGCCACAGATGATTCCAAGCAGAAAAATTGATTTTGACTTTTGAAATCTACGAGGACACAATTATAGCTGCAATTTTCGTGAGCTGCGATGTTCCTAACAAGAAGTATGTGAGGAAGTTTAGAGAAATTACTTTAGGTCACGCTGAAAAAATTGCTCAGACTGTTGCAAAGCAATATATAAAATAGGCATCATTGGCTCGATGTTTTTAATAAAAGTACGCTGAACAGATCGGGAGAAGTTTATCATTGCGTGGAATTCAACGATACGATTAGTAATTGTTGTCAAAAGCACTGTAGTGTAAAGCCCAGTATGAAGTGAAGGGAAAATGAAATATTCAGAAGAGATATACATCCCCTTTCAAAAGTTTCATCTTTTGCATTCTATAGATATCTTTTCAGATTTTAAAGTGCCCACAAGTTCCTTAACCCTGCTGTTTATTTTTGGCTGGGAATTACATTGGCTATGTGTAAACAAGATTCTTTGCATATTTTGCGTTTTAATGAGCCGCTCTTTTAGGAATAAAGATAGCTTGTATTAAAGTGGACGCACATATAACGATGTGGACTGCAGCGTAACAAGTATGAATGGGGCATTCATCATAATGTAGTGTTGTTACACCGCTCCCATTTTCGCAGTTCTTTCCTTTTCACTCACTATATTCGGAATCCTCCGATCCTGAAACTGTATTCAGAAAAACCATGCTTGCCCACCTCACTTGACAAAGCTCAAAACAATGACTGAAATAGTCAACTGTTTCCGTAGATGAGGTAAAGTAAAAGCCGTTACCGACACGACTTACCTGTAGATGGCGCTGCTACCGATGGCTCTGGAAGACAAGAAAGTAAGAAATATTACTTCAGCCTGAGGATGTTTTAGGCTGCGTGACGCTATAACTTACAGGAAAAATGTTTGAAACACAAGGCGAAGGATGCTGTCACAAAGGGTATTTTTCCAAACGTCGCTTTCATTGCCTAATTACTTTCAGCATGTCTTAGCCGGCCGCAAGCACTGAGTTCATACTTCAATGCGCTTTATTGCAGGAATAGATTTAACGGCTACATTTTCACCTCTTATTGCCCGTCATGGTTTTGTCCACCAAGACCATCGGACATCTAGGCGTAATAAGGCTACTATCAAATGATTTTCAGAAATTATCATGTTTGCTTTAATAAGCGTTACTTTAAAACGATGTCAGATGGCGAGGTAACTGTGGATAACTATTGAATTTCTACCTCCAATAACGACTATGCGAAGGTACAAGGTTGTTAGTCTAGAAATATTCTAGCCTTGCGCCAAGGATTGCCGCACCTGAGCCATTTACGGCGACCTTTTGTACCTGTGGCGCTATCTGGCGCAGTCATCGTGCGCCGTAATTAGAGAGATTTAGCTTACCGTTATCCACGATCCGCTACTCTGATGCGCCACCACGCGTTCCATTGCGCATGCCAAATCCCCTTGACGCCAGTTGATGGCGCCACATACTTGACGTCGGCAAATAGACCTGCCGCGTCGGGACCAATCAGTTTGTGCGCCCCGCCCACTGGTGGTAAAGGGTCATGGTGGCGGATCGCGGATCATGGTAAGCTAAATCTTTCTATTTTGTTTGAATCGCGGTAATAGCACCAGGTTGTGCCACTTGTCCAAAAGTAGCCGTTTACACTGCTTTTCAGGTCCGTGTGCATAGAAGGCCACTTTTCCTGTTGCATATCCCACACTTCCATCGCCGCCTACGTTGCTAAGACGCTATTTGCTAAGGTTATGGTTAATAATTCACTTCACGCCTCTACCAGAAGTGGATTTTATATTTACTACAGCACGACACATCGACGTGAGCAGCATGAACTATGTGTGTTACTTCGTTATCGTATGCCACTACTCGCTGTTCTGGGCTATATGCACATGACCACACGCGTTTTCAAAACATTTTTCTCTGTTTATGCCGACTAAGCATGGGATGCCAACTAAGCATGGGCTGGCATGCATGCATTCATGCAATGGAATAATCTTCAGCGTAGCACGGATCAGAGTGCCAACTTTTTTTCTGTACCTAGGACTTGCTCCAATCGCCCGTCTCATGCGAACATCCAATAAAACTGCGGAACTTAGGGCTACCTGGAAGGGCCAGTCTGGGAATTTAATGTGCAAAATTTTATAATTACGACCAGAAAATCCTGGAGCATGCTGAAATTGCACTTGCAGTGGATTTAGTCCCAATGTCGAGCACAAGGAACGATGCCGCTGAATACATTGCGGGTGCATAACAACGGCACTTCAGTGCGGTGTGTAGGCATTATGGGAGGTATGATATTGCCCTGTATATGATATAGAAAGAACAGATAGCACAGTGGCTGCCTCGGCAATAAGTATTTATTTAGAAAGCATAGACTCTGTGCATACCTCGGAAAAAAAAAGTTATTCACAAAATAAAAGAAAAAGAAAACTAAGCAGCCGCGTAATATGGTAATTCTCTTACATGCAGGATTCCTAATGAGTCAATCGCACATGAGTGCCCATTCTTGCAGCCGTGACAGGCATTTGCATATTCGTAGTGAATTTATCAGGATGCCGATGCAGAATTGTGATAAGGTGAGACAAAGGCAATATAGTGATTACTGTGGTAAAACAGGACCACATTTAATAACTTGCACGGCAAAAAATGAATATGGTCGTTTTATCAAAGATATGTTGCTTCTGTGAAGGCGGGTATTTAGGTAGGAACCAGCTCCTCTCATGTTGGTGAAGAACTATGAGGACGAATTTTTGTGGGCCACCTATGTTTCACATATGACCTGAGGGGTTGCCATGGGCCATTGCACACATCTCACTCGGTGACATGTATATTGCAACAATGTGCTATTTTTTCTCCCTCCCCTCCCCCAAAGGTTGCTATCATCTGTAGTAACGCAGCGACACGCTGAAATGATGTTGTGCATGATAGGGCGTTTGAACGAACAGTCAGCCAAGTAAATCTGCGCGTCTTATGTGGAAAAAGGGTTGACCTGCGGAATCCCGCTCTCCTGACTAACTGGCCGGTCCTACGTTTGAGGACACACACAGGAACGCCACCGATGTATGGGAAAATGATACTGAAAAAAGTTTCAGCACTGTTGTGAATACCGGGCTTTAAGCATTGGTTTAAACTGCAATTATGTTTTGGCATGCTAATCAGTTGAACACGTTGGTGCCGGCAGTGGTATGTATTGTCTTGGAGAGTAAACACTCGCGTAAGTGACATATCAGTTTTGAACAGCAGAGAGGTATCATGTATAAACGCCTTTGACCGATATCTTCAGTTGGACTGTTCCTTTTATGTATACCGCTTTGAGTATATTTTGTGCGTTTTGTGAATAAAAACTTCTAAGCTATTCAGCGCTTCTGGTGTCTATTTGTCCAGAGTCCGCATTCGCCTAGCAGTACTTTTTAAACTTTTGTATCAGCTAGCACAAATACCGATATTACGAAGTTGCCTAAAACTTCGCCACCACTCTAAGGGAACGTAGAGTTGCCTTAGGATGTACACCTCCATCCTGCAAACATCGGCGGTGTAATTGCACATGGAGAAAATACCTGAAATTCGATATCTCCTCGAATTATACTTGTCATGGCTGTTACTAATAGAACCACGTAGAAAGTCGCTTCCTGAGTTGCATGGCTCTTACATCAAAACAATCACCTTACGAAAGAACACTTCGCTCTCAAGTGTTAAGCCCGCAGAATAGTGAAGGCTTTCTGCACTCTTATTGCGATACATTTTCTTGCCTCATGAGAAGCGTTCACAGGAAATGTGGACTGGCATGTTCGCATGTACTGTCAATAAAAAAGCACATTGTCGCCAGTGTGTTTGAATCAGCGCCACAACGAACACTTCTGCTTCGCTGGTCAAGGTACGAAAGCACAATGCTATCGCTCCGCAGCGTAATTCCGTTTTCTCAATTGTAGGGTCCCGAAACTTCTTTCTCCTCACTGGTTGTCTCTCAGCGAGTTAAAAAGAGATTGTTGCTGAGAGGTGTCTCTGAACACAACCTAAAGGTAACATACACTACCCGGATGATGTTTTATTGTTGGGTTGTAACAAGATAGCCAAAAAGCTTAAAAGTCCAGCCTTGATGTCTTGTGCGGAAAAAGGGAAGGAAAGGAAAAAGTCTGCCATTCTGCCTTATGTACAACGCCTGTCACACAATCTTAAAGATGTAGCAAAAAGATAAGGCATAGAGGTTGTTTTTTCTGCAACTAAAAAACATAAAAGTGTTTGTGAGATTTTGAAAAGAAAAGCTGAGCATCAGAAAGAACATGAACCAACATGTGGGGTAAGCATGAAACAAAGTATGTGCCGTGGGCTGAAGGTGTAGTCTACAAACTGCCACTGTCATGTGGACAAGTCTACATTGAGCAGACGGGACGGTGCATTAATACACGTTTAAAAGAGCATGCAAATACCTTAGATGCTTACAAATGTACTAATCTCGTTGACCACATCCGTGACTGCGAATCTTGTTATCCTTCACTGCACTATTCTGATATCCTCTATAAGCACCCGGCCCGCTTGACACGTGAGATAATGGAGGCCTACCACAAGACGAAAAAAACTAGGTTGTGCGTTAGTAAGCCATCCATGTTTCTGCTGAAAGCGAGATTGCGCGCCTGCATCCTACGTAGCAACACGTGTTTTTGCTTGTCCACTTCTTGATAGGGTGGTCACTTTTTCAATATATTGTGTTCCCTCTTTAAATAAACTTTCAGTTGTGAGTCAGCGGTCGTCTTGAATTTCTTTGCTCTGGTTTTTGTCTCTTGCGCTGTTTTTCCTTCCAATATTAGAATGTTTTGTTAGGACACCGAGTCTATTCAGCAGATTGCCTCCTGCAGAGCGTGCACCACCGCACGAAGAGCCTTACTGCAAGAAAGCCAGCTTACGGCTTATCTGAACAGTGAGTGATTGAATGAGCAAGTGAAACTGCTATTGACTGAAGAAGATTTGATGCTGATTTTAGCAGGATCGTGTCTGCAGACTGCAGCTCGGTAAACCATCTTTATTTAGCACAGCCGCCATATTTTAGGATGTTTTGTTAGGACAGAGAGTATATTCAGCAGATTTTCTCCTGCAGAGCGTGCACCACCGCAAAAATAGCTATATCGCATAAAAGCTAGCTTAGGGCTTTTCTGAACAGTGAGTGATTGACTGAATGAGCAAGTGAGAGAAATGGCTATTGACTGAAGAGTGATGCTGTTTTTAGCAGGCTCGTGTCACAGTTTTGAACTAAAGTGGGTAAGGCTGCAGCGTATGCTTGGTAAACCAAATTTATTTATTTTAGCCGCCAAATATGTAAGTTTTGTTGACACCGAGCCTATCCAGCAATATGTCGCCTACAGAGCATGTACCATTTCACGAAGAGATATATTGCAAAAAAGCTAGCTTACGGCTTATCTGAACAGTGAGTGAGTGATTGAATGAGGAAGTGAGAGAAACGGCTATTGACGGATGAAGATTTGATGCTGGTTTTAGCAGGATCGTGTCACAGCTTAAAACTACAGTGGCGAAGGCTGCAGTTCGGTAAACCAACGTTTTTTAGCACATCCATCAAATGCTAGAATGCTTTGTTAGGACACCAAGTCTATTCAGCAAGTTGTCTCCTGCAGAGCGTGCACCACCACACAAAGAGCCATATTGCAAGAAAGCCAGCTTATGGCTTATCTGAACAGTGAGTGATTGAATGAGCAAGGGAAACGGCTATTGACTGAAGAAGATTTGATCCTGGTTTTAGCAGGATCTTGTCACAGCTTAGAACTTACAGTGGCTAAGACTGCAGCTCGGTAAACCATCTTTATTTAGCACAGCCGCCATATTTTAGGATGTTTTGTTAGGACACAGAGTCTATTCAGCAGATTTTCTCCTGCAGAGCGTGCACCACCGCAAAAATAGCATATTGCATAAAAGCTAGCTTAGGGCTTTTCTGAACAGTGATTGATTCAGTGATTGAATGAGCAAGGGAGAGAAATGGCTAATGACTGAAGAGTGATGCTGTTTTTAGCAGGCTCGTGTCACAGCTTTGAACTTCAGTGGGTAAGGGTGCAGCGTATGCTTGGTAAATCAAATTTATTTATCTTAGCCGCCAAATGTGTATGTTTTGTTGACACCGAGCCTATCCAGCAATATATCTCCTGCAGAGCATGTACCATTTCATGAACAGCTGTATTGCAAAAAAGCTAGCTTACGGCTTATCTGAACAGTGAGCGAGTGATTGAATGAGTAAGAGAGAGAAACGGCTATTGACTGAAGAAGATTTGATGCTGGTTTTAGCAGGATCGTGTCACAGCTTAGAACTGCAGTAGCTAAGGCTGCAGCTTGGTAAACCATCTTTATTTAGCACAGCCACAAAATGTTAGAATGTTTTGTTAGGACACTGAGGTTATTCAGCAGGTTGTCTCCTGCAGAGCGTGCACCACCGCACAAAGAGCCATATTGCAAAAAAGCTAGCTTACGGCTTATCTGAACAGTGAGTGATTGAATGAGTAAGTGAAAAAAAAACGGCTATTGACTGGAGAAGATTTGATGCCGGTTTTAGCAGTGTCGTGTCACAGCTTAGAACTACAGTGGCTAAGGCGTCAGCTCGGTAAACCATCTTTATTTAGCACAGCCGCCACATGTTAGAATGATTTGTTAGGAAACCGAGTCTATTCACTAGGTTGTCTCCTGCAGAGAGCGCACCGCCGCAAAAAGAGCCATATTGCAAAAAAGCTAGCTTGTGGTTTATCTGAAAAGTGAGTGATTAAAGCAAGTATCAATAAGGCGAAAGGCCTGATTTTGAAAATTTTCTTTTCAGCAAAGACGTACAAAGCAGGCATGCCATCTCGAGCTATTGTGACGGAGAGGAGTACATGACAGTATAAAATTCCAGGGTATCTCCAATCACATTTGGCTTCGTTGACTATTCTTGATCCATTCAGAGTTCTGAACTTTGAGGGTGTGGTAAATTTTCTTCGGCATGATAATCCAAGGTCATGCACGGTATTCAGTGTAGATGTGGTAGATTTATTTTATTCTCTACCTCATAACGAACTGATGAATGCTGTTTTAAAATTTATAATACCGGATAATGATGAAAAACAGTTCATCAGAGAGTGTGGTATTTCTGCATCTAGCTTCCTTGAGGTGCACTCTTTTTACCTGAAGGCTATGTTCGTTGAGTAGGAAGGAAAGTTCTATACCCAAAGAGAGGGTGGTTGCATCGGATCTAGGGTAGCGCCTGTGTTAAGTGATAGTTGTTTATCCTTTGTTGATCGTGGCATTGAAAAACACATGTCGGTAATGGCGCCGCGCATTTTTCGTTATGGCGATGACTCCCTAATTTTTGTTGAAAAACTAAAAAACTAACTTTTCACCGCACATGACTGATGAACTTAAATTGTTTTAAGAAAATGGTCTTGGTCTAATGTTCACTACTGAGGTCTCCAGCGATAGCAAGCTACAGTTTTTGGATCTGCGTTTGACAGTTGGAACTGGCCATAACTGCTGGGAATACCTACCTAGCTTAGAGAAACCATTGTTAAATTTTAAATCGCATGACTTTAAGATAGTAAAAACAGGAATTGTGGCCTCATCTCTGATGTCTGCTTTGTCAAAATCTTCTGAGCACATGGTAATCGGCAGCTTCAGTGATCAGATTGGAAGACTCAAGGCATCTGGCTACCCGGAGGATCTTGTGTTGTTGGGTTGTAACAAGATAGCCAAAAAGCTTTAAAGTCCAGCCTTGATGCCTTGTGCGGAAAAAGAGAAGGAAATGAAAAAGTTTGCCGTTCTACGTTATGTACATCGCCTGTCACACAATCTTAAAAATGTGGCAAAAAGATATGGCATAGAAGTTGTTTTTTCTGCACCTAAAAAACTTAAAAGTGTTTGTGCGATTTTGGAAAGAAAAGCTGAGTATCAGAAAGAACATGAATCAACAGCATGAAACAAAATATGTGCCTTGTGCCGAAGGTGTAGTCTACAAACTCCCATTGTCATGTGGATAAGTGTACATTGAGCAGACGGGGCGGTGCATTAATACACGTTTGAAGGAGCATGCAAATAATTCAGATGCTTAGAATTCTACTAATCTCGCTGACGACGTCCGTGACTGCGAATCTTGTTATCCTTAACTGCACTACTCTTATATCCTCTATAAGCACTCCGCCCGCTTTACACTTGAGATAATGGAGGCCTTCCACATGAAGAAAAAAACTAGGCTGTGCGTTAGTAAGCCATCCATGCTTCTGCATGAAAGCGAGATTGCGTTGCCTGCATCCTACGTAGCAGCACGTGTTTTTGCTTGTCCACTTCTTGATAGGGTGGTCACTTTTTTTATATATTGTGTTCCCTCTTTAAATAAACTTTCAGTTGTGAGTCAGCGCTCGTCTTGTGTTTCTTTGCTCTGGTGTTTGTCTCTTGCGCTGTTTTTCCTTCCAATATGTTCCACCAACTCGCCCATTAGGCTATAGTGTTGAACATACACTCACCGAAGACAGGAAACGGTTGCCGTGAAGGTAATTGCATATAGTGTAACCTTCGTCATACCGTCACCTCCTAGCTCTGTTCCCGGCTAGTTTTGCGGCTATTCGGAATCAAAAACATCATGCAATGTTTAAAGGGGAACACACCCGATGTTGGTAACTTATGTTACCGTTGTATATTTAACAAAAATGAATAATAAAAAAATTCACTCAGAGGATTCGAGCAGATGTTTCAGTGCTGAGATAAGTAGTGTTAATCCATTGGCCACAGACGCGACGGGAAAGACGGGCTTTAAATGTGTTCTTATTCGCTTTGACATTTCCGTTACTTGTCTCCTGGTGATGCTGCTCTAGGACCCTACCGTTGAGAGAACGGAATCACATGTCGCCGCCGCCTATCACCTCTCGTGTAAAAGTGGAACACATCATCGCGCTGTCCCAGCTAATATCGTGGTCTTCATTTTATTTGTTAATGATTATTTCGAGATACTGTCAAAAGGGATTGTAACTTGTATACTGTATAAGACCATACTACATTGTATATTACAATCTTGAAGCTTCATCTGCTTCGCTCCTTCTTTTATTCGAGTGCGGCCAATATCGTCGAAGGAATCCACCAGTCGGCGTGACAGAACGCTCAGTGATTTCGCATTACTGCACCTAAGCATGCTAAGTCCCCCCCCCCCTCCCCCCTGGAATTTTAGAGCGTGCAAAAACCTCGGCAAGGGGCTACTGTAGCGCATTGACCATTATTTTGCGTGAGTTAAGCTAACTCGTGAGTCCCAACGCTGGAGGGTGACTATAAGCCGTCTGTCATTCAGCAATCACCAGTTAGCCACGTTTGCTCAGCAATTTTTGGTGCCGATAGCACCTCGAATATATTTCGTCAAGCGCTTGAAGTTCAGGCATATACCATCTTTAAAAACTCGGTGCAGTGCTTCTTAAGAAACGTCATTTCATGCTATTCTTGCTAGCGTCCAGCGACAATGTAAGCATTTCCTTTTCATAAGCTTTCTTCACATTACTGGTAGCGGAAGGCTTACGTAGTGAATCTTGGCTGCTTTCCTGTCGGATTATCTTCAAAACAAAAGGTTAGCAGTGCTCATAAGATATAAATGCATAAAATTGCTTAATACCTTTGCATAGTGCTGGTGAGCCGTTCATGCCCGTTTTAGCGAGTTGCTAAAGAAACCATCATAAAAACGACACTTTTGTGAAAATCTCGCATAAATTGCTGGGAGGAGTACGATCGACGCACATGCTTTCGGCTAGGTCACCTTTCGCTAGCCCTTGAGACAGAGATTCGTTGACCGGGGTCCTAATTCTCGACAATTCGCTATTTTGTTGAAATTGTGACATACGCGTGACGTGTGCAGTAGGACGATGAAAGGTAACGTAAGCACACAATCAGGTTACGTATTCTGAAACACGTGACTGTTCTGAGAACCAATCTGAGAAAACAAAATGGCGCCGAACGTCGGCCATGTGGGTCGAGAATAGGGCCCCTGGTAAAGTTCCACACTGCAACTTGACTCATTGCAAAGCTGGGAACGCACCATAGTTTTACCTGTCCTCGGGCCTGTAAGGCGGACAGAAATATTAACTATACCCCCTCTTCGTCTGGAGTAATAATGGCTACTGCTCCGGTGACCAACGTTATCAAAATGTGTCGTCAATGAGGCCGGTAACGCAGCATACGCTGAATTCGCACTACTGACTACATTTCAGTAACATATTGTATATAGGCATTAGGCGCTGCCAACCCACCAAGCTTTTGTTTACAAATTATCCACTTCGCGTATACAATGTTGTCAACGCTAGGGCGTCTGGTTATGGCTACTGTCGTTAAGGTACTCACGGACCGCCGTCACCTGCGATGCCCCAGAGGGTTCCGCTGTAAAAAAAAGAAACATGACTGAGATTATTCTCAAACGTTGATTCTCCGCGTTTTTAAATCAGGGCGGTAATGAGACATTCCGAAAAGAAAAAATTCGAAAAGAAAAATCACATCGATTGGTCAGGAATTTGGACAGTTGGCGCCAAACCGACTGAATTATGAGAAAAGCGGCCTGTTGCTGCGGGACAGAGTGTGTGTGTGTGTGTTTACTCGCCGCCATTCCCTTCGGAGAAGTGTTTTCGTCGCGCGCACGTGTTCCCGAACGATGGCCTGTTTCTTTGAGGTCCAGACGCCGCCTGAGCACCCCCTTTTTGCGTTCCGGAAGCGGCCAGCGCCCCTTTTGCGACAGCGCAACCGCCGCCACCTAATCAGGAGACACTGCTCGCGGACCGCTGCCTTGGAAAATGGCGGCAGCGTAAAAAGAAGTTGGGCAACAGGACCCAGGGGCCGGAGGCCCATAAATCGACAGTCTGTCGAGACGCGGCCGTTTTAACGCTCAAGTTCACTTGGACAGCGGGCTGACAGCGGAGGAGCATGCATCACCCTCGTCGGCTCCGAAGAACTTGCCAGTCTTAGGAGTGATGTTGAAGCAATCGACCAGCCGCGTGGTGAAGGACCGAATAGAGTGTGAAGGCACCGCCTTATTGTCGGCGGGCTTCCGTCAAAGGGTGCGATTGGTTGATTAGAAAACAGCCAAATTTTCCCTCGCAATTCGGAAGCCCTAAAATGAGCCTATGAAAACTCTTCAAGCATTTTGATACTCATCTCGATCCTCGATCCTGGTCGTCGATCTGGATCCCGACTAGTAATTATGTAAATAAATTGTGTCTATCGCGTCCAACTTTGCTGAACCGGCTGCATCTTATTCTGCACTTTGATGGAAAACCGAGAAACTTCGGAAACCATCAGAAGTACGAAATATCAACATCCTGACTCCATATAGTGCCTGTTCCTGAGTGACCTTTCGGATATATCAACGTAACGCTGTCATCTGGCAGGCACGCTTTGACTCACACTTTATACTGGGGTTCTTGTGCTGATTTATGCGATTCGAGGTTTTCGTGTTCTTCGAGGAAAAATCCATCCTTATTATCGAACAGAGTGTAACGTGCAGGGGACGAGTGAACGGAAAGAAAACCACCGGCGCCTACTGCCAGTCTGTGTTCCTGTGCTTGTTATGACGTACACTGTCGTGATATGACGACGGCTCCTCAAGCAAATTCACCTTAAGCAAAGATTTATCCTAAGTTATAGAAAGTGTCACAGAAATCGGAATCATGCGGAAATTGAAAGACAGCACATAGGTTTCTGGATAACTATGTTTTTTGTGGTAAAAGCGACTTTCATCAATGGTATAACTGAGTATGCCCGTCTACGCCTCGCAGTCTTTTTTGCGAACGTGTGCAAGAGTTATTCATTTATGGGTTCGTCTATTCTCTTTCACTGAGTAAGAGTTCACGCCGAGGTCCTAAAGTCTGTAAGGCTGATGAGAACGTGACCGAACGAAAAGATTAGGGGAGAGATCACTACTTTACGTGTTTATTATGTGTCAGCATTAAAGTCTGAACTCTTCTAGTACTGCTAATTCTCCGCGATTGCAACTCGCTCAAGGGCTGAACATTTGCAGCTGCCGATACTACGGCATTGGCGTATGCTTAATCGGCTGCCTTATTTGGCGAAATTTGCCATTATTGTAGTATACGCCAAGATGCCTGACTACTGTACCGGAATACTCAGGTCCGAACAGGATCGTTAGTGGCTGCGTTTTGATGCAGGCTAGACAGAGATGCATCCGTGTGATGTGCGATGTGAGTGCACTTAAAAGAACCTCATGTGGTATAAAGTTCCGGAGCCTTCCACTGCAGCGTCTCTCATAGTCTGAGTCGCTTCGGGACGTTAAACCCATAAACAAAACGAAACATGAAATTAGAAATACGGCAACAAAGAACCGCACGGGAAGTAGCAAACGGCAGTCTTAGCGCCATCACGTCATGCTCTAAACGAGGGGCTCTCCCACTGCACTCCGCGAGACTCGAGGATTGTGGATGCTGCTGTCTCCTATTGCGCGCGCTCGCACAAGACTTCATCTTCACTCCCCGTCTCCACCAGAGCTGTCCTTTCTGACTTCTTGCTACGCTGTGGGGCCAGACACGGTGTATGGTTCATTGAAAACTCTTTCAAAGCGTTAGATTTTACCCTCGCACGCTGCTGTTTTTCGCGCCCCGCCGCGGTAGTGCCGTGGTTAGCGCGCTCGACTACTGAGCCCAAGGACGCGGCGCGGCCGCTTTTTGATGGAGGCAGGAAGCAAGGCGTCCTTAGACGTACGATGTCAGTGCACTTTGAAGTGGGCGATGATGTGCACATTTCGACCTGGTGGTCAAAACTTTCGGCACCCTCCACCACGGCGTCTCCTGTAGCCTGAGTTGCTTTAGAACTTTAAACGCTATAGAGAACCCAGCCACAAGTTCGGCTGCGCGACCGCAGCGCGCGCTCCTCCGCAAGCGGAAAAATTTTGAATCATTGGCCGGGCGCAGCGCTGATGCGGCGCTTGACCGAAGGTGTTTTGGCGGCTTCGTGTACTGCTCGCGTCGCTCGCGTTACCTCTCTTTCTGGGTACTCACGCCGGCCTGCCGCCGTGGCTTCGCAGGCGTGCAACTGGTGTCACAGCTGAGTTTAAAACATGGCTGAAGTGGTTCCGCGACGCTCGAAATGTGGGGAAGTGTACTGTTGTGTTGTTGGCTGTCACAACAGTACCGAACACCAAGGGCCGAGAACCGCACGTGAAGGTCTATCGTTTCCCAGGGAGATGATACGAGCAAGAGAGGCGGCAAGCATGGATCACTGCTGTCCGCAATCCTTGCATTTTAATGCATGATGAGTGCCATCCATACAGGCGAGCAGTTTCCTGTTGTAATTCAGTAATATTTAACAGCTGAGGCCGACTGAGCCGTTGGCGTGTCAGGAAATATGGCAGTTTGCTATTTGGAAAGTTACTGCACCTGTGTCATGATGTGTGTGGCGCAGCGTATTACTGTCATGTGCTTATGTATTGCGTGTGGTAGCGTGGCACAGCGGTGTGGTAGCTTGGTACGCTCCTCGTTGTGCCGCTGGATAAATTTTTACCACTTCATGTGCAGTGTTCACTCCTGTTTGTCGAAAAGCCATCGGCCGCAGCCGTAGTCGCTGCCTCTGCTTCAATCTTGGCTCGTCGCCGCTCTTGATAAGCTCGGCATTGGGCTAGTCTGGCTTCTCTTTGTTCTGTGGTCTCGACAGCCTTTCCTGCACAGCTGCGGTCTTTGCTGATATATGCCATGACATATTCGTATGCCGTATTTACTTCAGTTAAATAAAGCAGGGGCACAACTGGAACTTGATGAGGACGACCATATTTACTATACAGCGTGAAAACATGTTGCAGTTCGTAGGGTAGCGTTCGCATGCCAGTGCGAGACGATGAAGACGATAATATCTGCTACGCAGCGCGATCTAAAATATGTGGCGCACGAGGACGTGGTGCCATCTCTGACAAATATGAAGTACTAGATCCAGGAATAACGCTGAACTCTCAAAGGAACCGAATAGGACTAATGTCTGAAATGTAGGGGTCTAACTCAGCGGTCAGAACAGCGGCGTGCGTTGGAATACCAATTGCGGAGAGTTTCTTTCGGGAAATTTTCAAGAAGGGCTCATGGCCATCTCGACAAAATCCGATAATTCGGGTACTACAACTTGCGCTTCGAAAGCAGTTGGGAGGTAGAACAAGGTAATGGTAAGATTGTAAGAAAGAATTCTCACTCATGTCGGCGGCTGGTGCCTACAGAGGTCTGTCCGTGTTGTTCCTGGTAGTTTGACGGTGACCGCTTCAACAAACGAGGCAGGACATCCTTCACTGGATGTCACATGACTGTCAAGGCTGTCTTAAAAAATATGGCTCACTTTTGTACCTAGGTTAATGATGATGATGATAATCGACACGTCACAATGCCCATAGGCAAATTTCTGGCTTTCAATCGAAATACTGTCAGACAGCCAAACCAGAAGAACTGTTGCTCTTCTTCTTTCTCAGCCACTTAGTGCTGTCAACTTACCCTAGAGTCACCGAATGCTGTTATTCAGGCTACTACAGCCCACTAGGTGACATCTATCAGCAGAAATCTCTAATTTTGCCGAAAAATTACAGGCTTCTCCAGCTGGCGTGCTTGCCATTTTGAAAAGGTGTCAACAGAAACAACGTATGCCTCCCACAGAAAATTTCTCTCTGCGATAATATCAGCCTACCTTTATAAACACATCCTTTTAATGTGTACTAGGAGCTAGTTATAAACCTAAAAATACAGGCGCCACAATTCTGTACATCGGCCTTGTTCAATACAGTAAAACGGTAAAAACCAGACTCTATTTGCGCTTATGATTTGAAATCTGAGTAATAGAACCATCTGCAGGCCGTAGCGAACACAACAGCCGCAACCATAGAAAATTTCGCTTTCTGATATGGTTGTTCCAGATTCTCGATAAAGAATCGAATGTTGCCGATTGCTCAAATCCTCGTTCTTAAAGCAGTGAATGACTCTGTGCACTGGTATCATTCTCGGGAATCTAGTTAAAATGTTTCTATGAAGGGTTACATCTTATGCATGATGAGCTGTTTTCCCTCCAATACCTCTCTAGGGCCGAGATTAAATTGACAGGCACACTGAAAAATGAAAAAAAAAATTCCAACAACGAACAGCGTGCGATATTTTATTATATACCTTATAGAGAAGAAAAACAAAATGGACATTTTACCGGTTGATATTCAGTCCAATGGGCTCAGCATCGAGGAATGTACAACTTCTCCATGTACAGAAGCTAATTTGTAGAAAATGGAACCGCAAATAAACGTACATGGCAGTTAAACGTGGCTTTCTGCGAAGAAAACGTTGAAATCGTATTTTAAAATCGATGAGAACGCCGGCCGTGCCTTCCGCTCAAGTCGTCCGCGCCAGTGATATATACGGCGGATTCCTTACGCTATAGCGTTCGAAAAGCATGCTAAAATTTATTTTTCTCCTGATAATAATAAGCCCTCTAAAAAGGAATTTCAAAAATTAATACTTCTTGTAAAATGCCTACCCATACGGTGGGAGTTTTTGCTCACAGCGGGTGCGGTGCCAGTGTTACTGTGTGCTAGCTCCGCTGCTAAGGCGTCGACGAAAATAATCATTTCCTTTACTATGAAACAGTGGGATTGAGAGTAAAGAAGTTCCAGGATCGAATGGTCTATTTATTGAAATGCCTCACTGATCTATTACAAAGTGCCTAGTGGCCTTTGCTGCATTCATACAATTTGTATGCAATTTTTTTTATTCCTGGCAGTGCCCTTTTTACCACCTAGGGTCCCACGCTTCTAGGTTCCAATGGTTCTTCTACGGGAAAATTAGAATGTGCGTCAATACAATAGAAATATTGGTTCTCTGTGCTGAGCAAGTCGGAAAGCCGAAATTGGGCTTGCTGAAATTTGGCTTGGGCTGTAATGATCGCCTATATGGCTTCTAAAGATGTCAACCGTACTAAGAATCATCTAGGCCGCCTCCATCGGCCTTTTACTATTTCGTGAGCGAAGACAAAATGTAGATGCCAGGTACGCATAGAAAACCCTCGTAGAGACGAAATAGGCCTACCAATGCGAAAACTCAGAAACCGTTAGGAAGGCATAGTGAGGCTGGAAAGCAGACACAGAAACTAGCTGTTGGCGCAGAATACCGGCTGGAGTAGCGGGTGCTCTCGAGGCGTTGGTGCCATTTCAGGCTTGCGCGGCCGAACCAACCATAATTACACGATTTTCTCTGGCTACTTTTGCCCACATCTGTTTTACAGCAGCATTCAATTCCCTCTGTGCCATTCCAAGTTGATATGACACTCCCCCTCCTGTAATTATTATAGTGCTATTTAATTCGCTCAGCAACCTAAATAAAGATGATCATTACCGATAGGTTACAAATTCCTAGTTGTCGCATTCTTAACACGTGGGCGATAATACAGACAAAACTGACACAACACAGGCGCTGCTTTGCGCTCAAGAAATTGGCTTTGTAAATTGCGACGTCTCCAGATAGTCTTTCAGCCTTTTCGAGCCGTAGCAGGACCTCTCTCAGCTACGATTTTGCCTTCAGCGCCTCCTTGATGGCTTTGAGGAGTGGGAACCGCCCCTGGCCGCACGTCCCTGTGTAGTCGTCCATCTCCACGTTGTACACCGCCATACCAGTGAAGCTTTTCGGCATCAGTCTGCGTCTGGCCTTAGTCTGCAGGATACGAGTGCACAGAAAAGCAATTGGCATAAACGTCAGTTCAATTTCGGTGTCATCATTGAGCCCATAAATATCAGTGGCGACAGTGACAAATGCGACATTTGTAAGGGATGCACGCTTTCTGTGTTTCCTTAGTACCAGCTAGCTATGAGGAGGCTCAGAGACCCCTGAAGGTTTAGCTGAAAAGATAATTATCCTACATTGCCGTCATGACCTTCTTATGCCATGTTGAACCGATGGGCTCGGAGGCTTTTGCCAGGGCCTGCGAATAAATCTTCCTTGTATTAACCACGACAGAATATTCCATATTTCAACCTTAATGTCTACAGGACATTGTTACATTGTTGTCTTGAGGCGCTGAACCAAAGGTCAGAGTATGAGCTCCCGCCTTCACCGACCGTGTGTTATGCAGGCGAACTCTTGAACTTTTCGTGCACTGTGGCGCATGCCTACGCACGTAAATCGACAAACGATGCGCTCATATTGATCCGGACCTCTCAAGCACAGTGTCCCTCCTGGCGTCTGTACAGCTTCAAGGATGTTAATCCCTATACACAAAAGTAAGCGAATTGTAGCATAATTGGAATGCTTTGCTCGTTTATCTGAAACTGATGTCTGTGCTTGCGTTTGCTTTTCATTTGGTACCTCGAGATCATCTCTAAAACATATTGTTAGATCATCTGCGTATTAGGAAGCATAGATCAGGTTTGACACTATTGCCTACGAGCTGCTTGGTAAAAACGGTACTGAAACTATAATAATCACAGATTAATTAGAGCTGTCATTAGCGGAAACGCATGACCTACCATGTCGAAAATAAATTCTTGCTTTTAATTCTTGGTAAGATCTCAACTTTATTACAGTTCACGTCGCTTGTGGCCGGTAACGCTTATTGCGGCAAGTTCGAAAAAAAAAAAGAATTCGTTCCACAGGTAATAAACTATGACAAAAACTGTAAATTATTCCACTGCGGAGCTTCATGTTCTTCTTTGCAAAAGTAGTGGCTAATTTCAAAAACACTGGGTCTGAGATAAAATTAATGCTGTTCAAATTGTTGGGCACGTTCTTGCCACTTCGCATGTGCTTGTGAGATAGCACTATTGCATTTTTTTTCCTGTGGCATAGTCAAAGCTTCGTTGAAAATGAATTCTCGACACTGTTTTTCAGACCCATAAGGTACCCAAGACTCACGAGCTGTTTGTTTTCAAGGCGGAATCATTTCTGGGCTAATTGGCTGCGGAGATGTTCGCAGAAAGTGTCCACAACAAATGTTCGCACGAATTGACATCTAAGAAAGGAAATCTGTATTTGCCAGGAGTCGACCCACCATTCCTCCGACCGCAGCCGAGAGCGCGAACCACTAGGCTTCGCACGCTTTTTTTCCTTAATTCACTCAGAAAATTTATATGAAGAAAACCTAAAACAGCTCATACCTCAAATCCCCGTGTTGCATATTACAAGCCCCCTAAAATGCAGTAATTCTCCACCATAAGAAATATTAAAATTCAGGAAGGCACACACAAGCATCGAGATGCTGTAGCCAATTAGGCGGCTCTTCCAGTGCAGCGGACACTCCCCGCACCAAAGCACACTGCACTTCGAATAAAGAAATCGTTGATTGTGGTGGCTCAGCATGACGTCCATCATTCGGCTTTTGCATAAACATAAACATCAAACAGGCAAGAAGCGAATACTATATGGCGTGAGTTCCAATGTCCTTCTTTAGAGTCCACTGCAATATGTCCAAGGAAAACACAGCATAAAGGTGCTGAATAAAGCAGCGATCAATGGTCCCCCAGGCCGCAATTTACCGGCTATAGTATGGACATCAGCTTGGTGTAAAGCCATGCCTTAACACAGAGCATTGATGCGTGCAGTTTTAAAAATAACGTTCTGCAAAAGAGCGAATGCACGTGCGCTTAACAGGCTTTAAAAGGCTAGTGTTAAGGAACTCCTGATAAGGTTGCCGATACTAAGGTATAGGGGACAAAGGCTCAGTAAGAAACCTCGGTCATCTGCCTTTTAGATAGGCTACATGTAGCTTAAAGACAAGCGCGCAGTCAGAGCATTGTAGGTGCCCGCAACCCTCCTTAAGAAATCCCTTCATGCGCCTGTCCATTCGGGGCGAATGGAAAAGGCAAGCCAGAAATAAGACGACTATTAGGCACAGATGTTAAGAGGGGATCGTTTGACAATTTGAAAAGGAAAGTACGCGAAACTATCTGGTGTACAAATAAGTGAGCACAGGCTATCACGACGCAATGGTTACCACTTAAAGCACCATACGAAAACTGCGAATATTTTGTGTACTGCCTGCACCTTCTTTGCCGAACAATGTAGACCTTGCAAGGCGTAGGCAAGCTTCGCAAGCGAGAACATTTTGCATATTTACGCTTGAGCAAACACTGAAAGTTTCGGAACTATCTAAGCCCGAGTTTATCGCCTAATAGCTACGATTTATGAATCCCAGCATGCTCCACTGTTGCGACCCTCATAAAGAGGAAACCCAGTAGAATAGGGCACCACAATCCGCATTTATTCTGCTCCCAAAGTATCAGGGGTGTTCTCAGTGTCATCTATATAAAACAGGCGAGCAAATTACAACAACTGTATTGGTGTATTGGTACTACAGCTCTCCATTCGACTGTAATGCACGTCTATTTTAAGGCACGAGGCTCTTGCAGCAGCGGCACTTCGTTGCTGTGTCGGCGGTCTATGTGATGTCGAGACCACAAACGCTTCTACTTTGGCGGCCTTTTTAAGTTGGTGAATCCAACCCACCGGTAACCTTAAAACTCCTAGTCAGACGCGCTACATTTAAGTCATACGGGCATGTCCTTATAGCGTGATTAAAGCGGGATTGCTATCTTCGTCGCACCGGCATGGACAATATACATTTTATGACATGTCAAAAAAGGTGAGCCGAATCAAATCAAGCCAAAAAATCACACAAAATCGCGGGTAACCATACTAGCATAAGATAATTTGTGATTGGCTTCAAGTGAAGGCCTCTGTCATATTTATTTTTCTGAACTCACATATGAAAACTCGCCCACTTAATAATCTCTAGGCCAAGAAGTGCTCAAATAAATTGTTGAAATATTAGTTTTCTTTTTCTATACAAATTCATAAGCACTGAAAATTTATAAGTATTATTGACACGGTTCAAACCGTGACCCTTATGAATTTCAGCACGAAAGATCATCTGATTCAGACAGCGGCCATTAAAATGGTATCAGTCATGTGACCGTTATGGGTGAGACTCAATCGGTTACAATACTTAGTCATGTGATATTTATCAATGGTAACAGAAACAAAGCTGAAGCTTTGTGGCACGCACGCTTTAGCTACGCATTTGGGAGCGACTAGACTCAATGACCGATGTCACGTGTATACGGTATCTGGAGATTACAAACATTCCCTCAGTCCAGTGTAAATGCTGAAAAACAATATTGCAGCAAACCATTGTGCTAATGACTTAAGAGATTCGTTCTTGCTACAAACAGTCCAAATCTTTCTCACGTGGTAACATAAGTTCGTGGCTTTTTTATGAAAACTGCAGGAAATGCTGCTGCTTTTGAGAAGGTCCAGGATAAAAAGAAAGCGATCTACATGATGAAACACCTCTACAAATAAAGGGTTTGTTCGAGCGTGAGCTTGGCAAAAGAAGGATAAAGCGTGGTTTACCTGGCATCGCCCAAGCGTATACCCCACGTGTCCGGTCAAGTGTGCGTGTGAAAATGTTACTGAAAGGTGTCCGATGGCAGCTTTTGAGCCAACTGTCTTCCGCAGCAAATAAGAACATCGAAACCACTAATTGTTTACTTTAGGTCTCTAAACACGACTACGCAAACCCCCTTCTCAGTTACAGGAAGCCACTACAACCGCAATCACAGCTTCCTGTCTAAATTAAGCGCCTCTCTTGTAACCGGTGAGCAGAGCCATAAAGGAGGCTATGGCAGAGCGATTGCACCTCACCTTCGATTTAAGCGTTTGGGGCGAGTCAAAGAGTGCGAGGAATCTCCTGTGCAGGTCGACGGCGTACATGGTCCCAGCGTCGGAGCGTTCCTTTTCCGCCTTCCTATTGCATACCTTCAAATGAGAAAGTCATTGACAAATACTCAGTTCACTTGCGATTCGATGTCAAGAGTGTATTTTTGAATGATGCCTTCCTGAAGTGGTGCATAGTGCATTAGCTACAGATAATAGTAGCATAAGACATATATTCGGCCAAAAAGTAAAGGCCAAGCATGTCGATGGCTTGGACAACTGTTACAAATCGCTTTTATTCCCCTCAGTTCGAAGCTAGTACAACCAGTTGGTGATGGAAGGGGAAGAATAGGAAACCAACTGCTATGCAGCAGGGCAGAACATGAGACAAAGGCATACATTCTCATAGTCATAATTGGAGAGGGAGTTTGGATAGGAGGGGTTGGGTCAATAGCAATATGGGAAGATGTAGAGGGTGGGAAGCATTATAGCTTTTGGCTTCAATGAATGTAACTAAGAACGTGCAAGACCGCCACAGGGCTGTCGCCACCATTCCGTCGGGAACTCACTTTCTGGCCGTTTGGTTAACATATACCAGTAATATAGTCAATACAATCAGCGCCATTAAGCCCACTGCAGAACGTAAACAGTCTCTAATTAATCTTGCTTTTGGGGTCCTTGCCTGTCTACACGATACACCGCTCTAACTTTTAATCGCGCGCCGGCACATTGCACAAAATATTACATATCCTACCAAGGGTCTTGTAATAATTTCAGCGAGGATACCTGTCGCTATCATTTGATCTCGTTCTGCGCTGCTCTGTTTGGGTCTACTTATGTATCTCACATCATGCTCAAACCGGCAGGCAGAGGTGCCCAGTCAGGAGGGAGTCGTAGAACAGAGCACACCTCTCGCGTACGTCGGCGCAGCAACTCAGAGTAGCTGCATGAAGGAACGCGAATGTTTTCTACAAACGACATCGTAAATTAAAGCCAGCCATCTTTCTGCTGGTGAAGACTAGATCCTCTCTCTTAGCGAACAAGTGACGGCAATACATGTACCGCACTACAGGCATTCATTTGCACCGACTGCTATTAAGAGCCGAAAATCAGGACCATATGTGTAAAGTTCATGACAGCACCCACCTTTCTGCCTACATGTCCCATATGACTAAGGCTTCGAGTACTCTGTGACCTGGCAGCATGTCCATTTTGAGAGCTTTCTCTCATAAAGGCATGCTAGCTATGCATGCGAGAACTTTGCTCCAACGTTCGCATGTTCCTTGTAAAAGGGTGCAATACGTGCCGTAGTGCGCATGTTAATCTATAGCAGGGTTAGCCTTTTGTCTTCTTAAGGACACGTCGCTTATAAAAATGGCACTGTCGGCCTCAGCCATAAACTACACATGGGCAGGGATGTGGGCAATCTAAAAATGGAGCCCTAAGGCCATGTAGTGCTGACATTGGGGACAGTACAGACATTCCCTTTACTGGTTTGGGGAAAGGGTGAAAAAGGAACTCATTTAGATGGTCTGCACGCGCAGGACTATAGGAGCCAAATGCATCCGTGTGGTCATGGCAGGTTTCAGTTCGTTATCTGTTATGATGGCGTACCAGATGCAGCTTTGCCTCCGAGGTTGCCCACAATAGCTATATCACGTTTGTACTGAAAAAGGCGCTTCAAAATAGTGGCACCCTTTGATTACGATTCCTATATTTTGTGCAAGAGTTAATGTTTATATTAATATGGAGCATGAGAAACGGAGAACAAGAACAGAGGACGGAGCCATTGTGACTTTTCCTGTCATATACAGAGCTGACAGCGCACCATCTTTGCAAAACGTAGTCAGGCTAGCGGACATACCTCCTACTTATTAGTATCAAGGGGGCGTGTGTCATCCCTTGAACCTGTAAACTATTGTAAAGATGAAGCGAGCCGTCATGCTCACCTTCGAGGCTTCTTATTCTTCAGAAAATCGTCGCGGGCTTGATAATAGGCGTGAGAACCAAAACATGCAGTCTAGATACTTCTGGCAAAGATCGTACAAGCGAGATAGAAGACAAAATTCAATACCAAATTTCAATCATAAAAACTATAATCGTGAATAACCTAGATATATAAATAAAAAGCACTCTCAAGATAGTACACAAAATAACATTGTGCTGCCAGAAAATATTACAAGTCTTAAATTTTCGTTCGCTTAAAGACAAAGTTATTTCAATGTTTTATATTCATCCTTTTTCAATAAATGTGCAACGACTTCCTATTTTTCCCACTGTCGTTGGTCTGCTGTGCTCTTCTTTATCTAAATCTATGAAAAATCGGAAAGCCTGGCTTAGTTCATCGGGATTCAACGCACGCACACTCACCCTCAAGTATTCCATATTTCGGCTGCTCTCCGACATCTCGCGAACAGAAGCGTTGCTCCACGTTGGCTTCATGCGGTACGTCCTCGCATACAAAGCGAATGACAACATAGCGTATCGTCCATGTCTTGCAACGTCCATGAGCTCTTTCTTGACCTCGTTCTTGATGCCGGCCTGGAGCATGTATTGGATGAAGGAAAACATGAGCGAAACCAAGGCGCGAGAACCGACAAAGTTAATTTAGTTTGTCGATAAACGTTACGAATACACAAAAAAGCGAAAAGCTCCACAGCATGAACTTGGCATCCTTCCTCCGCTCTATAAGTTCATGAACTTCGCTGCTGTTACCACTGTCTCTAATTCTTGGCATTGGTTTCAAAGTTTCGTTGGCCTTGACAATGCATTAGCTAAGAGAGTTGTTTATAAATCGTACTTTAAACTGAAGGAAATGCGTCCTTGTTCAATAATCACGAACAAATCTGGAACGGAAAACGTACATTCTAGCTATCAGCCAATTAAAAGGTATTAGCTTCTAGTGCTCGGCATGCTTGAAACCCATGAAGGGTAGGAGTGTAATTTGAGCATGATACACTGAGGCTTGTACACCATACAAGACGCTGTTTCGTCAGGTCTGAAGGCATTCCTGATAACGGCACAATGTTTGGATGAGTGCGTCAGGAATATTAATTCACATGAACAAGAATTGGTCAAGCTATAAATATGCTGTGTGGAATGAGGGTGAAAGTTTTTTGACATCACAGACTCTTTTTAGTACATGGATGGTTGTTTGCGAATACATAGGCACGGTCTGACTCGAGCATAGGGGGAAACGGGCACGCTACCTAGAGGCGAAGAAGGATCGTTCCTTGAAGCTGAATATTCTTTATTCAATGATTACCCCGCTTAGCCCGAGGGCGCTACAGCAGGGGGGTTACAGAGTGAAAAAAAAAACACTTCATTTATGGAGCACACTCGATGACTTGAAAGCCGATTCCATTCACTGATGGATCGAAGTTGACCTAGTGAATGCGTGATGCAATGGGTGTGATAACAGTCAGCGGTCACACACACACACACACACACGCACGCACGCACGCACGCACGCACACACACACACACACACACACACACACACACACACACACACACACACACACACACACACACACACACACACACACACACACACACACACACACACACACACACACACACACACACACACACACACACACACACACACACACACACACACACACACACACACACACACACACACACACACACACACACACACACACACACACGCACGCACGCACGCACGCACGCACACGCACACGCACACGCACACACGCACGCACACACACACACACACACACACACACACACACACACACACACACACACACACACACACACACACACACACACACACACACACACACACACACACACACACACACACGCGCGCGCGCGCGCGCGCGCAAACACAGTCGCTCACCAGGGAAAGTGCGTTGTGGTCGGTCAGGCCGAGGCCATCAGGGTTCGGCCCCACGGGCCAATGCTCTCCGCTGCTACCGATGTCCTCGGTATGCAACTTGACGACTACCATAGTTAGGCCAGGAAAATCCCTAAGGGAAAAGCAGAGATTGGCGTTAGAACAATAGAAGGAGCAGCGAGCTACTGAATGGCCGAAATGACCATTTTCGAATCTCAAATGGCTGACTGAATGCTGTTGAAGCCCTGGCCATTTGAACCAGGAATAAAGCCCATGTACTCCCCCGTGTCGAGGCGATCTGTGCGCTGAACAGCCAGAATCACCATTTAAGAACGTTCGCAAAATCTTCATCATTTCCTGATCCCCTTACTCCGTCTCATTCTATGCGGCCATTGGCTACGTATTAGCTCTTTGGTGCCTTGTTTTGCTACATTACAAGAGGCTTCTATTAATACCACGCACCGCCGCCCCCCGAAGTTCGTTTCCGATATCTCAGTTTGAAAAAAAAAAATTGGTAGGGATAAATTGTTTTTGATTTTTGAGGATGTATATTGCTGTCTCGTAATGTCATACCTTCTATTTTACAGCAAGGTGTAGTTTAAAGGGTGCGAGGCCGGACTATAAGAAAAAGGTATTTTATCTCAATGAAGTAAATACAAAATTGAAATAAACGGCGAAACAAAACAAAAGGAGAGAGAGAAAAGGTAAATCCACATGAAGAAAGCGCTGTAAAGCATTGCCTTGCTATGCAGTAAGCCGCATGTTGGAAGAAAAAAAGCCTATTACTCTGAGCAAGAATTATTCCGCTCTCTGGGACACCTTTGAGCATATCTCGAAATTTTGAAAGGTGCCTTAGACAATTGCATAGTATCTGGTAAGAGCAATAAACTTTTCCTCCAAATACAAATTTTCGTCCCCAGTATGATGCGGCGCAACATGCCACGCCGCACTTTGCCTTTACAACTTATGTACGTAAACAGTCGTTCTCGAATGAGCTCATTACGCATGGCTGCAGCTAACCACAGCGAAGATTATTGAAGGCTGCTATCTCCGTTAACCAATGACAGCTACCACGTGAATGCAAAGCATCATCGTGCGCCGTGTTCTCTTCCAAGTCTAGCGATCGTTCGCCCAAATCCATGGCTGCCAAGCGCTTCCCCTTCATGGTAAAGGGGTAGATCGTCGTTAATTGTTTTACCTGTTTGAAAAAAATATCGCACATAATATAGCAACAATGGGAGGGATAACTTCTATGCATCTTGTTTATGGGAGAACGCTGATTGAAGTAATGCAGAACAATGAAAGTACACGGGCTGTGGTTGCGTTCGTATTTTATTTACATCCTAATACTAGCCCTCACGCATTGAGCTCCCCCATTTTTCTAATTCCACTGTTGTTCGCAGTAGACGCTGTCGTTTTCACCTTGCCTGTCTGTCAGCCCTGCAAGCAATAGGCGATCCCTAGGAAGCGGCCTATCAGAGCCATGTGCATAAAGCAAATCCAGTGACATCGAGTAGTATGGAGGGGATCAGCTGAAAGGCTCACAAGGGGTCCATGCTTTCTATCTCCACACAAAACACCAGGTTGCTTACTCAGGGGCTTTCTTGGCCACTTCCAGAATCTTGTCGCCTTTGGAACCATCCCGCAGTGAAAAACCAAGGGCACAATGGTAGTGTCTGTCCGATTTCTTTGTCTTCAAGAAGTCGGCAACAATCTGCACTTTTCGCGGGCCAGAGATCATAGCTGAGAATCGCTGAGAGTGACTTCATTAGTCAGAGTGTCACTGCAGCTTTTAAACGAATGATGCCTCGTCTGCAGTAGCCAGGGCTTTGCACGGCTGCTGCATCATTGCAGCCCGTAGCGACGTAAGCGTCAAACTGTCACGTAATTCATTTGAACGTCACATTTGTATATGTCTGAGAAATGATGCCTTCATGATATGTTGTTTTATCGATAATTACATATATTTTCTAGTTTACGAAAACAAGGCTGGTGTCGCAAATCTGTAAGCCCCTTTTATTGAAGTGATGGGTTCGCCTTGGGTCCCCACATTTTTTTTCGAAATATTTTGTTTTCTTTTAAGTGTCATATAGGCTCTGTTGATACTAAAAGTCACGCATGATTATACTTTTCGATGGAGGCAAAAAGCAAGGTGCCCGTGTGCTGTGCGATGCCAGTGCGCGTTAAAAAAACCCCAGGTGATCGAAATTTCCGGAGTCCTCCACTACGGCGTCTCTCATAGCCTGAGTCGCCTTGGGACGTTAAATCCCGCAAACCAAACCAAACCAAACTACAACACTCTTGTCGTTGATCTTGCTGGTTCAAAGTTTTTTAAACGACTACAACGATGTGCATGCCAAACGCTTTGCAAGAAACTTGCGGGCTCCCCAGTGAGGTTTCGAACCGATATATTAAGAAGTGCCGGCAATACTCAATACTCTCATTTCAGTCATTGAGTGTCTGCTTAGAAAGTAACCCACACAAGTTTAAGCTTAGTTTGCTGCTGGACATAGTAAGGGGAAATTGTTACTAGGTTTATTTCCAACGTGCCACACACGTTTGAAACTGTGGCCCAGTAATACATCGCTAGGTAATGTTCCCTGCGCGCCACTCGCGGTCTAAGCTTTGCAAAAACAATGACCCTCAGCTGGCACAAGAAACTAACTGACGGGTCCAGGCTGCAGCGCAGAGGCCTGATGCAGACGCGGCCGTTTACCCGACCCTTCTTTCCCGGACGCCATAACACTATGTCGGACGCACCACCACCCCAATGAACACGAACATGAGTACGTTTTTCGATTGTACGTGCAGTTATTTTTTCTGAATGTTAAATTAGAGTGGTGCTTTGTTTAGTGCTGCCGCCTCAAGTGTAACTTTCTTAGTTCAGCCCACAACTTCACACTATGTGAGCCAGTTTGCCAATCACTTTTTGTTTATTCGCTGTTGCGGAATGACATTAATCTAAAGGGTTGGCTTATGTCACAGCGGGAGCTGCTCATGAATGGCTGGCGAATGTTCCTACACAAAACGCCACCTCGCAAACAAAAATGGCATAGAAAATGCGTTCGTCCCTTTTCGCGACATGTAGGTCTAACTAGGGATTAGGGCGTTCAGTGCATGTGCAGGGCGCGCCCGAATGCCATTACCGGGGAAGAGCGGGTTTTGAGAGCGGGCTTAATTTGAGGAAACCGCTTGAGTTAACTTTTAACTGATATCAAAGAGGCGCTTGAAAGAGGATAACAACCTTTTTTTTTTCTGACCGCGGCTTACTCATGCAAGGGGTTGCGACGAAAGGTGTGGGCTCACCTTTAGGTACTTGAGGTCTCTGCCCTTCAAAGTTGCGTAATTTTTGATGTTGTTCACATTCAGCATGCCAAAGTTAATGAACTGAGAGTTGAACAGCTGGTTCATGGAAGTGATCAGGTAAGTCATGTTGTCTCTCATGGTGTCGGTGATAGATCTGAGGAGAGAGAGAGAGAGCTGTATGCTTGCAAAAGCGTGTCCATTCATCCATGCTAGTCGTCTGGCATCAGTTGTGTACGGTTACGCCATGAAATATCCTTGTAACATTTTACCATGAACATTCAAGTTCAATAACACAGCATTCCTGCCACCTGATTTCCGGTATGTGGATTTCAACGTTCCGTAGTGGCGCAGGGTTGCTTTGAACAAAGAAGTGAACAGATGGAAATTGATTTAACGCACAAGGGCTTCCTTGAAGGGGGCGGGACTGCCATCGCATAGCACATGGCTATTCTTGCGTTTCGCTGCAACCATTTGCGGTAACGCTACCCTAGGTCCAGTGGTCTAATGTCAATTGTAATCGGCCACGTCGTGGGTCTTTAATGAGAATGGAAGCAAATGTACTTACTCAGTACCGAGTGCTATTGCTGGCATTATTCGCTACAATCGAGCACGTGTGTATCGAAATTCGATGTTTCAAATTATTCTTTACATCGAACAATCAAACATCGTCTGCGAAATCTCGTGAAGCACCATGGCACAGTTCTCCCCATTTCTAAACCTCGCGTCCCATAGAGCATCCCATATATAAAAAATGCGTCATGTGCCGTAAATTATGGTTCCTTAACGGTTCTCCCTTTTGGAGCGCGTAATAGGCCAGCTGCGCAGCCTAAGGCACTTGCCGGCAACGGTAGCTTTGGGAAACTGGGTAGCAAGGTAGACGTGAGATGCAGTTGTTGGTGGCCTTTGTTATGATCCACTCATTTTCACCCTTCATCTCTATTATGCGGTGAATCCAACGTAACTGACTATACTCTAATAGTGGTGACGGCCTTGGGATAATCAGCTTTCCTTTCACTAGTAAGAGGATTAAATGGGATATGCGCAGTGGCTAGTCCCAGTGCACCGTCCAATGCAAGGCAGGTATACGCCTAAGAAGGCCTCTTTAGGCATGCACCGTTAGTACAACGGCTGTCGACATGGCATGTCACTAGAAAAAGCGATTCGGTTTCACACGTGCAACGTGTTTCTCTTTTTAGATAACATATCTGCTTTCATGATGTGTTGCGTTTTATCGCACATTGTAGTTAAGGCCATCATGCGCCAAACGCAAGGGTTAAACTGTAAGCTCGATGGAAGGGATTTGAAATAGTGGTTTAAGATACTATAGCTGGTATAAAACCTTTGCTGCATTACAGAACGAAAAACTCCAGGAAATACCCACGAATGACTTTTCTCCTAAATTTAGGCAGGTTGTAATGGATGTGTTCGCAGTAAACTTGCGGGAAATACTTCAATCTCACTTCTCAAGTCTTCTACACGTGACATGTGGCTAAGGCCACCACCTGTCCACAGAAGTCGCAAGCCACTTCATCTCGGTTAGTGAAAATGAAGTCATGTGTGCAATCGACGTAGCCGATACAAAGACGACATTGAATTAATTCGAGGTAACGTTCTTGATGGCGGCATGATCTCCATTCATTGGTTGGTTGCACAACTTTTATTTCCATCGAAAATAAGCGTCCTCTTCCCCGACCCTGGCATGCGTGCCGGGGAAGACGGGGAGTCGTTGGATTAGAGGTTGGCAGGTAGCCCTTGGCTTGCTGCGACCTCTTCCGCCAGATGGATGGTGCGGTGCTGGATCGCAGGGTCCGAGCTTCGCAGCAGAGTATCCCAGGCTACTTGTAATATTTTGTCCTATCCCTGGAGATTGTGGACACTCCCAAATTATGTGGTCGAGGGTTCCTCTCGCCCCACAGTGTTTGCAAAGATCATTGTCCCTAAGGTCTGGTAGCGCGTGAAACGCCCAAACCGGGTTCATGAACATATTAGTTTGTAGCCGTCTCTATGCGAAAGCTTCTCTATTATTTAGGCCGACATCTGGCGGGGGTACCAGTCTACGTCCCAATTTATAATGGTCGATGATTTCCCCGTAATTTTGCAGACGCTTGTAGTATGCCCAGTGTTCGGGGGACTCGACGGCTACCCTGAAGTAGAGAGCTCGGGCTAGCTCGTGAGCCGCCTCGTTACCAGGGACGGCAGCGTGAGCAGGTGTCCAAATTAACTTAGTTTCTATTCACCGTTCTTTGGGTGAAGATTCTGGCTGCCTCCGGCGATATCCTCCCCTTTCCAAAATTTTCAATGGCAGTTTTGCTGTCGCTAATTATGAACTTGGCTTCCGTTCCTTAGCAAGCTAGCGCGGTCGCATCTTCCTCCCTCTGTCTCTGACGTAACTGGATGCGGTTGGTTGTTTACATCTTTTTGCTTAAACCCTGCCATATCGCTCTTAGTTTTCTTTGCACAAACTTTAGTATTTATTCAGTGGTGTGTTTTCGTTTTCTATTTCAGCCTTCCAGGCGACTGATATATGTAGCAGCTTTCTTGTTACCATTCATTTCTACATGGCTTGGTATTCAGCAGGATAAAGATAGTATTGCCGCGAACCATTCAAATCTCTATTTATTCTTATTGAACAGCAGCCGGCATGCGGCCTTTCCAGTGTGAATGGGGCGCCCTGATCGATTATGTACTCTTGGTTTGTTCATGCCCGTTGTCGTGAGACGCAGTGTTATCATTTCCTTTGTTGCAGAAGATGCTTCCAGCTGTATCTCGAAAAATTACAGCCATGCGTGTGCACTTCTACAATGCTCCATGGTATGCTAGTCACCGTTCGCGGTTTTATCTAGATCTTTCTTCGCCGTCTTTGGATTAGGCACCGAAGAGTGAAACTGGCATACGTAGACCGACGACCGCCGAACGTGTTTGTTGCTATCGCCGCCGCTGATTGCTTAGTTCGTTTGCGTGTGCAAATGAACCAAATAAACAGTTTATTCCAGTGAATTTCAAGTCTCCTCATTTGCCGCTAACAGCCTTGTCAGCACTACGTGACAGCATTTCCTACTACGGGCTCCGTTGCGTTTCTGGAATGTAGTGCTGTGATTACACTGAGGGAGCCGGTGTACATACATTATACCATTTCCAATGTTGCTCTTTATTATTTTTTCTACAGTTAAGGATATGGTGTGGTGTGTGGATCCCTGTGTTTACTCAGTACGCTTGAAGTGCTCTTGCGATGTATAGCATTACATTTTTGTTCTTTTGTTTCGTTTATACGACACCAGATTTGAGTCGTTGTTTGTCTTCTGCTGTTGCCTGTAAAATGGGGGCTGTGGCTTTGTCAAGCTGCATTTTTACAGCTTTTTCTGCAGCTCCTCTGTCCATATATCTTTGAGGCAGAAATAAAATTTATTTATTTATTTTATTTATTCAACACTGCAAATTGGTACATTTCGAGGCAATCTAATTTTTGTTGCGCTTGCCTTCTATTACACCACTACCAAATCAGCACGTTATACATATATCATATTTATTTCAGCCTTCAGGGTCATCGAACGGTAGATTCCGGTCTCAGCCTGTCATCTCAAAGGCGAAGCACAAGTTTCAGCGTCTACCAACTCTGCCACGCCACGTGGTCCCGTGACGTCATAAAATACAAATACCAGCCAGCATACGCCCGTGCCACCTGCCAACTGCTACCTGCCAAAGTCACATCCGCGATTTTTCGCTCAAAACACCTACGCTGGACATTATGGAGAAAAATTCCTTAAACGCTATTACATTAAACCCCGACAGCCACTGCGTGCCTACTACAATGTTCCTCTCCAGTGGTATCATGTTGCGCGGTACAATATAGAACATGTACTTGTGGCCACGCCTACGGCGCCTGTCCTCTCACCGCTGGCGCAATTCAGCCTTATGATGTATAGAGGATTCAATCCAGACATCCCCACACGTGCTGGCATGATGATAGCGCTCTTCTCGTCTCGACTTTTTGAACCCCGCGCTTGTCTCTATCTCATTGAACCGAACGCTTCAGTCCAGGCAAAGAATAAGCTCTCAAACCATATAGACGTCTCCTTTCGGGACCTCTCAACTGCGTGCGTTCTAGAACTCCTTTCATTGTGGTGCTACTTTAGTTTCAGCACAGAAACCAACACACGTTGTTACAGTGCCCCAGGCAGCGCTCACCCTGTGGACATCGAGGTGCCGAATGTAGTCCTGGTGTACTTCTTGGCTGTCCTTTTGAGGACGTTGAAAGCTGGGCCTCCTCCGTTTGTTGGGAGGATGGCACCGCTGTCGCTGTCAAATTCAACGTCCGTGTAGAACATGACGTCACACAGGCCATCCGAGGGAACCATGCTTCTTGTCGCACCGGACTTGCCGATGGTGCACGCTAGCACCGTGCGCTTGGCTGTAGTGTTAGCGCCGTAGCCTAGGGTTCACAAAGTACAATGCACACAGCAGTAAAAACAAAATCTAGAATTCACGAATCTGGCTCGCACTGGCAAGAAACGTATCTCATAAATTTTTGCAGTGTTGGGGTTTTATGGCGCATAACGGAAGACTTTCATGTACCGAGCATCACGTTTAAATGTATGTTGATTAAGGAAATATAAGAGATTTCCTTCTTTCAGAAATTCGATGATGCTCGGCAAATTTCTAATTACGGTCGTTTCTTGAAAGCATACAACTCAGTGGCAAAGAATGAGATCGTGGTAAAATACAAGGAAAGGCTTTAATTTGCAGTTTCAAACGATTTACGTATGTGTGATCAATAATTCTTTGCTAATGGAGCGAATAACTTTCTCCTTTCTTGCTAAAGGTTTTCGTCTCTAAAGGGAGTCTACACGGTTAATAGAAAAATATTGCGAGTGCTTAAGCATGGCTTGAACACAGTTACACGAGCGAAAGTGCGAAAGTTCTGTTAAGCATTGTTTAGCACGTTTCTGCAAGATTGTACATGTTTGAAAAGTTTGATTCAGGGGAACGGTCAAGCTTTGCCTTTAAAGTAGAGTCGATAGCGTCTTTAACAACACTTTATAATTCTGCGTATTTATTTATATGTTTGTTTAAGTGGGTTTTGGGAAAGAAAAGTGCAATATAGCTGTCTCGCGTTTCGGTGGACACCTGAAATTAGTTACAAGTTTATTCAGATCCAGCGAATCAAGATTATTCAGAGCCACCGAACTCGAAGTTGCACAATGAGTGGTTTAGTGGCTTACGGTCTAAAGAGCGCTTGTGGCTCGTATTTAAACAGTGATCCCTAGTTGGCTTCTTATATCCATACTATGTTCTCTTTAAGCTGAACCCATTGGTACATAAAAAAGGGTTTACGGTTACCGCATCCGTTGCTAACAATGGACATCTTTCATATTTCCAGAGAACGAAGTTGTAAGATGTGCAATGCGACGGTAGAGTAAGGAGCAACATGATGCGTGGGATTTGTAGTACACTAAACTGGGGCTTTGTTTTAGCGAACAATGCGTGTGTACGGATAACTAAAATTCCGTTATATGGAGCAGACGGCGAATAGTAACAACTGTAACTAAGACACAAAGCGCATGCGTGCAACTCGCTTTACTGCATAGCAGAAGCGAAATGACTAAACGGTCGTTATGGTTATGAAGCTGATAAGCTCCCGGAAACTTCTGAGGGGTGCACAACAGTGGCAATTGCTGAACCATGCTCATCGGCGGCATTATGGTAGACAACAACATATATACTACGTGGACATTGCCGGTCCCTACCGTGAGAGGTGGTTCACCGCGGCAGTGGTCCACAACACCAACACAGTGGCAGAACTAACGTTCCAGGCCCACAACACAACATACGCGGAGGAAATCGTTATTGCGCTCGCCCTCTCCCTCCCACAAGTAAAAAACATCCTTACCGACTCCAAGGGGGCCTGTCGGAATTATGAGCCGAGTTGGATGCCTCCTCTAGCCAAGCGCATCCTACAAAATTGCTGTCGGCCCAGCGACCCTCAAAATTGTAATCTCATCTGGGCTCCCGGCCATCAGGGACTGCTGGGCAATGAGTTAGCCAATCAGGCTATCAGGAATAGGAGCTCCACATAGAATTGTGAGGGCCTGGGCCAATAGGGCCTCGGTCCAAACACCTTCTTGTACAAAGAGTAAATAAATGTTTGCCACCACCACCACCACCCCAGAAGCACCCTTGGATGGTTTCAGATTAATTTTTTTTAATTGGTTCACATGAAGGGAAAGGCGCACTATCTGTCACACTTGCTCTGTAGACACCTGAACCGCGCCGTAAAGGAAGGGGTGAAGGTGGGAAAGAAAGTGAAAATAGAGAAAGAGGAGCCGTAGTGGAGGCTACGGAGTAATTTCGACCACCTGGGGATCTTTAACAACTCCCATCATGGGGCTGGGACAGGTAGGTCACCGCCGCTTGAGGCGGGGGCTAGCCTGCCACCGAATTTTTATCTGTTGTAGGCCGTCATTGCACCCGCTACCGCTTCGCTGGTGGACGACAGCTGTTGTTGCGGCGCGCGTCTTTCTTTCCCTCTTGCTTTTCTTTCCTCTCTCTTTTCTCTTCTGTCTGCACGAGGCAGCAGAGGTGGTTGTGCCGGAGTACCCGGGTTCGAACCCGACCTCGGCGGCTGCGTTTCGATGGAGGCGAAACGAAGAGGCGTCCGTGTGCTGTGCGATGTCAGCGCACGTTAAAGATCCCCAGGTGGTCGAAATTACTCCGTAGCCCTCCACTACGGCTTCTCTTTCTCTCTTTCCCCTTTCACTCCCATCTTCCTCCCTTCCCTTACGGCGCGGTTGCGGTGTCCACAGAAAGCAAGTGAGACAGTTACCGCGCCTTTCCCTTCCTATAAATAAATCAGCGGAGGTGGTTCAGCTACAGAGCCAGTAGCAGGCCCGTGCATTTTCTTTTCCTTCTTCCCACAGCCACAACAACAACAACACTGACATCGCACGGCACACAGACGCCACTTCGTTTCGCCTCCATCGAAACGCAGCCACCGTGGTCGGGTTCCCGGGAACTCCGGCCCAGTAGTCAGGCGTCTTACTACTGCACCAACCCGGCGGGGCAGAATAAATAATTCGGAAGGTGGTTTTTGGGCTTTTTAATCTTCTTATAATGTTCTATATATTCTTTTGTATTGAATGATGTAGAATGTTCTGCACATAGTTTTTCTGTCAAAAAGTTTTTGACAGTTCTCCTCAAATATCCAAGTTGCCTCATAGCTTTATTTACAGTGTACGTTATGTGGTCATTCCATTTTAAATCTGACGTGATTATAACTCCTAGATATTTGTAATTAGTTACCCGAGATAACGTGTTGTTATCGATGTTGTAGCAGAACTTCAGCCGATTGACTTTTCGCGTCACAGTCATAGCTACTGCTTTTTTGTAGTTTATGCACATTTGCCAAGTTTTGCACCATACCTGAATTTTACTCAAGGACGTATTTAACAGTACTTGATCATTCTGGCTGTAAATCTCCTGATAAAGTATACAATCATCGGCGAACAGGCGTATTTTAATCGATATGTCGATGTTCACTGCTGCCGGCTTGGCGGCACATCTGCTCTACCTTGAATTAACGAGTTGACGAATGCCAGCTTGTGTAATCACAGTGATCCCATGAATGCGTCTACAGCATACTTTCTCTAAGTTTTCAATCCTTTTAGTTATCGGTAACTAAAGTGGCAGTGTTAGTTTGGACTGTGTATGTTCATGGCCGAGCAAACGAGTTCAAGAAGAGGGGTGGTCACGCACGCTGTATACAGTAGTTAGGAGCCGAAAATTTTTAGAAATGAGATGCATTAAAAGACACGTTTTTGCAAGCATTTCTCCTAAGAGAAGGCAATAATCCCTGATTTGTGAATAAATTTGCATCTATGCACGACCTATCAGCGGCAAACAAAACGCGAACAGGTTAAATACTGACAGAAAAACACATCAAATGCTGGGCAATATATGAAGTGGAACATGAATGTCAATTAAAATCATTTTTTTAAGAAGTGGTTCGTGTTGTGACTGTCTTACTCGGGTTGCATTTGTTGCGCATAGCGCGGCCTGAATGATTTGAAGGTTGTCGCATCGCTTCGAGCTAGGAGATTTCTCTGGAAATGAAATTAGGAGGCAGGGGGGGTTAAACGTCCAGAAAGCGAGGGGGGGGAGGGCGGCGTAGAAGGTTAGCGAAGAAGCAGCAGTCATTGTTGGTAGTCATCAGGTCTAAATACAATGGGCCCTAAATAAAGCGATGGCGTCAGAAAAAATACGACGGACTTTAGCAACTAAAGTAGTGAAAGGTGCGAAAGCCTGAGTGCCGCATTTTGCTACGCAACTGGCACTAATGAGCAATTATTTAATCAGGTATTATACAATAAGGAATTAAGGAGCTATTAAGCAGGTAGTAATTGAGTACTTCATTATTCATTATTCATAGAATTATTAAATGATTCATAACTAATTAGTGATTGATTATTGATTGGCCATATAAAACACGCATTCGCGTATACTGTGCTGATGCTCTGTGATTGGTCGAGACCTCTATGACGTCATCCCGCCTCAGCCAATCTGAGCCGCTGCAAATGCGAGACACGTTTTGTCCATGACAGCATGAGCCATCAAAGGCTTTCACCTTAAAACAAGGGAACCGATAAGAAATCATTTCTTCGACCGAAGCGAACGTAATAGGTTTCCTGCAGGGATAAGTTAGCGTCGGGAAGCGGAAAGGAACGCTAGAGAGAAGGCTCGTAAGGGATAGTCCGGTGGAGAAGAGCACATATTACAACGCACCGGAATATTTGTTCCACGCACACACACACACATGTATTTAGTTGATGCGGTATAAAATTTGGCAGCAATGCCCACCTGCCCCATGCGTAGACAAAAACAAAATGCCACTTGGTCACAATGGATCATTATTCGCAGGTTCATGCCTCAACGCAGAATTCCAATCAGCGGAGAACATGGCGGCGCCAGCTTTGGCGTGAAAAGAAGGTCAGGATTGATGGAAAATGTTTGACGTCACACTTGGAGTGGCAGAATAGAAACTGAATTGCACCGAAAGAAAAAATTATGAAGGACGAGAGGGGGGAATTGAAATCGAGGAACTTGGAACCCGGGCCAGACAAGTTACCCCTACGTCACGGTGCATCCTAGGCCAAGTAGGAACTTTTGTGAGGCTTGGTCAAGTCGAGGCTTCATATGCGTTTTTTTTACGATCTTGAAAGTGTTTAGGACTGTAGGCTAATCACTATGTTTGATTTTAGATAGGCAAAATTGAAGACAGTAACTTGCAATCGCGCAACAAATTCAGAAACGGCGGGATACTTTAAACCAAACTTATTTATTGATGCGCTGGGAAGCTTCATCCTACAAACACGCAGCGAAATTTGAATCCATTGGCACTACAACCAACCGCTGCAATCCTCACTGGTATGTTTTCAGGCTTGGTACGAGTGCATTTACTGGGGTGACACAAACGAGGACACGCCGGAGAGCCGTTGCGGATAGGAAACACTGACGCCTTCGAGCCATTCCCTTAAGGGCGGAGCTTAAGTGTGCCAGAAATTTTTAACACGATAGCGTTAAATGTTAATTCACCTAAAATCCGACATCGGTGGCCGCCCGTCACCGTTGCCATTGTCAGCGAAAAATTCCGAGCATGGCGCTGGCAGGGAGTAACTGGCAGCCTGCACGGCCGAAAAATAACCGGACGTAATAGAGACTTTTAGTTTAGCGCTAACGCTTACCGCTACCGCCTACCGCTACCGCGCGAGCATCAGTACACATACGCAGATCACCCGGATGGCGACAGATGGCGCCACGTTCCTCTCAAATTTTGGCGACGACGCACACGGGGACCAATCAGCGCGCGCTGTGCTGATGGTACGCGGTAGCGGTAAACGGTCGCGGTAAGCGGCGGCGCTAAACTAAGAGTATCTAATGTTGCTGACGTTACGTTTGGCAGGAGCTGCCAACTTGTATCTCCTCATTCATATGTGTGTGTGTGTGGGTGGGGGGGTAACAACAGTCAGCCTGCCAGGAGCTTGCATTCACCTTACCCCTAAGCCACGCAGGCACGTTCATACGGCTTAGTTAAAATGGGGCTTTGCATGTAGGCTAGTAGACTACGCTATCGCATCATACCCTTAAAGGCTGAACTTATACTTCCCCCGTAATTTGTGCCGCTACGAATTATTGAAAAAAAAAAAAAAACGAAATAATGATTTAGATGCACTGTTGTAGAGAAGTACACAAAGAAATCAGAATCATTACGCTCATAATTTGGTTCCGTGTACAGCGTTTCACTTAGTGAGTAGGAAAACGTTTGAAAAATGACTATTCGTTTCTCGCGGAGGAATAGTTTTAACCGCTCATGAGCATTAATGCTACGTCATGGCAGTGTTCTATAGCTTATTTCACCCTAGTGACTCTGTGGCGATAACCATAAGCAACAACTTAGCAAATCAGTTGAGTGGCGACGATACATTCAATGCTTCCATCGCTGTGCATACAGTTCCTGCGATACTGCACGTGTGGGAGACACTCTTGCCCTAAGCTTGCCAAGAGTAGAATGGAAGAGGTACGCGATAATGACGGTATTCGGGAGCGAGCTGCACTATACGTCCTGTAAGTCCGTTTTCACACATTAACAGACCCTTTAGCATTCATTGCACCCCGACCATGACATAAAGAAACACTCCCATGCGTACTGTCATTGTTTTGCAAATGTGCCCTATTAATTTCTTATATGCTAGGGGTGAGCGCATTGTTCTGTCATTCCCATCGGTGCACCCCCTAGGGAATTAGTTCCTATAGGGAACCAAAGCTGGAGTTTGCTCAGCGACGCCAGCGCTCGGTTTCCAGCGGAGCGGAGAGGAACTACAAAACCTACGCGCATCCGCGCCCGCGCTGCGCGCGGCTGTCTGCGGAGTCTGCGCAGCCCGCTCGCTCGGGAGCGCGTGCTACAGGCAGCCGCACGTGCACGCGGAGCGGGAGAAAGAGAGTGAGGACGAGAGGGGATGGTCGTGCGTCTGTGCGCGCAAATCCGGCGCTCTTTGCCAGTGGTGTTTCTTATTTTTGCTCTTTTCTGTGCCCCGGATGACATAGAGGCTGGCTGGAGGCACGCTTTTTATCGGTGCTTTCGAAAGTCAGAAATTATGATTAATTGATCGCCGCGGACATTGTTTTCAAAGAGCGCTTGTTGGCAGGCTCAGACAAACAAAAAAAAACATGAACGCGAATTCGGTACTCGAAGGCAGTGGCAAGCGGCAGGTATTTTGAAGGACTTGAGACGGCACCTCTTGATGTCTCTTCCATGTTGTTCAGAGAATGAAGGGTCCAGCCTTCTCGTTGAGAATTGATACGCGTGTACACAGCGACGAGTGCTCCGGGCGCTGGTTGGGGAGCTTCCTTTCCATTTGTGACTGCTCACTTGAAAAGGGCCTATTCAACTCTTTGGGGACAAACGTTTTAGGCGATGCTGCTGGTGCCGTGGTGCCTGCTTTCGGCGCGTTTAGGACGCATTCCCTACACAGGCACAAAGCATGCCGCCTTACCCTTTGGTTCCTACTGAAAGCGTCAGGGGGAGTTCGCTGCTGTGGCGCTGCCATCCGAAATCAATGACTTATCTACCTTTAACGATGAGAGGTTTCTTATCGACCTGGATCACTGACGAGAAGCCGGGGCATGCCATTTTTTCGGCAGTTTCCTCTCTCCACGAGACGAAGAGCGAGGAAATGCCTGACGACTTTTCATGCAGGCGGGGACATCTCTCCAAGTAAACCTTTGTCTTCTTAATTCCACAGCTACGATGTACAATCCCTAGTTCAGTTATCTCCTCTAGCGAATGCGCAGTTTTGAGCTCCCGAAGCAGGATCGCGTATGAGGATAGAACGATTAACGTATGTGTTTTCTCTTTATAAGCGCCGAGTGATGGCATTAATCACATATATCTGTTTCTTGAGGCCGACTTAGTTCCGCGATGGCTGCTGCGGCACCGCCAGTTACAAACAGAGGTGCGAGATACGAGCAGTACGAGATACCTAAAAAAAAAAACCGACAACCATCGTTTTAACACGAAAAAGAGAAGAGAGAAAAACACATTCACGAGTTTTGCGAAAAAGCGCGCCGTCACTTTTTCATTCCAGATTTTTTTTATTTGCCCCCTTTGTTGCAGCGCGACGGCGGCCAGAATGCGGCCGGAGGAGGAGAGAAACAACCGAGCGCGCGCGCGCAAACACGTGCTGGAAAGCAGCGCGGAGCAGACGACAGCATGCTTTTCTATGCGGCGGGTAGCAGACGACGCGGCCGCACTGCGCGGAGGTTTTGACGGGGTCTCCATGGAGGGCGCTGACGCACAGAACGGCGCAGCGCCCCCTGGCCCAGGTTTTCTCCCCTATAGGGAATTGGTGCCCCACGGTCAAAATAAGGATAAGCTGTTCACTAGTTGTTTCAAGAACAATGTTTATCAAAACTGTAGAGCCCAAGTGGTCTGCTTCTGAGTCGCTTATTGCGGCTTGTAATGCATTTCCAGTGTTCCGAATCTCTTGAAGGCATGAGCTTTGTCCTCTCTCCAATGCGAAGGGCTTCCACGTATTCTAAATCAGCACCACTACACGTCTCCGAAACAGACCTCCTGCGCTCTACACTTCTGAAAAAAACTTTACAACGTATAGAACATGCTTCGTTGCTTACGCACCATATGTGTTCGCCAGGCTCATCTTAGCCGAACGCACGCGTCGCTCAACGGCTCGTCCACGCTGCCGCGCCTGTTGGGTAGCGCTGTCACTGAAGTACACGGGCACCGTCAGGGCGCCTGGGGCGGGTAGATTGAAGCTTCCAAGGTCGCTATGAACGTTGAAACACCAGGCCGAAAACCACTCAAATTGGTCCCAAGTCTCGTTTTCAGGCAGGCTGATAAGAAAGTCCTTCCCATGCAAATCGTTGAGGTACTCATCACTGTAGAAGGAGGGTGCAAGCCAAGATGAGACAAATTTAAATCAGAAGCAAAAGAAACGCTTACAGCGGCTGATATACCGAAAACAAGGAATTGCTTTCCAGAGACGTCGTCTGTTTATACACGTATCCAAGCTGTCCACAGCCCATAAAATTTAGCTTCGGAGTCCACGTGTGTAAACTGTTGTCTTTCAGCGAAATTTGAAGAATTGCGGTCATACAAGCCTATGTACAGCTAGAATCAATATGAAAGGAAACACGGGAGCGCGTGGCCTCCACGCTTTCAAATGCGCTGCCACCGACAGGTGATAGAATCAGTGGTAAAGACGCACCCAAAGTAAGCTTGGTCGGCTGCTTTTTCCGACCATGCCCTAGGTGCTACCCATTCTCGTCTTGTGCACGCGCTCCCTTGTTCCCTTTCATTTTGCTTCTAGCTGTACAAGCATACAACATACTGCCAGGCACAGCGGTGCAGCTACTTAGCCTATTTCAGGTAGTTGATGTTAAGCGGCATATTGTGTTTAATTACGGCGAGTCAAATTGCGCTTTTCGATGCTTTAGCACTTAATTCCACGTGGTGAGAAAGCCTGCGCCACCGCGTGTCACGAAATTCCCTGAACGATTGAAAGAATTTCCGTTCTGTCATGATTTCACCCATCCGCGGATTGATTAATGCTCAAACAGGTCAGATAAGGTTGTGACATCAACTTAGCAACCAATCAGGGAATTTCGTTGCCAAGTTAGGAGGGGTGCGTAAATGGCAAATGGCAAATTACACAGTGGTGTTCTGTGGCGTTCTGACGTGATCCACAGATGCGCAACCTCAGCCAAATAGCGCAACTAACGACCTAAGAAGCTCTTTCGCAGAAACTAAACGAAATTAAAAATTAAAGAGCACTACAGAATCTGCATTGGAGTAATGCGAAAGCACGGATGCTGCTGTTGGTTGCTTGTGGTTGCTTCTAGCTGCTTAATTCACTTGTTTGCCCATTTTAGTCTTTGTTTCAAATTGCGCGCCAATCCCTTCCTACGCCCTTTTTTGGCTCGACTTAAGATAGCGTGACCTCACATCCTTGACGTCACCTTAATTGACTGATTTAATTAACTATTTAGTATTTGATACAACTTGACGTCACCCTAATTGACTGACTTAATTACCCATTTTATTATTTGATGCATTAAAATGTGGCGCCAAGCTATAGGCTAATGAGACCATTTTCACCTTTACTTTTGCATCTTTTGCCTCTAATTAATTACCTAATTAACTTATTGGACGAAATAATTTTTCGGACACAACATTACGTGACACCACTCATTAACCTCTACCATTTCTCAATTACAACTGCTGCGGAAAAAGTTTATATTTCTTGCCTCTAAGTAATTATCTAATTAAATTATTGCCCAATTAGTTTTTCGAAAACAACATTACGTCATCTCCTACGATTGACACCACTCATTAACCTCTACCACTTCTCAGTTGCTCACAACTGCTGCCGACAACTTTTACATTTCTTGCCTATAATTCTCTAATTAACTTATTGGCCTAATTATTTTTGCAGACACATAATACGCCACCCTCTATCGACTGACACCACTCATTAACCTCTATCGTTTCTAAATTACTCACAACTGCTGCGGACACGATATTGCGGACGCGGTCTGCGGACAGAGATCTGTGAACATAGCGAAGTAATGCTTTTGCATTAAAAAAGTAAGTGTCAAAGAAAAAGCTGTCTACGGTAGGCACTGGTCTAGTTAAAGGGTTGATGTGCACTCTTAACTGGGTGGTGGCGCTTGTGTCGCGCTAACATCTACCACGTTTCCTATGGTCGCGTTCCTACATCGCTTGCCAAGCACGAATGTCGTCGGATACGGTAGTCATTCAGTTTGAAGGTCCGCCTTATGTGCATTGCTTATGGCACCGTTATTTGTACTTGGGGGCTTTCGTTGCCTGCCTCACTTCGGTTGGAAGATATTTATCTTTATGCTCACATCTTGCCTCCTAAGCACGACGCTCCTATCCACATGGCCTCTTGAACATCAACACAGATGGATTTTGTGTTTACTGTACTGATACGGCCGCCCACACAAAGAAACTTGACTCAATGCACTCTCGCCAGGCGCCTTCGCTTCCTAGCTGCAGTCACAAGCTAGAATAATGAAGAAATTAAAGTACAGACCTTCGTGAAGCTGAACGACAGCACTCGGGTCAGTGATATTATTGCTCGAGAGCCCGATGAAAGTAAACACCCATGGCGAAAGGCGACCGTGCAGGGAGAAACATTTTGGATTTTTTTTCCTTTTTTCGAGCTTTTTTCTTGACAGTTTTCCTTTATTTCTGCCTATACTTCTACTTGGTCCACTTAGTGGCATATATTTCTGTTCTCTAATCTTTCTGTATTGTCGGCACCAGTCGGTGGCCTTGGACAGAATTGATTCAGCGGCGGCGCAGGGTGTGCTGCCTATAAAGACTCAGGCCGAAAATCGAACAAAAGCTAAAACGGAGGGAATAAATGTTGGGAAAAATAGTTCAATGCAGTTTTTTTTTTGGGCGGCAGGAGAAGACTACAGGGATAGTGGCGTTATAAAAACAGGCAGGAAACTAGATCCCAATCAGTTCGGGCCAGGAATAGAGAAGACAAGAAGTATAGTACGGACAATTGCCACAAAGGCAACCATCGGCAACTACCAAACCGCGCATTCGCACAGAAACAACACCGCTGCAACATATATGGATTCTAATTTGTTGCATTTTACTAGTGAAAAAAAAAAACTACCTCTGCTTGAGGCTTCTGCTAAAAGGTACAATCTGTTTACGCTACATATAAACCATGTCCAGCTTTACGGCCTAGAATTCAAAAGAACTTTGAAGTCGCCAATATATTTCAGGCTGGTCAAAGTGTAGGAGTAGTACGGACGATGTCAGATGCTTCTACGCTGTCCTCAGCTTAAATTATATATTGCAAGCTGAGGACAGCTGAGAGCATCCTCAGCGACGGTATAACCGCCAGAGACATGACCGCTTTAGAGAGATCTGCGCATCTGACAGCCTGAAGAAGTGATACTGCGAACAAGTTGTGGTTGGGAATGATGGAGTGGGGCGGGTGAACAGGTGCAAAAACTTCTAGTTCATGAAGCCGGTGACATTAGTAACTGTAGCTGTTAAGTGGCAGGTGCTGCTGCTCACATGAAATTATGTCTGCAATATCTCGCAACGGAGAAAACTTCTGAAGACTACGCGGGCTCTTGACTTTTTCAAATCGACGACACTCCTTGATTACGGCGTCCACATTATAGGAGTCCTTGCAGAGGAAGGCCTTGAACGCGTCATCTGCAACCTTGATATATATGAACCACCTTTTCCGATTCCGACAAAGTAGCAGTGGTTTCTTGGCTAATAATATATAACGCAACTCTATGTACGCGATGTATCTTTTAGTGGAAGACTGGGCACGAGACTGAAGTTGTTTTCAGCCGCGAGCTTCAACTTATTAGGTCTTCCTCGTACGTGTAATATCGTTCCTGTGTCGTTCCCGACAAGTAAAAATAATAAAATCACAGTGTGATCCCACTTATGTGCGCTGGAACATTCTTATATGGCACTCCACATTTCTACGTCATCGGCTGAGGAGCTGGAAAAGATATTGGGGTAATAGGATGAGCAATGACCATGAAATTAGGGGGGACATCACGACAAGCCGGTTTGAAGTCATTGTTACCGCATTAGTGGAGCCACTGCTGCGAAGCTCAATGGTGGAATGCGCATGAGCTTCAATGGCGATGCTCCAGTTGTGTGCTATGGTAAATCCCGCGACTCCACCAAGGTGCTATGGGGCAGAAGGCGTTCGCTGCCCGTAAAAGCATTGAACAACGCTCGACACAAAGCACAGCCAGGAGACACACAAGGAATCCACGGCACCGGCCACCATAATAAACGCAGCCAGCACGCATGCACTAGACACCCAAAACTTCGTCCGCGCCGGCGCTGTTCGCTGGGTTCATAGCACTCCTATCGCGAGTCTCAAAAGCCTTAAGACGCTTAGGTCGGCGCGCAGGCATTCCTTATTTAGCAGAGTTGGCCATGCTCACTGAAAACATTGTGTAGCGCCTTCTATCATCTCGCACTAATATTTAGCTGCTTATTAACAAAGCGTTCACATTTACCGATCATCGGTCGTAACACAAAATAATATTGCAGAAAGGCGGATAGTGCGTTCAGGCCTTTTAATTAGCGTCGTATTTATATAAATGGTTAATCGGGACGCGATAGCGAGTGTTATATAGGAATGTTTTGTTGCATTTCTGCTGACTTAATAAGCGGGCGTGCTTCTTAAATATCATAGTCGCCTGCTTGCGTAGATAATGAAGAAGCATGCTGTTAGCAAAAACGGGTTGATGATTCGATGGAGCTTCTTTTGGTGCGATAGCTTTACAACAGACTTTCTCCGCGGTTAAGCCAGTCATTTAAATGATTTGGACAGAAGAGTAGGAGCCACATAGACAAGTAGACCGGGTCATTTAATAGTTAGAAATATCGGTGAAAAAAAAAAACAACATTAAAGTTGCATATTCACGCATTGAAAAGAATGCTAGCATTGATAGTTTCGGACAACGAGTATTAAAATTTTCGCATTAATTATAGTAATTTGCGAAGATGCATCTTCGCTGATTTTGTAATCAGTTTTCGCATGAAAATGGGTGTCGCTGTGGGGCCACTGTACGCGGGGCGCTTGCGACATCGTGTTGTAGCTTCTTACACCTGAGCTCAACAACATACTCAGCTACGCAACTCACACTTCGGCTGGGTGTTTGCCTGGTACGTTCATGCATAGTTGCTATCAGGAGCTCTGTACTAATGCACGCGAAATGAAATCCATACCGAGGTCGGTGTGCGATCATAGGAAAAAAGCTACCGACTTAGAATATTGCTACATCGCGCATCAGTTCAACTGTTTATTATAAGAATCTGTATACTTACATTACCTTGTGGGCGTTCTCCTCAAGTCTGGGACCTTTTCCGACAACAAATAAAACCGCTGGTACATACAAGAGAAAATAACATGAGTTTAGCACAGTCAAAGATTAGAGATGCAAATTTCGAAACGATTTTTAATGAAAACCCTGAATATTGCTTGGCAGGGCCCATACTCTGTACGACCTTTTGCGTTCACGCGAGTTCGTTAATGAAACAAAAAGAAATGAAATAAGAAGGTTCTTCTGACTTAGCTGCACTTTCAGTTAACATCCCATTCGATCACGGACAGTCACAACCAGCCCTAGAATCCAAAAAGGTATGACAAGAAAGCGGCTGACCTGAATGATTCCTTGGATCCTCGAGCACGAGGATGTGTCAAAAACGCCGACTACGATGTGCTGTCAAATGCTTTAGGACACGTTTTGTAACGCTCCAAGAAAGGTAGCAAAGTCCCCACCCACAAAGGTCTGACGTAACAACCCCATGTGTTAAGGGACATCGTCTTGCCTCAATGTTTTAGGGAATTCCTCAAATCTTAGTAGATTTGTATTTTGAAGCCGTTATACTTTGGCATCCACGACGGAGCCACCAGCTAATGCAGATTATTCACACCCCAGAAAAATATGGTATTTTCTTCAACAACGATATCTCCAAAACATCTGTGTAAACCACTTACCCGATAACCGTATGGTTGCTCCCGGGTGCAGGCTAATGAAAGATTGCTTCCTAATACAATACATCATGCTATGAACATCACGAGCTGTCCAACAGTTGTTATTCGGACCTCGCGTGTTTTTACGTGAGCGATTGCATCATAAGAAGTATGTAATTCAAATAGATTCTGAAATTATTACTGCCAACGAACTAATCAGCCGCAGGTACGTCGGGCATGACTCGGCAGGCTTCCGGCGATGCTGCAATGAGTCATACACGGTGCGCTGCGCTCCTCAGGGAACCAGTTCTGTTTACCAGAAATCCTCTAGTGATTCCTCGGACCCACGTTACAGCCGTTCTGTGTGTACAGCCATATATCGAGGCTACGGAATCCAATGCATGTGGTAGGTGGTGCATAAAATGATAACCGCAGGGATGTACTTCTTTCTGTTCCAGTATGGGCAGGTACTGCTGAGAGGGCTGGATCACATGTTTGGGCGTACATGTTCACCCGCCGTACGTCTTGGATACCTCGAGCTGCAGCTGCCGCCAGCGTTGCGCCGCAATGAAAAACTCTGAGGCCAATTAAGACTTCTTAAGAGCGACACCATGGGAGCACTCAATCGCATATGTTTTGAGCATTCGTATGCACATGAACCGACAGAAGTGTTTGGTTAAGACACAGCCCTGCATTTTTTCGCGTAGAAAAAGGGGAAACCTCCACATCACCCCAGAAGGTGGAGCTCTGTGATTAGTTATTCAAGGTCATGTCACTTCTACGATGTCATAGCTGTGTCGACTAATCGCATAATATCTTTTACAGTGTAGGGTCGCTTAACACCGAGAAAGCAAAAAAAAAGAAAACTAACTTTCGTGTGACAAAGGGGCGCGTTTTGAATTTTGCGCCTACAGGTACTTTGCAATTGTTATTTCATGGACACGTTACCTTTATGACGTCATTACTGAATCGGCCAATTAGGCAACGAAGAGGTAACTTGAATTGGACGACTGTGGGTGGTGTCCTAAGATTGGTAGCCCTTGACCACGAGCCGACTGTGACGTAATCACTGTCTCGACCAATCGGGGAGTTTCGTCCTTGACAGCAGCGAGATTCGGGTGTGACTGAACTTTATTGCTATCTATTAATAATGCTTTTACCGCTTGTGCTGCGGCGTCTTGGCTATGGTGGTGGGTATTGCAAATATGTACCTTGACACAAAATAAAGCCCAGATGAAGGGTGTGAGGTACACAGGAGAGAGTTACGGCTTTCCTAGTGGTCGTATTATAAATAGTCGTGAGAATTTGTGTACCGGTCACCTCTGTGGCCCTGCACCCCACACGGAATTGAGTCTCCAGCTGTGAGCTGAGCTGAGATGCCTTCCACTGCTTCGCAATGTCGAGCCCCTTGCATGGTGGCGCGAGTGGGGTTACCTCACAAGTGTCACTTCGGTCTCTCAACACTGGGGCAAATCAATGATTTCAGTTATTACGTCGGACGAGTTTCGGTTTGGAGCAATTCTCGCGAAGCGATGCGCTTGGACTGTATCAGAGCTTGATGAAACAAATGATATTCTATACGTGATTGCCAGTAGTGCAAGGTCATTACGCGGCAGGTGAACAGGGCTTCATGTGCGCAGCGAGCGTGTCTTGGTGCGTCCTGTGGTGCCTGCATCATGTGCAAACCGACTTTTGTAGACGCCGAATGATACTTGGGTGAACACCTCCCAGTGCCTTTAAATTCTCTGTTGTCAACAGCGCACGCCCTCACCTTCGGCATCTGCAATATATCGTATCCTTCCACCCACAATAGGCCTATCACCTCTCATATTCTCTAGCTCCATTGAGCAATTGCTTGTGAGAACTCGTCAAGGGATTTATAATGCTATGTAAATCTTAATTCTAACTCGTTCCTCATCCCCTGAGTGTTCGATATGTATCACTCTAATTTACAGCGTAGGTGCTGTATCATGCATCTTGTGCACTGTAATGATGCATTTGCAGTTTTAATTCAAATCTTCTCGAAAGGCGCCCAGACTGAAGAAACTTCGATGAGAGTGTGTCAGCACATGACAAAAAATACCCCTATAGAGTAAGTTAGACTCCCGTATTTGAACATCAAGCTCTAAATTGTCCCAACGCTGATTTCAGAGGCTAAATCTTCAAACCCTCCCAATGCAATTAAACCACTGTCTTTGCAGTCAATGCCAATTCCTTGAAGGCAGTTACAAATGTTTCAATTAGGTGTAAAAAAAAGACACTTGGTCTGGAATACATAATATATATTGTCCTACGACGGAATAGAACTGAGTTCCCGTGAAAGATAGTGCTGTAGAAAAAGTGCTTAGCGTCTATCTAGGCCCCTTTTTGGCACGTACTGTAGGCCTATTATTCACCGCATGAGAGATTATGCGTTCGGATTTTATAGTTCTATTATTTTGGTAGAAACGAGGCGCTTCTGCCAGAAATGAGATTAGGCTTTGGTGGCTGTGATCTCAGGAATAAAAAATAGGAGAAAAAGTACCAGCCGACTAAAGAAAATTAAAGATAGCATATTAGCTGTAGTCAGAGAAAAATAGCGATACAGGGTTAAGTAAGCAGGCGAGACAGGCAGAAAATATAACAAGAAAAAACAAGAGAAAAGAAAATTTGAGATGTAATGGCAGCTTTAGAAAAAAGCCTAAAAATTAAACAAAAACCTTAACTGGGGAACCTTAAGGCTATTTCGATGGTCAACATAACAGTTTTTGCAGTTAGGCTCCCGTTGCAGTGAGATTTGTAGCTGCTCTTTAGCGATCCCGACATCAGCAGAACACCCCCTTTGATATTCTATATGCATGTACAAGATAACACAAGCACATCAAATCGCAACAGCAAACATATAGGGGTTATACTACTACTCTATTCATACTTGAAATCACGAAACGACCTAGTGAAAGTTGACACATGGAGCACTCACCAGGTGCTTGGTCATCTATGTGGAAGCCCTTGATCTCAATGCGTTTTGCGTCGAGAAGTGTGCTGCTATCTGCTCTTATGTCGTGGTCAGTGTTCTCAAATTGCCCCATGACCTGCTTATCTGGCGGTTTAAAGTTTTCGATCTTCACTTCTCCGTAACTTTTCTGAAAAGAGCCAAAATGTTTCGCATGTCAAGTACTGCCGCCAGCTTTTGTTGTTCACGTATAAATTAATGCTGCTAGCGGTTTTTTTCTTTCCTTTTGAGTAGATGCTTCTTATACACGCCATGACAGCTGCGCCACAGTGGTTTCAACAGTGCAATTATGCAACAAGGAAAGCAAGTAACATCAGATGAATAGCAGTTAAATATCTCAAGTTGGCAACGATTGTTTTTGTTGCATACTAACATGTACAATGGATACCGATTAGCACAAGGAAATTGTGGCCGGATCACAAAAAATTGTGATACGCGGCACTATTTTTTTCATACGCGCCAATAGGGAGACTTAGCTTACCGTGATCCGCGATCCGCTACCATGATCCGCCACCGCGCGTTCCACTGCGCATGCCCAGATTTCCTTGACGCCGATAGATGGCACCACATACTTGAGGTCGGCACATAGACCTGCCGCGTGGGGACTAATCAGCTTGAGCGCCCCGCCCACGCGCGGTAGACGGTCACGGTGGCGGATCGCGGATCACGGTAAGCTACATCGCTCTAATAGCGAGAGTGCCAAGCACGTTCTATTTCCCAAAGCAGAGGTGGCTGGAAGAAAGCAGCCCATTCCGATAATGCACTGACCGAAAGACTACCTCTAATAAAAACGTTCGTGAATTCTATGTCGGCAGAAGCATACGCCGACATAGCTACACACAGGGTCGAGACTTTGTTTGAAGCGATACCTTCACTACGCGACGTAAAGTCACGGTCACCATGTCCTTCCGATGACCTTCAAACAACTTCGTTGTCAAGTTAGAACTTAAGCCACAACCACTTTGGGTAGATATGCTGTACCAAAGGTCAAGGTCAAAGTTAAGGTTAAGGTCAAAGGTCAACTGGCGTAGGAACTAGCCTAACTCGTGAGCAGCTGCGTGGCGAGACGCATGATCGCTGACGGCAATTTCGAGTATATATAGAGAATCGCGCCTCGACCGGAGCCGTACCATGGACGTTGAGGAATAGCGACTGAGCAGCCATGCTTGTTATGATCATCGGTTGGCTGCATCTGACGATCCGGAGGGCATTGAATAGCGAGCTGGAAGTTTGCGGAGGAAAAGAGGAGGGGCGGAAACACTGGACCAACGTAAGAAGTGCCCTGCGAAACGTCACCGCGACGATGCTGCAAGGCGTGAAAGGCGAGTAGCACAGATGGCCGCTTCAGCTATCGCTTCACACTAGGTTTAACCGAAGCTGAACCACAGCAAATTTGTTTGCTGTCGTTCAAAGCAGAGCTATCTTTATCGCCGTTCTCCTTTTTTAAGGGTAATGCACTGTCAAAATCAAGTTCACAGCCCAAAAAAACGCATAAGTCCAGCAAACGTAGGCTTTGGGGGAAGACTTCATCAACAAAATAGCGCTGCTCGCAAGAACAGCTGAAACCAATTCGAGGTGGCTTAGCTGTAGTTAAGCCTAGGAGATTGCGAAAGCAAGAGAGGCGGAGTGTCTCCAATGGAAGACGACAGCACCTGTTAGGGTGCGCCTGGATGCGCGCGCCCTCGCGTGCGGAGGGGAGGCGCGCGCATCGAGACACCCTACAAGTTGTTAGAACCAGCGCACCTAGTGGGAAAAGCGCGAAACGCCCTTCGTGACTACGAGAGAGAGAAAGAGAGTAACAACTTTTAATATCAAAAGATTAATAATTAAGGCATGCCGCCTGGCGTGGCCCCCAGATGGGGGCGACGCTCTGGGCCCACGAGACAAGCGCCAGCTATGTCTTCTTGTCTGAGCACGTAAGAAGTTGGTCCCAGCTCTCCTCGGAGGGAGCTGGCAGTAAAGTACCAGAGGGTGGTCTTCCCCTACATCCCCAAAGGTTGTGTGCCAATGTGGCCGTTACTGCACAGTCGCAATTAGGGAAAATTGGGTCGTAGTGCCCGTTTGTAATCAGTGCCAATCTCGAATAGCTGAGAATAGAATTTGTTTGAAGTCTACGCAGCATGGTGGCCTGCGCTCTGTCAAGGTCAGGATGGAGAGGTGGTAAGCGTCGTCTCATCTCTGTGTAAATTGGTGATTTCGGCAAAAGTCAAGGTGGCCTCGGCGAAGGCCTCTGAATCCGCGGAGCCGCCCGCCCGGTTTGTTAGACCTCGGGCTAGTCGGTCGACCCCTTCGTTCCCAGAGTTCCCAGCGTGGGCGGGTACCCAGACTAAGTGGATTTTATGACCGGGTGTGCGGACGCGGAGTATGCGTGCGGCGGTTGGGCAGATAAGGCCTTTCAAATAATTTTGAATCGCATGTTTAGAGGCACTTAGGACTGTGTGCGTAGTGGATCGGTGATGGCCAACGCGATCGCAGTTTCCTCCGCCGCGGTGGGAGAGGGAGCGCTAACCGTGGCAGCAGTAACACGTGTGGAGTGTGGCGTGGCTACGCATGCGACATAGATATTGTCACTTTGTCTCGCTACATCCACGTAGCATGCGTGGTCGTCTGTAGGGTATGTGGTGTCACGTGTCTCGGCCTTGATTCGACGGCGTGCGTCGTGGCGCCCAGCCAGCATATTCTTGGGAATGGGTAGAACCGTGAGGCGGCTGTAGACCCCTATAGGAAGGGGAGCTGCGTGATATGTATCCCCGATAGGAGTTACGTGTAGGCGGTCAAGTATAAGGCGACCATACCTGGTGCATGAGAGGCGGTGAATTTTGGCGGTTTTATGTGCTTCGATGAGTTCCGCAAGAGTGTTATAGACACCCAGGTTCAGCAGTCGCTGTGTACTAGCATAGCTACGCTGTCCACTGCTTACGCTGTCCACTGCTTGCACATCCTTCTGGCGTAGGTGGTAGTATGGGAAGGCATAAACAATGTGGCTAATTAGAAAAGTCTGGGTAATCCTACAAAGTTCCTCCTCTTTCATGCCTCGGTGGCGAGTGGTAATGCGCCGAATGAGGCCATTAATCTCGTGGGCTGTAGCCCGGAGACGTTTGATAGCCTCCGTGTCTTGAGTGTTATTCTGCACCATCATACCGAGGACACGGATGGTCGGGACTGAAGGTATGGGAATCTTATCCAGGTGGAGCGCGATCAGTTCAGGAAAGTATTGGATGAGCCGGCGCATCCTCCTGTCTCTGATTATCAGTAATTCTGATTTCGTGGACGAGCAAGAAACACCATTGGCTTGGACAAAGTACTGGACAGCGGTGAGTGCGACGATGACATACAAAACAAATACCTCAATCACAAGGAGTCCCCACCGTGAACTGCAGATGCGACTAGGTTCTCATCCGCAGAAGGCCAGGAGCATCCACACCCCTTCGACTGCCCTGCTGGGGATCGGTGGTCAGAAAATATGTATAATGGACGGTGCACGAAACAGACAAACGACTTTCGATGAGGAGAACTGGTCAGAAAAACAGAAAACCGGAGGAACAGTCCATAGAGCTTTCGGCTGATGATGGTGTGACAGGCAGAGCAGCGTCTTGTGCTAGGCCCGTCGACTGCGGCTGGGAGGTGGCTCCTTGGCCGCTTACAGTTTTCTGAGACTCTTTGCGATGCGGGCATACTGCTTAACAAACGACATTTCGTGCCAAACGCCAGAGGTCGTATATACATCGCCATAAGGAGCATGGTGGCGAGTTCAACCAGGGCACTCTGTATGGTTTTCACATTTGAGCAGCACTCCAGTGGCAGAGGCGCAGAGCGCCGCTATTATCGAGCCGTATACCCGCTGACTAGAACAATATCAGTTTTCATAACGCCAATGCCGCGGCGACGCCGATGCAAAGGGGCAGTCGACCGGCCGGACCTCAGGCATACCTTCATTTCAGACTCTTTCCCCCGCTTTCCTTGAACCCTGTAGAATGCATTCCTGTCTTTAGAATGAAACGAGGGCGGCAATGGTTCTTGGCGTGAGGATAAAAAGATAAAATGTTGGGCGAGACACCTGAAGAAATGTGCTATTGAGGAATAATCCTGCAGTGATGTGCGCCGCCGTAGTCTGTGGCAATGTTTGCTGCCGGGATAACAATCTTAAAAGCGGGATGGCGCTATAATAACATTTGGTAATGCAAGGGAGCCATGCACAAATCATGCTTACCTTTTCGTCTTTGGAATAAACGGCGAAGTACTTGTACTCCTTGATCGGCTTGGGAAGCTTTAGAACTACTCTCTCACTGGTGTATTTTCTTAGGTTTGCTGCTTGACGGGCTTGTGGCCTGGAAGCGGACCGCACTAGGTCAGGCTGTCTAAAACATTTTTTTGCATTCACTCAACGCTTCCGCAGGAGAATACATTTGTCTCATGAGGAGCTGCTAACGATAACGAGTGTGTCGATCTTTCATTACAACATGGCTGTAGTTGAACAGCTGGCGATTGGTGAGAGATTAGGACATGCGGTTTGTCTACGCAGTTTGTACTATGTCGTCTAAAGCAACCCGTGGATGTAATCCAACAAAACTAAGAACTGGCAGATTGCTTAATCAGACAGGAAAGGGAGGGACAATAATTAATGCCACCTCAGAGCATTGCGCCTAATTATAGCGAGCCTTGAAATTGCGCACTTTAATTGGCCAAATATGTTATCTCGAACCTTTACGCTCCAAATTTCGAAAATATTCAATATTGTCTAAGATTTTCAACTTACACTTATGTCATTACCTGCTCAAATTACACTTTGAGCTGGGATGGGATTGAATTCCAGGCGGATATGAATTACGAACGCGACTTACCGTTTTTATGTTTATTACGTGGCACAAAAATGCTGAAACTTCTTTAAAGGTTTACCTCGAAAAATGTGTGCAACAGAAAGTGCCATCCTTGTGGAGGTGCCAAAGCATTACATCGTGAATAGCTCTCCTCTTTAAATCTCGCTCGATGTCCAGATGTTCTCGTTTCGGCTTCCGTGTGCAGTCAAATTAGTGCCCGGATAACAGAAAGTCAGGGCCCGGATGGCGGGAAATCGGTATCCGGACGGTGGGTCTCCGTTATTGATTTGACATCATCCAACTAGCCTAAAACGGCAGCCGGCAGCATTTCACGCTTAAACACTAACTATAGCTTCCTTATTGGATCAGTGACGGTGATGGCATTAAAATTCAGAACAGAGCAGAAGTGGTGCGGGTGCTGAACCGGATCTTTTCTGGTTCGATGGAGGGCAACGCAAAGGCGTCCGTGAGCTATGAAGTGTCAGCTAGTGCATGTACTCGAACTTCATTCTGCATGTGCTTGGAAAAGGTGCTCGAAATTATTTCTATTCTCTCGACTACGACACTTCTTTCCGTCTTCATTCAATACCGCTAACCCTCTTTTCCTTAATCGTGGTTCAGGTGCCCCCCAGAAAATGTGATATATTAAGGGCATATTTGCTTTCCTCTAAGCCAATTTACATTTCATTTTTTAAACCGACAACACTTACAGGCCAGGCGGATTATTTCAGAAGCGAAAGGCACATGAAGCTAATTTCCATGTAAATGCTCGATGTTTGCAAGTACTTTAAGAAGTCGACTTCTTACTTCGTCAGCTTGACTGTCGGATCACTTACGTACGCGCCTTTATTCCCTGACATTATGCAAAATATTTCACAAATTTCTGCAGCCCATTTTATCAACGAAGCATAAACGATAATTTTCACCCTGACGCGGGGGTCAGCGGCCGCACGTTGTTTTCTTTTTTTTCCTTTGTAGGAAGAATTAGAGTATTCCTTGTAGCAGCGGTTGAAATCGAAATTCTGACACACGCTGAGGTTCAAGAGGAATCACATGTTTGATAGTTGTGTTATTTATAAAGTGTTTCAAAATGTTGCACCGGCGCCTTCGCGCTTAATCTCTATGCAAACATAAGCGAGTACTTAAGCTCCGCCTTAAGGGCACGAAGGTATAGCAGCCTGCTACCCCCTGTAGTTCTGCATTGAGAAGCCGACATAAACGATCAGTTCGCACTCAGAAAGCCGCTTTCCAACATTGTACGTGGAGGCGCCATCTGCCTTGACCACTGCGTGTCAGATCTCATTTAGTTCCGGTAGCCGTCGCATGCCGGCGCTAATTTAGCTGAAACATTTTCCTATATTCTCACTTACGGCGACCAAGAAGCTTTTTCTACAGAATAATGAACTATATACGCTATCGTGTCAAAGAGGTCGCCGCATTCAAAACCACAGATTTTCGTTATTGGTACTGATATTTGACGAAGTCGAGTGTCGTGAGGTCTCAGACATCCCTGCGGGCAGGAAACAGTTTAACAAATGCAAATTGGCTTATAGGAAAGGAAAACTGCAGTATCTCCTACACTTCTCAGTGAATATTTTAACCACATCGTAAGGGAAGAGGGAAAGCAGGGAGTGAATGAAGAGGTCGATCGGTCAGTTGTTTGCTTTGTGGCATTTGACGTCCCAAAGGACTCCGGGAATTTCTACCAATCTGGTTTCTTTAACGTCCAATGACACCGAATATCACATGGGCGCCTTGATTTTCGTCTCTATAAAAAGCGGCCGGCGCTGCCGGGATTCGATCCCGCCTCCTTGGGCACAGCAGTCGAGTGCCTCAGTCCCTGCATCAATGCGGCGGGGCGAAGGAAGAGGTGCCGTAGTAGAGAGCTATGTAATAATTTTGACCACCTGCGGGTCTTTAACGTGCTGTGACGTCGCAAATCACAGTATGAAATGAGAAGTATCAAGCGCCTTGCCGAAAGTAATCGTCTTGCGAGTTATAGGCCGCCGCGGAAGATTGCTGGCTTCTGGCGAGAACACCAAGGTTACGCACCCTTTCACAAGGTTGACAAGGCCGCTATGGAACCCGCAACCATTTCATGCGTACACCTGCGCCTGATTACCGGAAATGCAGAATTTCTATACATAACAATTACTTACCCAGACCTTCTCGCAGCCGGTGCTCTGTGCCATGTAAAGTACAAAAAAACGTTTAAGGCATTATAATATTCTGATTAGCATAACAAACTCGAAAAAGCCACATAGCAAAGGCTGCCAGCTATGATGAGCATTTTATTTTTTAGTCAAGTGCCGGCCCCGAGAATTCGAGAATTCAGCTTGCTATTACTATCGCCGTACAAAATCAGGAAACTGCACTAGAAGCGTCGACAGAAAGATAATTATTTCTACAGTGGGACAGTTCCAGAGAATCCCACAAATCCTTTCTTGTACAGTACTCCACCGTGCTATACGCCAATGCTCGTACAGCGGGAAACGTATAGTTTTGGCATCTCTTTTTGACTTAAAACTACGCTCCACTCTTTCAGTCGCAGCTACGATGGCGAGCAGTTGTGGTAGTGGCGGTGGTCTCGCCAAAACAAATTCTAACAGCAACAGCAATTGTCGGTACTGCTGTGTTAAGGATTGCTATAGCTGCGAAGGTCAACTTGGTATTAGGTAGTATAGGTTTCCGGGCAGGCCGCACGAGAGAGACCGGTGACAGAAGTGGATCATCGCAGTGCGGAGAATCAAGTACTTCGTTATATTCAGCGTCAGTCTTGGCACGCATTTAAAGTTCGGTACATTACATTTTCCTGTGTACAAGCTGTTTCACACTTGGAAGGGAACTGAAAGCGCTTGACGGCCGCACTTTGCGAACTGCAGCCGTCGAAAGCCGAATCCAATGGGTTTCACTCGGCTCATGCACGGAATGGTAGCCAGTCGTGCTCATTCCACGTTATCACAAATCTGCTCACACTTTGGGAGATTCCCCTAAATATTCAACCAACGTCCATTCTGCATGCGAGTTTGCGGCTGATTGATTAACTTCGGTTATCGGCGGCAGTACGCTATTCGCAAAGCACAGCGGTTACGTGCTCCCAGATTTGCTTTAGGTATGAAACAGGCCGTACAACACGAGTGCTACTTTATAATTGCAGACATCTGACTGTGCTGTAGCCTTCGATGTTGTGGCAGTAGCGGAGTAATAATGAACTTATTAAAAAAAATCCGTGCGTACTTAGATATGGACTACATTTCTGAAGTCACACCTCAGACGGCCTGACAGTTGTTAAGAGCGCTGAAACGGCGTGCAGAGATTTTGGCGTTACTTTTTGGTCAGGTTTGAAAAAGTTGTCGTGCATGCACGTACGCGTAGATTGAAAACGTGTTATAAGCATACGGCAGAGCATGCCGTTCGAACGACGCGGTGTAGACGCCTGACTGTCTCGGCGCATGACTACTACCTGTGTTCGATGGGCGAATACTATTTCTTATATTTCAGTCAAGCCGACGGTTGTGAATGGGTTCCGAACGAAGCAACGGGGATTATCTCCAGGCATTTCATTATTTATTTATTTTATATATAAACACTGCAATTCAGTACAGATCATATCAAGGTGGGGAAGAAAAAACAATAATACAAGCATATAAACACAACTCAAATTCATTAAATTCATAACCTTTGCAGGCACTTTTCAAACATTAATACACTATTCTGGGTAACAGTCTCGCTGTTAAGTTTGTTCCACTCACTAATTGTTCTCAGAAAAAAAAAAGAATATTTAAAGCAGTTATTTAGCGCGTTCAAGGGAGTTATGGTCAGATGGTGCCTTTGTCTGGTGTTATAACCTGAAGAGTTAACAAAATAATTAGAAGTATTAATAATATAGTGACCTTTTATGAGCTGAAATAAAAACTTTAATCGGCTGACACGATTGTGCTTACTGACTGGGGATAAACCGCTGCGTTTCACGAGCTCACTGGCGGATGCACGGCCGTATGAGTTAAACAAAAACCTAACTACCTTGTGCTGTATTCGCCCTAGTTTATGAATGTTCGTTAATGTGAAAGTGTCCCAGATAATTACGGCATATTCTAAGAGCGGCCGAATGAGGCAAGTTTATGCTAATAGACAATCTGTTGTCCCTGAATAATTAAATTAGTAGAGCTAAACTTAAGTTGCATTTGTAGTTCACGAATTGGAGTTTATAATTTAGGATTAAAATTAATAAGGCTTCTGTAATGATTCCGCTTTTTATGGCTAGGAGTGTTTGTTAGGGATAAATAAAGCTTCATTTTTGTTTGTTTTTCTACCATAGCATCGCGCTGGGCTTTTAAGAATAGAAAGCTTTTAGCTCTCTTTGTCGGAGCGCCCCCATCGACCTCCGCATCAGGACCGGGGAAGAACACAGCATCCAAGAGAAAACAAAGCCGAACGGAAAGGAGGACGAGAACGAGAATCTGAACGAACTTCAAAAGCTCACATCCTGGTACCTACATGCTGCTCTTCTGCTGAAAAAGCGCATGCGTAAACAATTGCTTTTTTATTCCCGTATGGTGGACGGAATCGGCTCACGCAATGAACGAGTCTACACTCTGTCCTGTAGTCCTAGCGGCGGACGTACATTGCTGACGTAACTCTATGAGTGAGGCGACAACGCTGTGTGAGATACCGTCGTTACACAGTGCGCAAGGCGGCCAAAATAACACCACGTGTCCCGTTGCGCCATCTGAAGGCATGCCCAGTAATGAAACTTGCCCACCCCGTCATTGCTCGACATGTGCTAGGCCAGTAATACATCCATTTCATGCTTACGTCGACTCTAGATTACGGAAGATGGGGGATTTTTGTTTTAGGGAAGTGGGGAACGGATCATGTGCACCTGGGCTCTCAACACATGTACTGCGTTATATCGCGCTAAAATTCCTTTTGGGGAATGCTGTGTTGATAAAATAAAATATAGAGAAAATGTGCATATCTTTTAAGAAGTTTAATTTCTTAGTAATAATACCGACATTTTCTTTACTCATCCTTGTTTATAGTCCTTCTGAATTTCTGCTTCATGCATCTTATGTTAGGACCGCACTGATCGGTAGGGACACATATCAACTGTGCATCAGGAGAAATAGAGGTATCATCCGATCATTGGAAATGCACCCCTTGACAGCGCCATATCACTCACCTTTTTGTTATGTCATTTACCACTTCGCCATTCTCGTCTGGGCTGTCCGTAGTTCCAACCATGAAGACAACAGCTAAGGAGAGCGGGGAGCAAGGCACTGAGTGAATGTTATGAATGCTATTTGGTGGTGCATATTTTATTACTGTTGCTTGAAAGCATTTTCTTGGCTTCTCGGCATGCATAATAAATGACAAGAGTATTCAGTCAGCTGAAAGAGCTGCCCAAACTAATCACAAATATTTGTACCATGCTTATAATGGTTACAAGATTAAGGTGCGCAAACCTATGTAAAAAATCGACAGATAGTTTTGATGCAGTTCAGTGCCGAAACCAAAGACTAAACCGTTAGATAACAGCTGTTGTGACCTGGGAAAGAAATTTCACACAGCATTTCATTAGCATAAGTAGGCTCTTGCTTAGTTTTACAGACAGTTCTGTAGGTTTATAGGTCATTTTCCTCTTGTTTATGAGATTTGAAGTATTATTCTTGGTTAGTGTCCATATTTTCTGCTCGTTAGTTTATACCTGTCAATTCTCTATGCAATTACACTGCATTTGCATTATTTCTTTCTCTCATGTATTACAGTAAACGTGAATCATTGCGTGAAATCGCGCTATGTCAGTAAATAATTTATTATATAGCATCTCCTCTCACACAGTTTTGTTTTCGGTTTCATGTCTCCCAACGATAGCTCCCACATCACATGAGAGTACGATACCATGTGGGACCCATAAAATTGCATTACAACAGCCCTTTCCCCAGTCGCTGTCACTCCGCCTTCTGGAACAGCTTAGAGTAGACTTTATGTAAAATAAAAGGGCAAAACAGAGAATATACTACAGTTTTTGAATGCGTCAAGTGATCTCATGCTCATTTGCGAAGGCATCAAGTGAAGGTTACAGAATCACGGTTTCGGTTTCAGCTCGAATGAAGCTTCGCCAATCTCAAACCAAAACTGCAAAAATAAACAAAGTTTAATTAAGCAACTGTCAATTACTGGAGAATCCCAAGTGGTGATCTGCATTTACTAATGTCCTACACACGGGTCAAAAATAGACCAACATATTTTTGTGCCTCGAACCTTTAGCTCTTATTTTCCCGGTTATCATCCTCTTATCTGCACACATTTTGCTTCGTTTTCTTACAATTTTTGCTTTTCGGCCTTTTCGATAGCTTTTTCGTATAACCTTTACATTTAGTATTTTTTTTTTCTTAAATCATATAACCTAGTTTATTTACCAAAGCTAAGTACTGTTGCCTATTGTGGGTGCATAATTTCGTTTTAGTCCCCGTTTACGGGCGTCGTTTTTCATCTACACCTTTTCATTGTAAGTACTTTTTTTTCTTCCTGACAGCTTCCAGCAAAAGAAGAAAAAAATGATTTTTTTCCCTCAATAGCCCCTCGAATACGTCCGGGCAACAAATATGCAGTCCCGCGTCAATCTGTAAGTCACATATCACCTGTAGGACGCACAATGCACCACAGTGCTCTGACGAGGACTTCTTCCAAATTCACCAAGATACTTCCGAGTTTTAAAGCAGAAATAAAGCTCTTTTTCTTTCTTACGAAATTCACAACATGCAAGTCATGGAGAAAGACTTTGCCCTAAATTCGTCTTCCTCTCCAAGCACCCCTCAAAAGAGCGCTAGAAAGCAAAAGCAGACAATTGAAGGGCACGCAGAGGGCAGTATAAAAAAAATGATGTCTTTTTTAGCAACGCCTTTAAGTTTGTCGAAGCCAGGAAAGAACATCATCAGTCATTGCTTCTAAGCAGTGCAAGATAAGTGTGAGGAATACTTCAGATTCATGTGATATGGTCATATGCAGTCGCGGAGATAATAAAATGAACCATGCTTCCGCATTGAAGCACTTCTGTTTCGTCATGTAATGGAATGAAATATGATTGCTGCGTCCACGTGCAGAGACAAACGTAAATGTTAGGAATGCATACCATGCGTCATTGTGTGTCCGATGACTGACTGCTAGAGCGTGGTTCATATTCTTCTATCCGCGAATGCACGTAATGTTATTTCCTGCCATGTGTGGTACGCATTTCAAAGAGCTCTGTAAACAGAGCTACATTTTCTCATCAGTAGTGTGTATGTATTCTACCTGTCCTATTCTTCTACAGCTTCCAATGCAGCAATATGCAACGAAACGCCACTTGACCTCACAAGCTGCGTTAGTCATCTGAACTCAAACTTTGCAAATCAGCAATATATTGGACGTTTTCTCTTAACATAGTGTAAATTAGGCCTTAGCTATAACAGAAGGGTACTGCATTCCATAAAAGCTGTCCTTGAAAACATGCCCAAGCGCGATACCAAATGTTTTCACTGATTATGCCTTACAAGTTGGTAAAGTTGCCACCACAAAGTTGCATTGTCAAATACCTATTAGAGCCAGAAACTCCTCCTCGCCTCCCTTTTCCTTCCTGGCAACGTGTTTGGTATCGTACACACTAAAAGACACCACTTATCACATCACCCGTTGTACCGGTCACACTGAGTGCTCATCTCAGCGAGTAAGTCATATCTCAGTGGTGACGCTTTACAGATGGCGCTAGACATAATTCGCACATCCCTGCTCAGATTAACGTCCATTCAACAAAACATGAATACCACTAAACCTTCCTTTCGTCACTGTCGTAGGGACGTTGCGAGTGTAGTCCTGTAGAGCTAGAAGCAGCCAACCTCTTACTGTGGTATAAAGTGAAAGTCTGTAGATCGCTCATTTCAATAAAGATAACTACCGTCTTTTCTAACGTTACTAGGCTGCATGTTTTTCTGCACACCTGCATTACTGAGGCATAGATGTATTCTCCGAATATTCAAACATCTCAAATGTGAGGGCACGTAGCATTAGCATTATAGAGCTTCAAGTTTGAGGGGTATCAGAAATTTTCCAAAGAGACTGAGCAGAAAACTGCAGCCTGATTACTTGTGGAAAAGTCGGTGAATGTCCGGGTTTAGTTGTGCTGTCGAATCAGTCATTGACAAAAACTTACAAGATCCTGAACCATCGTAGCTGAAGTCCTTGATGGAAATAACCTGCTGTGTCGCTGCGTACACTTTTCCAGACACGCCGTGTTCTTTAGAAGACAGGTCTCCTATGGGCACTCCGAAGTAGGTCCACCCTGCACCCATCAAAGAACACGTTAGTAGTACGGCCTCAATAATCATGCGTGACTCATAGCGCTGACTATTGTTGACAGACTAAAACCTTTAGATTATACGAGAGCTTTGGAAATTAAAATGCATTTTTTATTTCCGCCGCTCCAACCATGTCGTTAAAATGAGCATCACATTGACGCCATTATGAACTCCGTGATCACTGACTGGTAGGAAGTGGCGATGCGTTGAACCCTCAAAAAATGTACACATAAACTACCCTCACGAAAGCAGTTGGCCTGTGAAAATGACAATAGCAATCGTTCCTTTATTTCTTTCATTGATTTAATTCAGCGTTGAAAAGCTCCTCGGTTCTCGCTGAAAGCAGTCATTTTCTCATGTAAGGGCTATAACCAGTCTTATATTTCAGTATGAATTGCTACTTACTGTAGCTTTAACCAAGATAATAATGAAAGCAGCTCAGCATCCAAAAGGAGACACACACCAATGTCGTGCCTTATTTCCTTTGAGTCTGTCTTTGTCGCTTGCTTATCATTTTGTCATGGACTGTGAGTTATCGTCATCCCCTCCTCATCACTAGGCGTTGACGATAACTCACGTTGCCGGAGAAGCAACTCGATGTCTGCAGAAGCGTGGTCACAGACAGATGCGACGCGCCTAATTAGTACGGTCCTGTCGCTTCGGCAAGCAAGCCAGTGATACAGCCAGTGTTGGAGTGAATCAAGCGCTACTACTCGGCTCCTGGGGCCAACCCGCTATTCAGCACGCTTACTGATCTGCGAGGGAGTGGCGTTTGTCTACAGAATGGCCACATCATGACTCTGCAGACGTCAGTCTGTGACAGTGCGGGGTGAAAAATTTGTTATTTATTTGTTCCGACTCTCTTGTTCATTGTTTATTGTTCTGAAGCCTTTGCGTTTGTTATTGAGCCTCTTTAGTTGCATGCTTTGCATTGCCTTTCTATGGACCTTTTGTCTGTGTATTTTAGTTGTAGTGTAAATACCTCTGTATCGTATCTTGCTGTATAAAGTTTGTTTTGCTTGTTAATTCTGACTCTGCCTTGAACCGCCGAAAGCTTGGCGCCAAATGGCCACCCCCTTCTGACACCACATGTAGTTTACTTCCGGATGATCTTGCCACGCAAGTCGAGGGCATCTCCTTTGAGACCGGAACAGCTTCAGTCTCTTTACGGTGTCTGGAAGTGTGCTCACCAATAATGGCGCACCGTTAATAAAATATAAATTAATAACGGGTGACAATCAGCGCCTAGAAGTCGAAGGCACCAGGAACGGGTACTGCTTTGTTGGGGCTGTTCATACCATCAATGCTTGCCATTGCAGATACACATTTTTTATGTACTTTCGACATTGGGTTACGTCTCGTCTTTGTTTTGTACGCTGTCCTCGTTCGTCGAGTGAGTCAGTCGTGGCATTTCCTCGCCCTCGGGTACTCCATTCATTATCTTTAAACACGACATCATCGTGTCTTTTTGTGATCTAAACTCTTCATAGTCACTCGCTGAGGAAGGTACTTAGTTTCAATCCCATTTGTGAGAAATATAATGTAGTCGACACAGTCGTTAAACACAACCAAGGGAACAGATTTATTGTCCTTGCGTTGAGCTGCTACTCGCTCAAACGGCGTACAAAACACACACTGCTCTGAAGGGTCCGTTTTCATAGCGGCATGGTCCACTCAGCCCCTCTCACCACACCTTCTTCTCTCAGATTCCCAAGACCGGAGCGACCGAGTAACGTGAGAGCGGCGCCACAGCAGAGCTGAACTACCCTGTATATTTGAAGGTGAGACCCCGGAGAGGGTCAGAGCGGCTTTCGTCTGTAGACCGAAAATGCGTGCTGTCTCCGTCGACAACGCTGCACTGAAGATCAATTTCATATCTTCCGCGTCGGCCTAGCAGGTGCAAGAAATCCTTATAGATGCTACTTTTGCTTGGCTTTGAATAAACGTGGCGCTGCGTGAGTCAGGCGCCAAGTGCCCTGTACGTAGGTCCAGTTGCT